>NC_053423.1:17888985-18252735 GCF_016859285.1 Xiphias gladius | reverse complement strand
GTGTGTGTGTGTGTGTGTGTGTGTGTGTGTGTGTGTGTGTGTGTGTGTGTGTGTGTGTGTGTGTGTGTGTGTGTGTGTGTGTGTGTGTGTGTGTGTGTGTGTGTGTGTGTGTGTGTGTGTGTGTGTGTGTGTGTGTGTGTGTGTGTGTGTGTGTGTGTGTGTGTGTGTGTGTGTGTGTGTGTGTGTGTGTGTGTGTGTGTGTGTGTGTGTGTGTGTGTGTGTGTGTGTGTGTGTGTGTGTGTGTGTGTGTGTGTGTCATGAAGCAGATTCACAAAGCTCCAGCGTGAGCGCAAAATTTTAACTCAAGTTGAAACCTTTTCAACTCGTCTCAGTTTTAGCCGCTCTGGACAAATTCACATCTAATCATGCCCACGTGACTCTCTTCATTGACTTTGTATACAATTGTGCCATTTCGAAAAAATCGCCTCATGTTCTGTCTGAACTCACATTAAGGTTTCTGCTGCGTTTTTAGTCTTGAGGCTGTGTCTTATTGACGGGCCCTGTGTCTAGCTCTAGTTTTAGGACCTACAATACCAAGTTGACATTATACTTACATGGTGTCTATCATTTTAAGAAAAAAAAAAAAGTTTCATCAAATTTTATAAAGCAAAGTTATAGTTTACTTAGAATATATTTTATTTAAAAAGGAAGTGTCCCCTGCTGCACTCACCATCATTCAGAAATTGCTGGAAACTAGTAAAAACTACTTAACTCCAAGTGGGTGAGCATGTACAGAAAAGATCTAGATACCAAAATATTCCCAAAGGAGAGTTAACATCGAATTTTCACGTTGTGTCATCCTTCTTCTCTACCATCAGATCAATATGCAGGTGATCACCATGGCAACGGTAACCTCAACAACGGCAATAACAACTGGCAAGATTCCCTCTTCCTGTTTGTGGCCATTTTCTTCTTCTTCTGGCTGCTGAGTGTGTGATGGAGACTGGATGGGGTGAATGGATGAATGGATGGATGGATGGATAGATAGACGGATGAGCGCATCGCCGGGAGGGAGGAGCGCAAAAAAATAATAATACAAAAACAAAAAAACAAACAAAAAAAACCCTCACACAGCTCAAGCCACAGACACACACTCATGTTGCATTTCCTAGCAGGTACTAAGCTTGGGAGAGAGAGGAGCATTGTGTTTGATCCCAAAACAGGAAATACAGGAATTTGGTTTTCTCCTCCTCTTGGAAAAGGCAGATTCACTTGAGGATACTGAGCCCCACCCACCTGCTTCTTTTATTGTTTATGCAAGAAACACACTCTGAGAAGTATTGATGCTTGAATCCCCAAATAAGTCATGTTAGCCCTCCCTCTCTTCACACACCTGTAGATATACTCTCACAGAAAAATAAAGGCGGACACTAAAATTTAAGGGGTTCAGAGACAGTATTACGTGACCAGAGTGAGCTACGGATAATTTTTTTTTGATTTGTTTTGTGTTTTGTTTTTTGTGCGTGGATCGAGCGCTGCAGAAGGGCGGTGGGTGGAGGATAATTCCGGGCAGTGACTAATTCTGCTTCGGGTTTGCATCCTTCTTTAGAGAGTCAGTAGTTCATTCCTAAAACAGAGAGAGGCCCGTCGTGGAAAGCTGAAGTTAAAACAGGGACAGGAGGGAGTGGTATGAGATAAAACAGTAGTTGCTGTAGCAGCTATCACTTACTCTAAAAGGCCAAAGAGTAGCGGATCAGTCACATACGACGTCAGGGGTGAAAAACGTCATTGAATTGTTCCTGTTTACAGTTTCCTCATTAAATGAACAAGTACTCTTAGAATTTACGACCTGCTCTTAAAAACAGACTGACAGAAAAAAATAGCACAGATGGATGCATTTTTATATAAATTTGTCTTAAAAACTGCCATTGCACTGTGAAGTCATTTGTATATAGAGTTGTCCTACAGGTTGGAGTGTGTGCTGGTGTTGAACCACTTGTTGCTCCTTTTCGCACAAAACTGTACAAACATGGATAGGCGTACGATCAAGGGCCAGTTTGGGAGATTTAACTTCAGAGAGTAAAAAGCAATCAAACTGACGCACAGTTAGGTGATGACGCCAAATTGCCGAGAGAGAGAAAAGCTCTGGCTAGTAAAGCAGTTCGACGAGATGTTACGCAATTCAGTATGTCATGACAGCAAGAAGAGTAAATGCTGCGTAACCAGTGGGAAGAATCCATTCAATTAGTCATGGAGGGGAAAAGGTCAGCAAACAGCTGCCGCAGTGTGATTATAAAGTTTAAAACACACGTCTCTCTGTCACAGTTGATTTGTTTAGTTTTTCCCAACTGTATGTCTCTGTGTGTCTGAGTAAGTATGTATACGTTATATATTTGTATATATGAATATTGTAAATGCTGTTTTTACGTGTTTCTGACTGGATGACCAGCCATAGAGAGCGAGAGAGGACGCGATGCGCGAGTAGGCCTCAAGATGCTTTTTGTTAAGTAAGAAACCACCTGGTTCCTGGTTTTCATAACGCCCGTGTTCTATTTTCAAAAAAACCTTGCAGCCCAAGTGAATAACTGCTCTCTCATAAAGTTGAATAAATGTCACGAGCAAAAAAATGTTTGTCCTTCCCTGTCAATGTGATTTGATGTGAGGATATGTATGAATCAGCTCATCTGTTCTCTTGTAACTGGCACAGGGCACATCAAAAAGCAGTTGAGTCATTTAAAACTAAAGTAACATACATTCATCTTAGTATGTGACAACTGTGAAGCAAAAAGACCAAAAAAAAAAAAAAAAAGTTCAGATTCAGCTTTTTCTTGGGAAATTATCAATGGGGAAATTACATCACTTGAGGCAGTTTATCAGATTTTACACAGAAACGGTGGAGTTCTCCTTTAACCTTTGTAAAACTGGATGTAATGAATCGGGTCTTTGGCACTTCCACATTCACACCAGGTTGAGAGATGAAACTCAAGGTCCTCTGTGGGATGGACAGGATGGCTGCAGGGGGCTCATCATTTCTTGCATACCTGTCTGCTCAAGCTACACTTTGTATTATGAGGCTTATGTGACACTAAAACAAAGTGATGGAAGACATGATTTGGGAGTCTTGACAGACTAAACCTGGAGACGTAAAAAAACAAAAAAACAAAAAAAACAAACAAATGGTCTAAGAGATTAAAACTTGATTAAAACTTTGACTTATTTTTGTGTCGTCATTATCTACATTTTGATATTAAAAAGGACTTGATCAGACTATTAAGCATTCATGAAATGCTTAATACTCTGATTCCAGCTTCTTCTCAAACGGAGAATCAGCTGTTCTTTGTTTTATGTGGCAATAAACTGAAAGTCTTTGGGTTTTTGACTGTTTGACAAAGCGAGACATTTGAAGACGTCAGAAAGCTCTGAGAAACTGACATTTCTTCACTTTTCAGATTTATCTATTACGAAAATTAGCAGATTAATTGATCATGAAAATAATCCCTACATGCAGCCCTGGCGATCATAGGTAAAAGATCTGAGTACGTCTTTCACCGAAGTATTAGTAGCAATACCACTGTGTATTAATACTTTTACAAGTAAAAGTCCTGCTCTAGAAAAAATAAAAGTACAAAAGTATAACACATAATTTATGTGTTGATTATATTTGTATTATTGATCTGAACCTGCAAAGTAACTAGTTATCAAATAAATGTAGTAGAGTAAAAAGTAGGATATTTGCTTCTGAACTGTAGTGGAGTAGAAGTATAAACTAGCAATGGTCTCAAAATTGCACTTCAGTACAGTACTTGAGTAAATGTACGTAGTTACTTACCAACTTAGTTCCACCACTGCTAGTGGTTATACCAGACTTATAGCTACGTTGGTAAAAAAATATATTAGAAAACAATTTTTAGTCCACCGCTGAGGACAAACGGGACGGTTAGGGCATGCCCACAGTCCCCACAAATAGCTCCACACGTTACCACGTGTAAACATCAACTCCAGTGTGTTGCTTTGTTATTGGTTTACATGTAAGTCAGTGAGCCAACAGTGGCTTCTGCACAACAGCCCGAGCACGTCATAAGATCACCAAACATGCCATTTAACTGTGGAGTCCTCAGTCAGGCTAACCTCACAGCAGAAACAGAAGTTTCTCAGGTTAACAGCCAGAGAAATTTCGGTCGAAATACAGTGTCTCTGACTAACTATGGCATTTGATCTTCAGCTCAGATGTGCAGTGCAAAGATTAGAAAAGGACGTCATGTGCAGTCATATTTACAGCTTTATTACATTATTTTCAGTATGATCAATAAAACTGTGGTCAAAAATGTTTGTATTTATAAAACAACCTTTTTACAAATAAGTAAAAATGTATAATGCGTAAGAACATTATTTTTCATTTGTGAAGAAATAAGATTAAGAGTCCTTCATAAAAGGAGGAAGCCTAAATCTGTAAAGCTGTTTATCTGGATTAAATGATGCATGACAAATCAATTTAAAATGCCCACAGCGCTGTGAACACCCGCTGTATGAACAGAAACAAATAGTTTAAAATAATGAGACAAATCAAGAATTATTTAGAAATATGTAATGTAGGATAACTTGCAACACAAAATTACATATTAACTGTATTCACATGCCTAGTCCTTCCTCATGTACACTCCATTACTACATATACACATATACAATAAAAAAAATAATTAAAAAGTGCAAAATCAGCAAATCAGTTCTGGTAAACATAGAAGAAGATGGAGCGTTAACAAGTTAAAAGTTGTAGTAAATAGCAAAGATATCCTGAAAATCTCTGACAGTGTTAAAGTAGTTTCATGAGGTAAAGAGGGAAAAGGATCTTCAGTCCCTCCCTTTACCTTTCTTCTGTGCCTTGTTGGATTTGTTGAGGATTTTCATGAGGTTTTTGGACATAAAGTACGGCTTCTGTAGAGATCCATCATTGCGCTCCAAGTCCTCCACTGTGACAATACAACATGTTAAGTGATGAAACGCACCATGTGTTTTTTTTCTGTGTGCCTTGTAGTATTATTTAAAAAAAAAAAAAAAAAAAATCCAAGCGAAGTTTTTTTTTAGCTTCTTAGCATATTAAAATGATAAAAAGATCATTTGAACGTTTCTAAATCTTTTCCCTTCAAAAATAAAAATTTCCCATGTTGGCAGCAGTTATCAGTCTACAGTGACTGTTTTACTGTAAATTATATTTTATTTTACTCAGTATTTCTGTGTAAATGCAACATGTGAATGTTCAGGCTTTAATGAACACTCAGTAAACTGTCAACATCTACTCACAGAAGCAGAGGAAGAGTGTGTCGACACACATGTTGTACACACTGAAGAATCCATGAGCTATGAGGTAGCTACCAAACACCACGGTCTACGAGAAAACCGAACAAGGAAAAACAAAGATATGATTCAGGACAAATTTCAGTTAGACCATTGAATCCGAAAGCGATTTTTGACTTACAATGATTGGCATCCAGTAGTAGTTGAGGGTTTCAGAGCGGAAGGTGCTGCCTGGTAGCAGAATTCGTCCAGAGAAGAAAAAGAAGGACAATACGCCTGGAGAAAAGATTGAAATTACAGTGTCTCTTGCGTTTTCTGATGCATTAAAGTAAATGCTTATCGAGCTTCTCTGTATTAAGAAAACAACTTTTTTTTCTCTTGTATTAAAATTGTTAATATTTTTGATTATTAAGAGTTCTCACTCTTGCACTGTAGCATTTAAACCATGATGAACTGGGGCTACAAACCCAGTGTGGACATAATCAGTGATGATAATGTCAGTAAAGTACATTTTTTTTGAAAAAGAGAGAGAGAGTGGACTTTAGATTGTCTTGAAATGTGAGGGAATGTTACCACAGATTTGGATTTTATTTAACTTTCTGTAAGTGCTATGTGAGGGCAACTGAACTTGCTTGAAATTCTTGAGGACGTTTGGCCTCTCATCCGAAAGGCTTCTTCAGTTCTGACTGACTAGTGGGGAGTTCCAGGTATTTATCCTCTGGTGAGATAAGCAACAGTTGAGAGTCATTGAGGTCACATGAGTCGTTGACCCTCCCGGTCATCATATGAGTTGCTGAGGTCGCATGAGTCCCTTTTATTGCAGTTTTCTTCTCTGCCTGTTCTGCCTCTTTTTGTGGTTTTGACGAAGGCCCAGTTGGGATAACCACAAGTTCCAAGTGCTTCCTTGGTGTGTTTATCTTCCTTCTCTTTCCCCTCTGACCTTGTGGGAACATTCTGAGCCCGATGGTGTAGGGTTCTGATCACCCCCAGTTTTTGCCCCAGTGCTGAGAGTCCAACGGTAGGTATTGATCTGTGTGTGTGGGGGTTTCCGGTGTAATTCGATGTTGAGGCTTCTGTCGTTAGCCTAGCCTTTTTGGACTGTGCGGTGCACATCGAGAGCAACAGAGGCCTCAACAATGCAGTATGACCACATGATGGCAGGGTGGCTCAAAGACTGACTTGTCACCCTAATGACCCTCAAGGTGTTAGCACCCATCCAAACCTTGACCCATGTGATCCTGACGACTCATATGATGACCGGGAGGGGTCAACGACTCATGTGACCGCAATGACTCACAACTGTTGCTGATCTCACCAGAGGATAAATACCTGGAACTCCCCACTAGTCAGAACTGAAGAAGCCTTTCGGATGAGAGGCCAAACGTCCTCAAGAATTTCAAGTAAGTTCAGTTGCCCTTACAGAATACCATGACCTGGATGACTGAGAATCTTCACAGAGGTTTGATTTAACCTGTTCCAAAAAGGGTTCGCAAAGTATAGATGCTCTTTCAGCTATAATCTAATTAAAGATGAAAGTTTTAAAAAACATTTACACCTTTTACGCTCTGATATTTGCAGCGCATTCATAGAAAAGTCAAATTTAAAGATGGTGAATATCATCACATACTGTCTGTCTGCATCCAACACAACAAAGTGTTTATGGCCACACTAGCTAACATTTGCTAATTAGCAGTAAACACAAAGTCCAGCTGAGGCTGATAAATTGGTATTGTCGTTTCAAATGGGTCTATTGACCAAACCCAGCTGTAGGTTTACAGCATGCTCTGTGGTTAACTAGTCTTGAAACCACCGTCCTCTTTAATTTTCCAATGTCCTGCTGTGGTCCTTACCCACTCCTCCGACCACCAGGAGCTTCCCAAAGAACAACAGCAAGTCTGTCACTTTATCGAGCACCACGACCCTGAAGGGACACACAGCCAGAGTCAGAGGAACTGACACTATTCACTGAGTCTCTCAAACACATGCAAATACACTGTAGGCATTTTATTAGGAACACCTAGCTATAACTACAGCAGTCTAATACAACAGTCCTGCAATAAATCAACACCTCTTTAAAAAAGTTTCAACACAAACAGAACATTATAACCTCCATGAAGGTAGGATTTATTGCAGGTCTGAATTACACTGCTTTAGTTTTAGCTCGGTGTACCTAATAAACTGATAACAGAGCGTATATATTATGAGCAGGTCATTACACAGACTCATTTAGCATAGGAAGCATGACTTCAGCACAGACCTTATTACATTTCTCATGAGCAGCTTGAAAGCATTTTTGGCTGAGACGCAGAAGTTTTTCCCATAAATGGCAATCTGCCAAGGAAAGAAAAAATCATATGGACTCAGGAAAATGCAATGGTCTACATGAGACAAGTAATATACATAATATACAGTTTTATAATAGTAACATTGTATTAATTACTAATGGTTGTAAAATCATGTGTCTTCCAGTAAAATTATTGTTACATTTTGTTATGCTGTGTAAGTTTTTATTGGAGAGTAGAGAAAGTCATACTATAGAGGAGCATGTTTCCCCTTTGTAATCGTGCTTTAGAGGTGTAGGACCATCGTTACTCCCACTACAATAAAAATAACAAACATTAAAATAGGAGGAGCCAAAAACTGAATAATAATATCATTGTGCTCACCATGATGTAAGCGTTCCTGTTGATGAACTTGATGAATTTCTCCAGACACCATAAGCAGCACTTCATGCAGCACAATATGAAACGTGCAAATGGATTCTGCGCCGCTAGAGGACAAGAAGCCAAGTCAAGTATAAGGATCCTGTTATGTACTTGACACCGTTTGACTTCCAACACTGTCTCATCTTAAAAAGACTTGTTTTAACATGTGAGTAACCTGCACACCTGAAATACTGAGATCAAGTTAAAATGGGGAATGTCAGCCTTACATCTTGTTTTGTGGTCAATGTACTCCAGAAGGATCCTCACTACCTGCACCAGGGTCAGGATCAAAGCACCAAATGCCAAGGAGCCCACATGGTACCTGAAATGTAAAAAATTTAAAGCTCTCATTGGTTATATGAGAATGTAACTTACAGGAGAATAAAGGGATAAAACATTATGTTGATTCTGCAACTGTTTTTGATAAGGAACCACATAGATTTCATGGCGACTGATCATGCTATCACAACGCAGAATTCGTCTTAATTTTAGTAATTTACACAAAATTGTGCCACCGTGAATAGTGAACCTAAAGCTCATTTTACAAATCTAATGAAGGAACCCATTCCATATCAGTGTTGAAGCTAAGCAGCTACACTGTATTGTTTGGCTACTGAGGTCTGTTATGTATAGGTCTAATGTGCCCTCTAGCAAAAGGAGAGGGAACTGCAGCCAACATGTCTCATGTTTTAACCTATACTGGAACAATCAAAGAGATTATGACTCTTAGGGAAAACATTTAAATGGCTATAGGTTGTAAGAGACCGACACTACGTTCAGTGTCACAGACAGCTTTGTGGCAAATCATCCAAGAAGCAAAAATCACTACAGACCACTCATGTAGTTTATCAGAGCACTTTAGATTCTCTGTGTTAACCTACTGTGGGACATACTATAATCATGTCATTAGGAGAATTGTACGAAACAGATCTGGAAATGGCATTCACTGTTTGAGACTCTGACACATTTATTGCTGCAGGAATTGCAACCGATATGACAGCAGCTTGTATAACCTACCTGAGTGAGCGTATAAAGCTGCTACACACAGGTAACAAGGGGATATCATCTGGTTTGGTGAAGGCCCAGTAGTACGAGGCAAAGGCCCCAGCCAGCGTACACTGCCCCAGGGCGATGACAAAGTTGGCACACCAGAGAAAAGCCACCACGTTGTAGATCTGCAGATTGAAGATGTTTCTCTGGAAGAGACCCTCGTCGTTGTACTTGATAAAGATGCAGCTGGCTGAGGGGCATCCTGGGTAATCTGATGAGGTGAAGTTCTGAAGAGGAGGAGATGGAAAAATGAATGAGTGGAGAACAAGAAAGAGAAAGGTGATAGTGGACGAGATGATATGATGTATCTACAGTATTACTTTCATCCTACTCATCCCTTCTAGGCTAGGGTGACTGGACAGTCACGCCTAGGTTTTGACGGTTATTAATTCAGCTTTTCACAAGAGGAAAATCTGCACATTACTAAATTATAGTTGACAGCAAAGTCTCTCTACTGGCTAAATTCAACAGAAGGTACTTTAGGTCATAGTTATCATCCACTTTAGCCTCACATTCTGCCCACTCACCTGAGGGTCACAGTTCACGGTGCCATTGATACTCTTACAGTCGCTCATCGTGGAGTTGAGAGCCACCACTCTGTAGACTGGGCCTCCTGAAGTGGCCAAATATCTACGGACGTTAGTTTAAGAGAAGAGCTGATACCCTGGACTATAGAAGTGGTTGAGTAGTGTGTTGTTAACAGTCTGCATGCAAATGTATACACACACATGCTGTACGTGAAATTAAAGGATACAGAGCAGTGGCGCCCCAGTAAGCAACACACACTAGCAGGAGGACAAAGGTGACCAGAGGGTACAGCAGAGCAGACATCATGCGACTGATTGCCCTGTGAAATATGAACGCAAACATCATGAGGTTATGCCTAGGCCAAATGGCATCTTCAAGCAAAGATTGGTACATTCATGACATTAACACTTGGTTTTCAAGAAATGGCAATGTTGATTATTATTATTATTATTGTTAATTCTTCTTAATATAAATAAACAAACCTAAGAAATCCTTAAATTCATTCCCTATAGGGATTACGGATATCTAAAGTTAACAGACTTAGCTTAACATTAGGTTAATTAGAAAAAAAACCTTGTGGACAGTGATTTTATTTTAATATCATAACTCACTTGCTGGACTCCTGGATGAGGGCGATGGCTATGAGGATTCTGGTCCGCAGGAAGAGGACGGTCAGGAGGATGATCGCCTCCGCCACAGATATGATTATCACTAAGGAGGAGAAGAGGAGGAGGGGGAGAGGAGAGTGTAAAAAAGAAGGGAAAGGGGCTCCAGAGGCTCTCATGCGTCTCCCTATGCCATATATAACCACTACACACCATACTCACACACCCTGATCACTACACACTTGCACATGCACTCTGTCTATGTCAACCGTGCAGACAAACACTACTCCATACAACAACAACAACGACTACTACTACTACACTCTGGTATTAAGCCTTACTCTGGAAACATTACATATTCAGGATCTTTGTTCTATTTCATTTTTTTCTGCTCCCCTAAGCATGACTAAAAAAAGGGGAACTCAAAAACAGAAGCTGCAGTATGAGCTACATAAAAAGTTGCAGCAGCCGCAACCCTTTAATCAGGGTCATCTGTTATCGGAGGCATTTTACAATGTAATTAATTCAGTGGTGTTGTAAACCTTACATGCAACTCGTGCATATACCAACATTGGTTTTATTCCATTTATTTTTAGATATGGATGTTTTAACTCATGGCTTTTTAACACATTTTTTAATTATGTCTTCACTGGTTATTTCCATTTTATATCTCTCATTTCCCATGTACTGATATTTTCCTGTAGTAAACGATACTTGGTCAAAACATCACATACAGTCTATCTAACCAATGGAGCTGTAATTTCTAGTATACAGATATATTTTTCTTTTACATTGTATTGATTTTTCTATCCAATAGCTGACCTAATAGGTGTTTGATGTGCGTACAACAAAAATGCCACTAAGCCACCAGGTAACTCAAAATGGAAGACTGAGAAATGTTTTGTGATGCTATAATAGCAGATGGGTATGTCAAATTGCATCGAAAGTATTTTAATCAAACTCACAGAATGCCAGCCAGGTCTCCTGGACTTGCAGGTAAACCTTGAAGTCGGTGGTGAAACCAATGTCGGTGATGGTAGCAGAGATTTTCTTGTAGTTATCATACTCCCAGTAGCAGTGCCATATCCCTGCAAGAGAAACACTCCAACAACTCAGAGGCTACTAGGAACATGTGTTTTTGCCCCCCCCAAAAAAACACTTAATACCCCTTAATTGAAACCGAGACATAAAACTAACTTTTGAGCTTGATATCCATCTGTTAATAAGCCAATTTGAACAAAGGACTAGCAACATTTTCCTATATCAGAGGACTAAATCTTATCGAGTCCATACGATTGCACCTGCAGACTTTTTTCCACACGTTCAACTGAATTTCCAAGCTTAAAAAAATCTATTTTGATGGTGGCAAATCTGTTTGGGTGGGCCACCCAAACAGACTTTTCCAGTTGAGACATTTACCATATGCCCCAGCACCCAGGACTCCTATGATGAGCACCCACACCATGACTGGAGCAGTGAATCTCAGCAGCAACAGGAACAGCATACTGACCACCATGGCTATAATCAGACCACTGAGAGGGAAACGGTGGACAGGAGGGGCAGGGACACGTGATGATGAAAACACAAAAGCAGAGGATAAAAAAAATTAGGCTAAATATAAAACCAGAGCTAAAAGTTTAACAAAGGATAAAGAGATTATAAGGGATTAAGGCGTCAGGGAAAAGTTAAAAAAAGAGCATAGTAACCTGTGACCTAGAAAAATGTTGTCACTACATAATGATATAACCAATAGCTCAACCCTGCATTATTTTCAACACAATCTCAGATTAATTTCTATCCATATGTTTGCCAGTAGGTGGCAGTGTGAGGTGTAGTTCTGCAAAGCAACTCACACGAGTATCCATGGCCATGACGACGCAAAATCCTCAAAGATTCGGACACCGATGTCTCTGGCATTGAAGCCATTCACTATGTCCCTGATGAGAGACAAACAAAAGCCGAGCTGTGTTGGAGACAGTTCTCGTTTCAAACAGTAGAAGTGAAAAGCAAAGGGTGGATAAAAGAAATGCAGTGAAGAAACAAGGAAAAGAACTTAGAAGTATGTTTATAAAACTAACCCACAAAGATAAAAGCTTCAATGCATTAAAACGAAGCCTGCTGGAAGTTACTAAAAATAATGTAGTGGTAAAGAAAAGATGAGTCAAATACCATATTCAATACATGATCATCATACTGTAAACAGCAACAACTATAGGAACTTGGGTGTTTTTAAAAAACAATTTTCTCTCCACTACATCTCTATTGACACAAATAAAACAAGACAGCCCCAAAAGATGGACATAACCCCAGACACTCAGCGCACAGAGAGAGAGAGAGAGAGGAGTTTTTTTCTGCAGATTGCAAGGAGTTTACTCATCAGTGCTATAACACTGCAACTCTGAAGAGAGTGTTTCTCACTGCATCTCAGGCCAGTGTGTTTAACTGAGTTATACACAGCAAGAAGCGCAACTCCAACCAGCACTACACTAGAGGTCAACATAAAAACTCACGAGGCCACCGACCTTGTGCTGGTGATGAAGAGGAGAAAGAAACAGGGTTAATAAAGTGTGTGTGTGTGTGTGTGTGTGTGTGTGAGAGTGACGGCAAAAGTCATGAGTAATTTCTTTTCTTTTTCAATCAGCACACGATGAGGTCCGAATCCATTGTATCTTACCCAGTGCCCTCCTTGATGAGGCTGACAGTTTCATTGACTGAGGAGGGTAAACCTGGAACATTGGCAAAGTCTGAAGGGATCCTCCCCAGTGCTGCGATGTCGGGCAAACATCTTCCCAGCACTAACAGTAGAGAAATTAATCACATTCAAATCAGCTTCAAATGGATCAAATTAAAAGGTATCACTAGTTCTCTAATTTACTTTGCATCACAAGCCATCCTCCACTGAATATACATGTAAATAAACAAAAAGGGGCAGTGTAGTTCCTGTTCCTGTTAAGCAGCAGTTAAACCCACAGTAATATTAAACAAGAAGCTGCATGAAACTCATAACCAGATTTTACTACAGGTAAACAAAAATGAAAATGAATACAATTTAGTGTGTTTGAGCGGTTCCACTCACCAGAGGTCATAGGCATGTGGAAGAAAGGACACAGCTCCCTGTCCACAATTTCTTTAACACTCTAAAAAAGAGGTTAAATTATAGCGGTTAAAAACCCAAAAAAACCATGTGAGTGGAAAAAGTACCGGGTTACTTTTACCGACTGAAATGCAGACCAACTGCTGCCAATTTCAAAAACAAACATTTTTCTTTACCAAAAGAAATCAAAAAAGATGTAGCTTTAGGCACTTTTTGAGACACATAAATGGCAGCAGAATGGGACTTACCAGTTTAGTATTTGCCAGGTCTATAGATGGCACACAGAGGCTTTGATTGAACACATCTGCTGGCTTTACATTTGGATGATATGACTGTATCCAGGCCCAGAACGTAGAAGGACAGTCTTCCACGCACACCTTTGGGTAGTGAAAGAAAGATGATCATTTCTGTCACACCGGGAAAAGTAGATTGTTCAGTATCATTAAAAAAACAAAAAAAGATAAAATCCGCCGCCTCTACCTGTGTGGTTGGACACTGAAAACCATTAAGAGCAGTTGCCATAACATTAACAGATGTGGCACATTTGAGGATGTCAAAGTAGAACACACTGGGTCTGTCTCTGAAAGAGGGAAGACAGAAAGAAAGAGTTTCAATCAGATACATGCATATTTATTATATCTAATACATGTAAAAATAAATAAATAAATAGTATGAAAAGGCATGACAGAGATTAAATTACTTATTTGGTCCAATGCCACAGAACCATCCAGTTGAGTTTCTCGGATAAAGAACGTGCCTAGGATCACCATAGAGCCAAGCTGATAGGAAAACATCAAACACATTAAAACAGAGATAAGAAGAGCAGAATAAAAGCCAATGACGTAAAAGATCATGACAAATTAGGCACGCTCTAGTATGTCCTTTCTGTGAGTCCCTTCTGTTTGGCACTGACAGACTACTGCATGAGGGCATGTTTTTACTTAACACAAATACTGCACTTTTATTGTATTTGTTTGCGAGGTATGTGAAAGAGAGTTTATGATGATCTCAAATGTGCAGAGACACTTTCAAATCTAAATGAAAAACTCAGTTACACTGTTCTCCTGTGGGGAACCTATTACTGCACTGTAGCTGCTCTATTATTATTTTTGTTTACTAGTATTTTATTTTATTTTTATTTTATTTTAGCTATGATACCACTGCAAATATTTATATTATACTGCAGCAGCATGTTAACCAAAAATGTAATCAGTCTAATATTCATATTGGGTCGCAAATTACCTTTTTTTTTTTTTTTTTTTTTTTTTTTTAAAAGGCCTGTCAAAATAAAGTATGCGATGAAAACATCTGTAGTGGCAATACAGCTAAAACTTATTCAGATTACATAATTTTGTGTAATACTGGCAATTCACTACATCTCGGTCCAACCACAAGGGGAAACAAAAAGTCTCTCTGATTGGAGGCACCTTTACGTTTATGACATCTCACTTTTTTCTATGTAGTTTGGTTAGTATACACTTATTGTAATTTGTACAATTTGTAAATTGTAAAGTGTCTGCCAAATGAATTGAATATAGTGCACAATGTATTTTATTGTACTACTAATGTATTGTTTCTTGATTTTAGCCACTTTATTTAGGACATGCTCAGCCGCTGACACACATGAGGTGACTGCATTACCTATCAGGCCTCTCTGTTGACTCTAGATAAGAGCGTTGAGTGTTGGAATTAGAATTTATGACAGGGCAATAAAGAGTTCATAGGAAAATCACCTGCTTGTACACAATACACAGTAACAGAGGCTTAATTCAATTAAAGACAAAAATCATGAAACTTTTATGGAACCTGCAATCTACTCAACATGTAAAATTTAAGTCTTTACATATTGAATAAACAGATGCGGAGAAAGGGAGGTGAGAAAAAATGCTAGTTAAAGTTAAAGTTATAGCTTTGTTTTAACTCTGACCCAACTATCGGGGTTTTTTTTGCACTGAACAAAAATTGTAAAACAATAACTGCACTGAATGATTTCAATGGCAAGCTGAAGTTGCGTGTGTAAGGTATAATCAAATAGTGGAGATTTGCTACAAAAGGATTGGATATAACATACAAACAATTAAACTGAAGGATTTGAGGTAGTGACTGACAAGCACCCAGTGGGGGGTTCGAGCAAGCCATAGTGTAAGGTCAAAGAAACGCACAAACCATCAATGTCTGTGGTTTTAATGGAGCAACCTGATTGTGAAACTCTAACAGTTGTGAGAGCTCGGCTACTTTGCTGGTTAGGATCTGGAGAACATAACAGGGCACTAAAATCCCTTCTGCTACTATAGTGTTGTTCTGATCATCTGCTGAGACTTTATGTAAAGGTTTTGGTAAATGTGAGATTTCTAGAGGTCTTCCTTGTGAGGAATCTGGTGAGGTAATCTGCCTTTCACTGTGATGTTCTAGGATGAAGCAGCCAGGCTGGACGGAACCTGTTATATTAAAAAGGCATAATGCACCATCTTGGGAAATAAGCTTAATCACTTTCTTGCCAAGAGTTAGATAAGAAGATTGATATCACTCTCATTTCTGTACAGTAAATATGAAGCTAAAACCACAGGCTGGTTATCTTAGCTTAGCTTGAAGACTTGAATCTGAAGGGAACAGCCCTCTCATTCATTTGAATGCAGCCGCTCCAGCGGCACAGTGGGGGTGCCAACGCAGAAGGCTCTACCAATAAAGCACAAGGTTTTTCCGGCAAAAAAGTTGAAACAGGCTCAACTTTCACTACAGCACAACGCAACATCATCTGTCAAGGAGCTGCACTGGCCAATGCATGCAAGAGCACATTCCTCGTAGATTACTCCGTAACTCGAATCTTCTATTTCTACTGTTCACCTTGCAATTGTTGTAACAAAAGATAAAGTAGTTGCTGACTTCCTGGACTGTATTTAATTGTCTCACTGGTACCTTAAACAACAAACCCCCAACCAATTCAGCTCCCTGGCCCTGTTTTCAGTCCAAAACCAGTTGACTGGTATTGATCCTGTCATCTAACTCTTAGCAAGAAAGCAACTAATTGTATTTCCCTAAATGCTGAACTTTCCCTTTCCAGAGGGAAAGAGAGAGTAGAGTAATGCAAAAGTGAAAGAAGAAAAACATAAAAACAAGTTGCAGATGTAATGAACAAATAACAAGGACCCAGAGACTAGAAGGTGGAAAACAATAACTGATCCTGGTATCACTGAGACAGATTCAAAGGCCTGTGTTGGTGCTGTCAGGTTACTCTCACCTAAAATCCCAACTGCTATGTAGCCGAGGATGACTGCCATAAACAGGATACAGCAAATTATATCAGTGCACCCTCTGATGAAGAAAAACAGAGAAGGCAACAGGTGTAAGTGAGCTGGCTGAGCTTTGCATTGAAGTTTACCTTGGGGGTGACAAATGTGATTCCGTCAGTCAACAGAAACTCAGCAAACACAACGACCCACACAGTACTCAGAAACCCCACAGCTAGACTGAGGATTTCGGAGATTAAAAGGAGACCAGCCGGCGGGCTCCACCAACTAGCCATTAGCCAATGAGGCAGATTCACCTTTTCTTTATGGGTCCATTGAAGGTCGGGTCAAACTGGGAAGGTTCTCCTGGGGGGAAAAAAAAAAAAAAAAAAAAAAAATGTATTCAGTCTCATAAATGACTTTTAATCTCGTCCATACAATGACCTTTACCGATTAGTGGTGCGTCATAAAAACATTAATCAGAAACTTCCTTCTTGTGTTTTCAGACAGATTATCAAGGACACATTAGTTTATCACTTGGCTTTGTAAAGGCACTTGTCCTGCAATTACACCTCAAGGAAATGCCCCACTGATTAAATCTGTGCATGTGTACTGTTTTTATGTACATGCAGAAATATGGGGAAAGTGTTTTGCTTACAAAACAGACTGTTTTAGGGAAAGAAAACTTTTGACCAGTGCTTCCTTTAAACATGGGTGATTCAGGGAATCTTATATTTTTATGGGTTGGCTGCTCATGGGAGCTTTACAATGTAATTACTATGACAGATGTGACTTCATTACAAAAAAGAAACTGTTGTTTCCTGGAACAGAGAGAAAGACTGCCAGCAAGAACAAACAGTGGAATCCAGCAGGTGTCTTTTATCTCACACAACAAGCTGCTTCCATACCATCTAAAGAGGAGTTAGTTCATGTTACTTAAAGCTATTTTATGTGAAGTCACAGTGAAGAGGGTAAGGAGAAAAGGATGCAAGTTGAGGCGCGGCATTAAACGAGTGACTCAGAGTTATTTGAATGAAATTTGAATTCAAAGTATGACTTTCAGAGGAGGAGGGAGAGTCGCAGACATTTAATCTTTTTAATTGGAAAATGGGCAATCTGACAACTTGTTTGAGGAGATCCCAGCCGAAAACATTCCTATACTGAGAATCAGATCTGTTAGGCTCAATTACCCTCCACTGCATTATCCTGGCAGACAGGAAAAAAAACAAAAAAAAACAATAGCATGCTTAGAGTGTCATCCTGATATGACATCAATCAAACAATTTTTAGGATCTGTAATCCACATCGACATGAGTTTTGATGAACATCTCTTGTTCCTGTGGAGTTTGGTTTGAATACGCTTATTGTAAGTCACTGTGAACACAAGCGCCTGTCAAATGAACGTACTGTAAAAATCTAAAGGTGCTAAATTCCTTGACTATTACCACTGCTTCTCATACTTATTTAGTATAATATTTTGATAAATCAAGAATAAATCCACTCCTTAATGTATCAACAATGGCAGTAGATTTCTAGGTGTAACTGCTCTAAATGCACATTAGGTAACTAATGCCTCCAATGAAGGAAATAGCTAACTTTTTAGGACACACTCAGCTGCAGACACGAATGAGGCATCGAAGGTTAAAAATACCATAAATAACAACAAAAGGGGAATTTGCTTCTTTTTTTTTTTTTTGCTCTAACACTTACAGTATTTGTTAGAAAACTAATAGTGGTAAAAGGTTATGAAGAAGAGTCTGAACGGCCTAATGGCTCTTCAGTACGACACGAAGAGAAGCCTGCAGGTGTTCCTTTCCTGTAGTTTTTTGTCAGACCTGCAAATACTAACATGCCCCGTTGATTTGATTGGTCCACAGGGATGTACATTTACCCAGGCAGCTCACAAATAAAATTCATTTCTCGTTGAAGTTAGAGCAAAATCTCTACTGGCTGTCACTTGAACAGGAGTAAATGGAGACTGTGTCAACACTACCAACAGAATCTTACATCAGGACCTCTGAGTAGGATGCAAATCTTCAAACAGGATGCAGTTAGTCACATCTACATGATATTCATTCCACCCTAAGATTGGCACAGTCCCAGATTCAGTCTGGTATCACACATTCTCTCTCTTTTAGGCAGTTTAAGAGAATATTAGAAACGGTTTTCATGGAGGAGTGGTACAGTAAAAGCAAAAGAAATGTGATAATAAAATGGTAAATGTAGCAACCAAAGAGTGGAGTGGATGTGATCTCTTCTTTCTATATAATAATATGAAACAGTAATATCTGATATGGATCATATGTAAATAATACGTGTGAATGTCAACGGACAGCCGCACGAGGAGACAGGAATTTGAATAAAACGGACCACCCATCAGTTTCCACGTCAACGTCTCTGTGCTCACCAGCTGTTTCCCAAGCCTTCATTTGTGGAATACTGAGGAAAATCACTTGTGCTGCGATATAAAAAAATTCTCGGCCAAGGAACCTGTTCATCGGCCTCATGTAATGCTGCCGGTGTCAGATTTCACCTCAGCTAGGATACTGCTGTGTGTTTGGAGTAAATTACCACACGGAAAATGGCTCACTGGGACTCTGTGCAACACACATTAAGGACATTTCTGTTTTTATGCCCTCGTAAAAAGCTGAAGAAATGCTTTAAACCTTCAAACCTTGATCCCTAGACAGACTGGCTGCAGCACATGTTTTAACTTGGATTTGCAAAAACAATTGGACATTTGTGACAATAAGTGAAAACATTTATCAAAGAAACAGGTCACAATATTGTACAGATTGTGCGGTTTATGGGCAAACTTCACCCATCTCTATATGTCTGTAAAAAGAAATTATTATCCCAAAAGAAAAGAAAGAAATAAGAAGAGTCAGACTTACAAAGTAAGGAAAAATATGAGGGTACGGTGCGCATTAATTTAATGTGTGATCAATTGGATTCATGAAACTGTTTTGTGACTCCTGACTGCATTTATGTTGAAACATGTTGCTGTGGATTTTCTTCTGCCTTCATTAGTTCTTCAACAGATGGTATCAAACATTCACTTCTAGGTTCGTAGGAACCAAATCAAAGACAGAGGAGGACAGGAAGTTTAATACTGAATCACAGTTATATTCTTCGGATAACAGAGAGTACACGTTCAAGTCTGATATGCAAAGGGCCCGCGGAAACCAAAATCTCTTCTGAGACATGTTCTTTTAACCCTCTCACCCCATGCTCCTTCCAAGGAATGCAAGCTACATAGGCTGGTTTAATCCTGTTAAATATGTCAAATATTGCTGAGTCACCACTACAGCGGTAGCTAGGAAAACACCTGCAAACTGATGCAATGGCATACCTGTCTCTACTATCCCTGCCTAAGCTTGAAAGATAACGGATTTGCTTCCTCTGCAGGTCTAGATGATCTTTCTCTTCTCCACCCCTCTGTGCACACTTATGATTAAATGTACCATTTCTATCTAACTATAAAGTAACATGTTTTATTGAATACATATCAGACCAAATATTCATTACATGAGCATCACAGTTTCCTTGAACAATGTCAATAACCATGACAGCAGCAGAAAGGATTTCTGATAAATATTCTTATAAATATTCAAAGACTAACTTGGAGAGTAGTGGTGCAACTAATGATTGTTTTCATTATCCATCGACTATAATTATTCATCATTTAGCGATTAAATGTCAGAAAATAGGGAAATATAATTTCCCAGAGCCCGAGATCACATCGTTTTGTTGGACCAAAAGCCCAAAAACCTGAAGATTTAGTTTATTTGCACATATGACAGAAAAAAAACCCATCAACTCCTCACATTTGATAAGCAAGAACCTGTGAGAATTTAGTAGGTTTTTTTTTGACTACTGATGGATAATTGTTGACAGCTAATCATTCACCAAATACTGAATTAAATTTCTGTTGAACAACTAATCAATTAATTGTTTCAGCTCTAATTAGAGTGTCTGTTCATTTATTCAGTAAGGTGTGCACCAGTTTTCATCCTCATGTAAACATTTTACAGATTGAATATTGTGTTTCTGTTTGATGAACTGTTTAGAAAAACAGCTGTACAGCATTTTAAAATGAAAGTTAACTGGTTCTCCTGCTTTATACATTAGCTATATTAACCAGCCAAAAATCTGACTTCTCCCCTGTTGCCTCAAGCAGCTTTAACACATTTTCTGGTCAATGATTTGCAGCTACAACCTCACTTATTTCCCATACTAAGTGACTACACATACTCAACAGGAATTGACAGTGCGTTTGAAATGTGTAACTGCTCCAAACAAGAACAAAACCAGAAATATTTTACAATAAAATGATTGAACTTCATTGGGCAACGATAAGCAGTTCGAAACCTCTCACTATGGCAATGAATCAGGAAGCCTCGTCACCATTCAAAAGGATTTCTACTTCCTCATGAAGGCTGGCACAACAGTACAGAGGTAGCAGGAAGCTGGTTCCCAATCAGAAAACATGGCGATGCGTTTAAGGATAACATGAATTTACTTACAAAGGCTTTATTGAGAACAGAGGTACAGTTGCCACAGTTTGGTAAACTCTCAGCTGCGACGTGAAATCCAATTGGATATTTACTTCCAGGGAGGATGTGTGTGCTGTAGCTCTGCAAAACCTCCCAGACTGTCAATAGACTTGTGACTCCATAAATACATCAAATACCACAGAGAGTAAACAGGGATGCAGAAAACAGAGGTCTGCTGCACACGTGACAAAAGATCTTCACAGTTTGGTCTGTAATGTTTCAGCATCAACAGCGACAATCGTCACAGAATTTCTCTTTTTAAAATCTCTGTTCCACATGATACTGTCGTTCTCTTTCACAGTGGAAAGCTCGAAATAAGCAGTAGTCTGCCCACATCGCAACACCAGCCATTCAAGGATTCTGCCAGGGCTGCAGAGGCAAGCCAATTTAGAGCTGATTAGTTCATTGACAGAATATTTATCTGCAACTATTTTGATAATCAAATAATCATTTAAGTAATTGTAATAAGTATTGAGTAATTTTCAAGCAAAAAGAAGTGAGGATTCCCTGCTGGTTTTATGTGATTGTAAAATTAATGCCTTTCGCTTTTGGGCTGCTGTTTGGACACAATCATTTCAAGATGACATCTTGTGATGGGAATTTTTCACCATTTTCCTACATTTTAGAGACCAAACAATTAATAGGGAAAATAATTGGAGGATAAATAAATTAAAGCTGAAACATTAAATTGATTAGTTGATGACAGAAAATTAATAAGAAGCTACTTTAGTAATTGTTTAATCAAATAGGTAATTTCTTAAAACAAAAATATTAAAAATGCTCAGCCTCCAGATTCACAATTGTCCATATTTTCTGGGTTTTTTTTACTCTTTAGTGAAAGTAAACTTACTGTCTTTGGGTACCGGGCAAAAGAGACACTTGAAGACATGAACTGCAACTCTGGGAAACTGTGATGGACATTTTTCACTTTAATGAGGCATATTACTAAATACTAAAATCGATTAATCAAGAAAATAACTGGCTGATTAACTCATATTGAAAATAATCGTTAGTTGCAACTAACAATTATTTTCATTATCAATTAATCTGTCAGTTATTTTCTCAATTAATCAGTCAATAATATGTCAAAAAACTGTGGAAAAATGTCCATCCCAGTTTCTCAAAGCCCAAGGTGACGTTTTCAAATGTTTTGCTTTGTCTGATTAACCCAAACATATTGAGTTTACTATTATAGAAAACTACGTAAACCTGAAATACTAAACACCTGAGAAGCTGCAACCAAAACAAAATTTACATAGTTTGTTGAAAAATGACTCAAAACGATTGCTCAACTGCCAAAATAGTTCAAAGTGAACGTTTGTCATCTTCTGCCACAGTCAAGGTCTTGTGGGATGTTATTCTAGATCAAATCAATCACGACATGCAGTTGCCCTGACCAATTAAACACTACAAAAGCTGTAAATGAATCAGATTTCTAACAGCACGGTTTCTATATAGCTAAAAGCAAAAAAAATGAATATCTAGCTTGATATCCCATCACTGGGAAGGACAACTTGACAGGTGAGTGTAAATGTCTAAAAACAGACGCAGCACGAGTGTCTACGGGATGGTCCTCGCGAAAGGCTGGCTGCCACCGCCACCCCACCTTTTTTCAGTGTATAATTATCTTAACCACGGCAAAGTGGTTCAGTTAAAGCAGTGGTTCCCGATTTTTCTGACTCGTCACCCCTCATCACAAGCTATGGTCCTGTTTGAGAGTGATTAATGAGTGATTTGTCCTTCTCGGATTTGTCTAACACTTTAAGTGAAAGGCCAGGGGAAAAAAAATTGATCTTGAGACCCTTTGCGGGGCCCCGATCCCCAGGTTGGAAACCACACATTTTAAAATATTTGTTTATTTCGAGCATTTCTTTCTTTTGTAGGTCAAGTGTCTTGGGTGTTATGACGCGTCAATAATTGTGACGACATTTGGTAACCAAGTTGTTTGTGAGCCATTAAACCATGTTTATTGATGGCAATGTTGGCACACAAAGTGACACGAGTAGACAAACCCACATTTGGATTTAGAGAAAGATTTCCGTGCTTCTTGATGGTACTATTTTAGCCATAAACTGTAACATTAACTACAGTATTTGGGTTTAAATATACAACTAAAAAAAAAACAGAGGGTGTAAACACCATAGATTTAAATATAAAACTAAAAAGAAACATGGTGTAAACATCATAGATTTAAATATAAAACTAAAAAAAAACATGGTGTAAACATCATAGATTTAAATATAAAACTAAAAAAAAACATGGTGTAAACATCATAGATTTAAATATACAACTAAAAAAAAAACATGGTATAAACACCATAGATTTAAATATACAACTAAAAAAAAAACAGATGGTGTAAACACCATAGATTTAAAAAGGCTGGTCACTACATATGATGAATTTAATAGACCTAGCCTAAGGTAACGAATCAGTTTCCTTGAACCTAATACCAGCCACGAAAAAAAGAAAACGTTAGCCGTGAAAAATAATCTCGTAAAAAATTACAAACTTGTCTCGGAACCCGAAATCTGGGGAGAACTCAGTATGAGACTCGGCAACTAAATATTACCAAAAGTAGTTAAGCCCGTGATTTGAAAGTTGGTTCGTTTGCTAGACATGACAGTGGGTCCTCCGGGCTAACTTAAGAGGCGACCAACGGTTCAACTCACCGAACTCGGAGTTCGCGTTTGTCTCCTGTTGTTTACCCATTGTCCGCCTTCACCTCCACCTTTTTTTTTTTTTTTTCCGTCCACTTCCAAGAGCACGGCCCCTTCCCCTCTTTCCCCTCCGGGAAACTCGGCACTTCACGAACAAACGCCTAAAAAAAAAAAAAAACCAAACCGCGTCCACGGTTACTAGGCGAGTGAATCCTTTTCTTTCCCGGCAGCGGTAACCGGGCAGTGACGACGTGGGCGCACCTGCGGAAGGATGCGCACCTGCGCCGTCCGTCAAAGGTCGCCTATTGAGAGGAGCAGTCACTCGTGATGCAACGATGTAAACGGCCACAAAACCCGCGGACGAAAGAGGGGGGGCATTTGCTCAACAGCGGCGGCGGAAGTGTTCAGACCCTGTTAGTAAAAGTAGCAATACCACCATTTAAAAAATAAAAATTAAAAATAATTCTTCTACAGTAAAAGTACCTGAGTATAACCAGCAGAATGTACTTAAAGTATAAAAAGTAGAAGTACTTTTTTGTTTTTTTTTCAGAATGGCCCCTTGAGAGGAGGTTCACAATTCACAAGTGCTTAAAACAAGACTAGGTCAAAACCTAGTTTATGGCTGGACCGCCCTGTATCTGCTTCGCCTCTATCCCACCCTCTGGGGCTCACATATACAGCAATTTATTACAGCCCGAATTCCCAATAAAGCTGCTCCCATTTAACGTGTTTTTCTGTTTCTGTTGTCAGACAAAACGGAACAAGTGCGAAATACTGACTGACACAAGGCCCATTAAACTACAAGTTAACCAGCAGCCACTTCCAAGCTGCTGCCCGGCGCTGCTAAAAGTGCTGATTTTATATCCGAGAGGGAAAAAAAAGAGGGGGACAAAATAAAATAAAATAAAATAAATCACCACACACATAAGTTCAGGACCACGGCTGTGCTGTGATTTCGGTTGTATTTACTTGTGAAACGGTCACTCAGAGAAAAAGTTAGAAGCTCATTTACATCTGTGTCACATGCCGTGCGGTCAGGTGGATGGGAACGTTTATGGGTTTGCGAACTGCCCTTAAGAGCCGCCCTCTGCTGATAATAGAATACAACAACACCAGCAGGTGACACTCTTGACGGTAGCCGCCTTGAATCTCACATCTCTCTCTCTCTCTCTCAAAACTGGAAAATCTAAGAAGTGTACATATCCACAGGAATGACATAGCATAGGGTAAACTTTAAAAGTGCTTGGCTGCAATTCACACCATGTAAACCAGTGAACACAGATTAAAAAAGAAAAAAGAAAAAAAAAATGACACACTTAATACAAGAGCCCAAAGATCAACTCATGAGCTAATTTATTACACTAAATGTGACAAAGAAAACAATATGTATAAAAATAAAGAAAATAAAGCTAACACAATCATCCAAAAACAACACTTTCTTTCAGGTCCTTATTGAGTCCAGGATGGGCTAGAGGCTGTCCCATTACTGCACTGTCTCAAAATGCATTGTGTTTGTTGGCACAACAGAAAATACATGTATATGTACGAATGTTAAATGATGGCAGATTCCTAATGCACAAGCTTCATGTGTCAAGGCAGAAGTTCAGAGTGAGATACAGTAAAAATACTGTATGTACAGAATCACAAGACCTCCTGTTTTCTTCAAACGTAACACACAGGACGTTTAAAAATATGTTAAGGCCCGTGTCCGCAAAAAAAAAAATCACATTTCAATCACAAGTAGAAAAAACAGCACCATACATCAAACGGAGAATTTTAAACATGAAAAACCCCTCAAGGTGTATTTCCACTGTGCGCATGTACAACTGAAGAGGTTAATCCAAAGGCCCCATGGGTAAATGTTTCAAGAGTTTCCTAGCATGGTCATCCCACAGTCAGCTCCTGATTCTGGGTAGGCCTCCAGTCGAGCCAGCCTGCTCTGCTCCAAGGCGATGGCCTCGGCCGAGTGCTTGCATTTCTCCGATCCACACTGACAGGTGAAATACTTGCTCTTAATGTCCCAAAATCGGTCTCCATAGTCAAACCTAATGGAACAGACAAGGCCAGTCAACTCAGATGGGACCTCAGGTAAATGTGCTTTTAACAAATAAAACAGTACATGCTCAAAGAAAACAAAGTCAGACTCCACAGTTCAATGCAAAACATTATGCTAGATTAGCAGAGTGAGAAAAGTTAAAATGGAAATGTATATGTTAGACAGTCTGGAAAAACGACAGCAAGAAAAGAGGATGGATATGGATTTAAGGAAGAAATAAAGGGAAAGGGAGATGGAAGGGTATAAAGGAAGGAAATGAATAAACATGGTGATCATAAACTTCGCACCCCAGCTCTTGTCCGCTGAGGATGTCTCTGGAGCTGAAGAAAGCGATGCGGGGGAATCTCAGGTCCTGGTGCAGCATGAACACGCGTACTGGGATGAGGTTGGGGTCACACAGGTGGTTGATGAAGCGGCTGATGTTGCCGTAGTACCGGGCATCGATGCAATACACCTCTCCATCCTGTACAGAAAAAAAAACAAAAAGAACCACAAGAGAAGTGAAACCTATCAGACAAATTGAGCAAAAATAAATAGATCCTGATTTTTTTGATATTTCAAGATAAATGTAGCATTTTTAAAACACTGCCAGATTTACTGTAATACATGCAGTATATAGCACAGATTTAGTATCATCAGTAGATAGCAAAGTGATTTATTTTGACAAGCTGTGTTCTGTTTCCATCACCAGTTTTATTGTCTACTTTTTCATATGTAAAACAATTCAGTTATTTTATGATCTTTATGTTTGGCTTTTTCTGCCTTTTCTTGTTTCATTGATACTATGTGAATTTGCGCCATGCCAGCAGCGTGGCTCTACGAATGGCAACGCCTGTTCTGTCTCTTGATCCACTGGTTTGGTCGGTACTGAAATATCTCCCCAATAACAACTATTGGGTGGTTTGCCATGAAATAACGCAGACATTCATCTCCCCCCTCAGGATGAATTCTAACAACTTTGATGATCCCTCAACTTTACCTCTAGTGCCATCATGAGGTCATTATTTTTATCCAAATCAAAAAATAAAGGAGGTTCTCCAATGCTCCTAATCTGCCATTTTAATAAGGGAAAATGTTTAGAAAATTTTAATCTGCATCTGAATTAGATCTGCATTCAGATACAGTGACAGACAACCACTGAATACAACTATTGTATGTTTTCCGCAACAAGACAGTGTCAAATGCTGCAGATTTCCAATTAAATTGACTCCATGGCACAGAAGATAAGAGTGGTAATATTTATGATGTTTGTTTGTGTGATTGATTTCTAAATGTTAAAATTTTCTGTTTAGAAATGTCAGCAAAGCCTAGCGAAACTTGCACAAACGGGCCAATTAGGGCAAGATTTTTTTTTCCCCAGTTTCCTATCATCTGTCCAAAGTAACACAACAGAGAAGTATTTAGCTTAATCTGCTATCTGAGCATCAACACTGCACTTCCCACAGTTAAGTGTTAACTGAAAGTCTGCTGTAAGCTACATACTGGGACAATGTTGTCTAGCTCAGCAGTAGTATATACAATCTGTTTACTGACTGCATGGGATCAGGTCTGCTTAGTTATCTAATATATTATTTATTTATTATTGGTTATACAGGTCATATTCCAGCTCTTCTATCTCCAATGTTTTCTGACACTTTCATCTGTCTCTTTTTTTTTTTTGCTGTGTCTATTAAGCAGTAACTGAAAAACAAAGCTCATTTCGAAAAGGTTCACCTTGTTGTCCAGGTCAAACAGGTAAGAATCGTCTTCTCTAACATCTGCCTCTGCATCAGAGATCAGCTCTCCAACATACCTGTGTGGAAAGAGGAATGAAACTCAACTTTTAACCCTCTTGACTTTTCATATAAAAGCAGCCTGCCGTGTGCCCAGTGGACAGGTTTTTCTTACTCGCAGATGAAGCTTCCCTGGGGAATATCCTGCAGAGCTCGAACCCCCCAGCCCATCTTCTCTGTCCTGTAGAGTTGAAGGCGAACTCTGTTG
This sequence comes from Xiphias gladius, assembly GCF_016859285.1. NCBI lineage: Eukaryota > Metazoa > Chordata > Actinopteri > Istiophoriformes > Xiphiidae > Xiphias > Xiphias gladius. The sequence goes on along the minus strand of NC_053423.1, from coordinate 18,225,045 downwards.
GAAAAAAGAGAAAATGATGAGGGTTCAGACTGTAGTAGTCAAGAGGAGCGAACAATTTCAAAGTAAGCAGCGCAGATTCTAATAAAATAATAAATAAATAAACACTGAGCTGAAAACTTGGCTTTGTCAGATTGTTTGCAGTTTGCAATACGAGGCTCAGTCTCTCTGCATTGCTGTTAATCATCTGTGATAATAATTAGTGTTCTGCCATTGTTGCATCCAAAAAGATGTAGAAAAATGGGTTTTTATCTGGTGGTGTGCCATCAAGGGCCAAGAATAAGCAGGTTCTTCCCTTGAAGCCGATAACTTCACAAGTCAGCCAAACTAGCTACTGTAATTGCTCTGTCAAAAACAGAACCAGCATATTTTTTAACCTTTCATGGCACATGGTTGATGACCACTATGTTACATGAGATGCACTTAAAATTCTTACTTGATGCCTGCCTGTACCACCCTGTTCTTGCATGTTCGATAACAGGAACATGCCATGTTGCATTCAAATATAAGTGGAGGTTCGATTTTGTTGAACTCTTGGAGCAGTCGCTGGTCCTGGTAAAAGAAAAAAAAAAAAGAAAAAAAAAGGCAAAAACAAGTTGAGGTTACTTTCACCTTTCAGTTTAACACTGAATTATTCTGTAACCAATTAATTCTAGTCATTCACCTCACAGATATCGCAGACTTTCAAACTACACCCTCATTAAAAGTTATTAATTGGAAGTTATACAGATCTTTATTGATCCCGTAGAAAAATTCTCTCTTTGTTTGCTGGTTCAGGCGGTGGGCCCCATAAGGGATACACGTGAAGCTGGTCAAATTTCTGTTAAATGTCTCACTACTTAAAAAGAGTACGCCACCGATTTATCATTGCCCTCCTACAACACCGTCGGACTCATGAAGGACGGTTTTAAATGAAAAGGATCAAAATTGATGCACCAGAGATCATCATCTTTTTTTTTTGTTTTTGTTTTTTTTTTTAAACTTCACATACTCGTCTTTCTTGTCAAAACCTGGTGCCACCATTACCCACAATGCAACTCAAACGCAGACAGTTCATTCAGAGATTTGGTGTTGTTATGCTAGTAGTAGCCTGAAGCAGAGATACTGAGCGGGCTACAGGATCTGGTAAACTCAATTTTTTCCAACCCTCAGATTTTTTTATTATTATTTTCAAATTTGTAGTCCAGCCTGAACCCATGCTGCCTCAAGTGACATCACGTGAGGCAATTTATCAGACTTAATGCAGCTGCCTCTGGAGCTTTTCTGACTTATGCAGTAGCACACCCCAGCACCTGTAAACAGACTTTGATGTGAAAATTCCCTTCAATATGCCACTCTGCCGTCTGAGGCCAATGAAGGAAATTCTGGCAGGGTTGAAGAATCCAGGTCAGTATTGAAATTAGGCCAAATAATTTTTTTAAATAAATAAATAAAAGCTCCTTATTTCATTGAAATCCTACAGGTCTTCAAAGTGGCTTCTGAAACAACATTACTATTTACCTTGTCATACCAGCAGCGGATGCTGAGCTGTCCACAAAGGCAGTTACTAGATGAGCAGTCATCAGTGCAGCTACAGTGCTAAAAGAAAAGGAATTAAATGAATGAGATGCATACTTCACTGCAGATGATAAAGCCGTGTGAATTTGTGTGATAGAAACAGATTAATGAAGTCAAAAAGAGAGCTTGATTTACATTTTACCTGTAAGTGTGTAATGTTGCGGTCTATGTTCATTGCTGAAGTTTCACAGTTTTCTGAAACATACTTGTAGTCTGAGGGACAACCCTCGTCATCCACTGCATTCACACAGGGAATCGGCACGTTCTCATAGCCCTGCGCAATATCACTGGAGCAGAAAGCAAGGAGATGAATCAGGAAAGTCACGGAGTTAAACATCAGGAAAAAAAAAAAAAAGCAGGAAACAAGAAGAAAAAAATCTGGTTACACAGAACAAGTTAATCATAAAACAATGCTCCTATAAAAAACAACACAACCTACCTGCAGATGATTCTTTCAGTACGAAGCATGCGATTGGTTATTCCCCTTCGCAGCTTCCTGTTGATCTGCAGTGCGACCCACACGGGTGTATCGACCTGTGCAAGGGTAAGAGGCGTGTCTCCTTCCCGGTTCATGATGTCAATATCTGCACCTCTGGAGAGGAACAACCTGCAAAACAAAGAGAAAAATCCACATCGTGTCCACGCATTCACTGTTTGTATGTGGCAAGAGTTTTCAAAGTCTGACACAATACATTAAATAACATTGGAACAACACGAACAATTTAACAAATACAAATATGTGCTTCATTGGCTCTTGCACCCTTTTTGAAAGAATAATTAAAATCATCCAAATCTCAAGTGTACTCTAACTGTTGGTGGAAGAAGTGTTCCACCAATGGTTAAGCAGGAGATGGGTGCCTAAGCGTTAAATGAAAAGCAAAGGATACAAGTGACTCCTACATTACATGGACCTACAGCCTGTGATTGACATTGACTCACGTAACACATTCCAGGAATCCCTCCCTGGCAGCGATGTGGAGTGGCGTGTCTCCGTGCATGTTAACCGAAGCAAGGGAACAGCCAGAGTTCAACACCAGCTCTGCTATATCCACATTCCCTGCATATGCCGCCCAGTGGAGACACACATTCAGCTCCTTGAGGGAAAGAAGGGACTGTTTAAAGTAATAACCTGAAATATTTTCATACAACTCCATCCATTTTGCCATTCTGTCTCCGTTTGCAACATGTTACGAGACAATTGGGATTCTACTCATTCATAGTTTATATAGCTTTAACATTTTCTCATCATCATGAACACCAAATGCCAGGGAAAGTCCTTTGACACACAAGAAAAGGTGCCTTTTATCTTTCCAACAGCAGCAGAATATGAATACAAATTTGGCTGAGCAAATCAGAGCTGAAACAATTTGTTGATCGAATCATTAGTTGGTTCCATTTTCTAAAAGGTGAATGTTTTCTGTTTGTTTTTTTTCTCCTAGTATTCTCTGACAGTCAACATTGGGTTCTGGACTGTTGATCCGACAAAACAAGAGATTTTAAAACGTCATCATGGACTCTGGGAACTTTCGTTAGGTATTTTTATGCTATTTTTGCTGACATTCTACAGACCAAATAACTGGGAAGTTTCAAAAACACAAGCTGAATCCAGACCTCTGAATCAACAGAATTTCAGCAATACACGTGAAAATAAAACGGCTAAAAGGCTAAAAAACACAAAGACTGATACAGATGGCTTATAATATAATATAATATAATATAACATAAATATATCCTTTTAAAAACACACACACACACACACACACACACACACACACACACGCCAACTTCCATTCGTGGCCAATGCTGCAATCCAGCTTTGCTTAGTGTATATTACCAGGTTTATACTCATGGAGCTGCTGGAAATTTAGCAAAGAGACAAATTTTCCATAGTAACGCTTTCTGCTAACCCCATTGTTGACTAGTAGAAACTTACCTTATCGTTGATGGTGACATCGGCTCCTCTGTTAAGCAGGGCTTTGATTACGTGAACATGTTTGTGCTCTGCAGCCCAAATGATCGGCGTCCAGCCACCGCTGTCCTAAAACCAACAAAGAAGAAATCATAATTGAGGTGCACTGGCCTTGTCTGCGTTGGTGTGATCCGCCTCCCTTATCTATTGCATAAATATCGGAGAATGGTACAGTGGGGGTCTATGGGAAGACCTTAACCTGAATAATAATTGTGAACATTTTGATCAGTTTCTCCACAAGTTTCCAGAATTACTATCCTGGGTCTCAGTGGACAGACGTCTGGTATTAAGAGGTTTCAATCCCCCGACAAAAAATAACTCTGGAGTGAATTTTTGACTGAGAGGTGGGTATCAGAGGTATGTGCAGCTTTTTGGCATTTCACTGACAAAGAGTTCTACTAATGCATTAATGGAAATAAACTGACATGAATAAGAGACAAAAAGTTATTCGATAAGAATAAGTACTGAAATTATGGTTTTTCCTTTACCTGTGCATTCACATCAACCTGCCCCGTCTCCAGCAGCATGTTGACGATTTCTAGGTTGCCCAGCTTGGCAGCGTGGTGGAGGCCAGTATATCCATCCTCCTCCTGGTGAATAATGACATAAACAAAGACTGAACTCAATATCGACCAAACCTCTGCAAGTTCACATTCACGTTATTTTTATTTCAGGCACTAACAGACACTCACAACATGATAGACACAGCCGCCGTTCTGGACCAGGTAGCGAGCCACCTCAATGTGATTATTGATGATCGCTTCCAACAGAGGAGTCCTCAGGTCTTTGTCCTGGGCATCCACTTGAGCACCAGCCTGTCAGTATACAATTAAAAATAATACATAAAAGAAAAATAAAAGACTTGGAGAGAAAAAAAAGCCCATTATAGAGCATGGTTGCCTTAAACTAAGGTTTAAGCAATGACTCTAAATGAAAGGGTTTCAAATTCTTATCTCTTGCTGTTAAAATGTAGAGCTGAAACGATCACTCTGTTAGGCGATCAACAGAATATTATATTGATAATCGATTAATCATTTCAGTCCGTTTCCAAGCAATGCCGACCCCGCTCCCTTTAACAGCTTCTCAAATGGGAAGATTTTCTCGTTTTCTCTGAAATATGTGATAGCAAGCGCAATATCTTTGTGTTTTGGGTTGTTGGCCCGACAAAAGGGAACGCAAAAGCAACTGTAGGATCTCACCCTGGACTCTGAGAAAATGTTTTTTCGATAACTCAAAAAAATAATGGGGAGATAAATCGATAATGAAAACAACTGTTGGTTGCAGTCCTAGTAAAAAAAAAAAAGAATAACTTACTCATGTCCATTAATCATATGAAAGAATCCAAGACAGGTGCTAATAATGTACTCAATTTCTCACCTGTACCAGCATGTAGCAGACTTCCAGGAGACCTCTTTGAGCAGCAGCGTGTAGAGCAGAGCGTCTGTTCTGAGAGTCTGGCTGGTATGTTGGATCTATGCCCTCCACTGACACACACACACACAAACACACAAAAACACAGTCTTCATAGACAATTCTGTGCAAACTTACAGCAATAACTACAATAGTCTTGGGATTTGCAGCCACGAGAACTGAGGAAATGGTCAATATTTCTCATAAGAATATTCAGCATTCACAACTTGATACGTGATCAAACCCAGACAATGACTATAAAATCAGCTCCATCATGAGGATTACTTATTTTAATACCGACAACGCTCATTTTTGTCAAAGCAGATGAAAAGTACGGTCCATAGCAAAAGCATTTTTGCCACTCACTCAGCATGAGCAAAACTCTCTGCACCTCTCCTTGCTTGGCAGCGGGGTAGAGCTGGCGAGGGTGGAACCTCAGTTTCTTCCTCCTGGCAAGTGAAAAACAACAAAATTCCCACCTTGGTCTGAAATAGTCTGAGCTCCTCCCTTTGACTAAAACATGTAATTTCAGTTGGAAGAGCTAAAGCAAACAAAACAAATATTTTCTCTCACTTGAAGTATCTTATTTTCCACATGCAATTTTACAGTGTTTGCAAAAACTGTTCTAACAGCTGGTAGAAGAGATGCTTGAAGTAGGATTTTAGAAACAGATATGTATATATTTTTTTTTTTTTGTAAATCGTCAGATAATTTATGTTCAAATATAGAACATTTCTGAACTGCTGGCTATGACTATGCACTTACTCTGTGTTTTTACTTTAATGCAACAACATGAGACTTTGCCTTTAAACTAAACATTACATCATATAATCCAAAACATTATTTAGAAACTACTCGTACGTCCATTTATCATTGTATCTGGTCCACTGTTCAATCCCTTAACCTACTGTGGCTGAATATAGTAAAATCCTCATCTCAACTCCAACCTCTCTGTGTCCTGTGTAAGAATGGCCTTCTGCAGCGCCGCCCTGCTGGGCCCAGGTGGAAGTGCACTGGGGCTGATGGGTTTCCCATTTGGCATACAGAGAGAGGGCCCCACGCTGTCCACTCCCTCCTCTGCCGGGGGGACGGTGGCCACGGTCGCTGCTGAGGCTACAGGCTGCGGGGGCTGCTGCTGCTCCACTGCCAGCGTTACCAAACCATGGCTACGCATACGGGCACTACAGGAGGCAATGACGGACGGAAAAGGTCAGCAAATTAAATATTATACAGGTGACTGGGGTCATATCAGCCAATAATTCTGTCAGATGTCATTCAATCTTACCTGACAGGTCTTTCAGGCATCTTCCCGTCTTTCATCCCCCCTGTGGAGGCTGTGAGGGAGGGTGCAGTGGGGACAGACGGCGGCAGAGATGGGGTTGTGGTGGAGGAGGCCGACATGGTGACGACAGTGGTCGCAGAGGCTGTGGCCGAGCTGAAGGAAGGGATGGTGACCTCCTGGGCCTCGGAGGCGTCTTCACCGCAGTGGGGACAGAAAAGCATACCGCCGCCATTTGCCCTGCTGCGCCCGCCGCCCAGCACCGTCACACAACCCCGGTGGAAACGGTGAGCGATGCGCTGGTCCGGGCAGCACTCAAGAAATGTACCCTGAAAGAGGAGATGATTTTAGGATACGGAGGACGAGGCGAAAGAAGAGGGAACGAGGTAGGATATTGAAGGGAAAAAAAGCCGGATATCGAGGAGGAGAAAGACAAGAAAATCAAATATTGAGGACATAGAAGAAAAGCAGATATTGAGAGGGAGAGAGAGGAAGAAGTAGGAAATCAAGAAAGAAAGAGGTGAATAAAGTAGGATATTGAGGAGGAGAAAGAGAGGAAAGTAGGGTTTCAAGGAGAAATATTTAAGGATGGGTCTTACAGCCCTAAAACATGGGAGAACGTTTCTGTTCAGAAAAGTATCCAAGTTTTTCAGCTGAACACCATTAAATACACAATATTAAGTATTTTTAATATTGATAGCAGGTGGTTTAAACTCTTACCGCTATGCAGAAATATCCACACCCAGGGCAGCAGTGGTGTTTGACCATGTGTGAACGATGGACGTCACAAAGCACCATGAGGGGCACCCGACTGGATGGACGCATGGTCTCCCCTTTAATAGTCTGACTTGTACAAGCCCTCAACTGACAAACCGAGCGGGAGAGAAACGATGACACAGTTGGAGTTAAGGGAAGGTTATCTGTGAACTTTATGAACTACCACAGACCAGCAGACAATGCATAGCACTTGTGTGCTGCTATCCAAATCTACACAGACAGCCAACATAAACGTCTAATGAAGAGGTATGCTAACACTTTATATCTTTTGATCAGTAGTGAAAAAAATTTAATTACTGCCTTTTAGCCTGGGCAGCACTGTCATCCATCTGAGAACTCTGCTGGTGAGTGTTGTTCAAAGCACATCAACGTAATCCTTGATCCTACCTTTGATCAGCAGTTCTATTAATGCCGGACACATACAATATCAGTCAAAAATTTTAGAATACCCCCATCTTAAATGTTACAAAGCTAAGCAGCAAACTGCATAAAGTCAAATTAAATAAAATAAAATAAAGGTTACGGTCACCAAAAACTGAAAAATATTATAAATTTCAGAGTTTCAGTGTAAATTTTTAAGGGATTAAGTAATTTGTTAACAATCTACAGTTTTCCTGCCGCAGTGGAAGTAAATGAAGCCTTGAAAGTTAATGCAAATAATTCTTACAGGTTCCCAAACCTTTTGTTGATTACTTACAAACCCTCTGTCTGTACAAAGGTAGTGTTAGAACAAACTGTGTTACTACACCCTCTGATGCATTATTAGTGCAATCCTGTACTGCAGGAAGTAGTTCTGTATATTGCTATCAGACTGGTGAGAAAGGGGCAAGTAACAAAAGGAAGAGTGACTGGTTGGTCAGGGGTTCATCCTACATTAAGACAATGACCCAAAACATTAGAAGAAAAGAACTGGATGGTGGCTTCACGTGATGGAAGACCAGCACAGTCTCAGGAATTAAACCCCGTGGAGCTGGTTTGGGTTGAACTGGATAGAAGTTGAAAGCAAAGCAACCTGCAAGTGCAACACATCTGTGGGAACTTCTGCAACAGTGTTGCTGCAACAAGGTTTCTGAACAATGTTTCCTTTCCGTTTTAGAAAGAACGTAAGGACAGGGTTCAGCTACTTGATAGGTCAAAAAGTTAGATTAAATTTAGCGAAACAAACATATTCCATGATTACTTTTTTCTTTTTTTTTACATCTCCAATTGTTTATTAGTTGTATGTTTTATTTTCAGAGTACATTGGGACATTAAGCAATGTAAATATCGATAAAAACTGGAAAGTGGAGTTGTTCTGAAACTTCTGACTGGTAGCGTATGAACATTTCATTCCACAATTTAGCAATTCAAATCTAAATCTCCACCATTTTGATTACCCGTAAATACCCATCAATACACCCATGATGCACGTGATAGTTCCTAATTCAAATGACCACTTGCAGGGTCAACACAAAAAACACAACAAGGAGACAAACCTCTCCGTTGATGCTCTCAGTGGCCATACACTGTCTGCTGACTCGGTGGCTGGTGCTGTCGACACGAGGGGCCTCCATCCTGCAACTGCACAGAGGAAGCTCCTCCAGCCGCTCTGTGTCTCCTGCATCACTGCCTTCTGCAGAAGGGAGGGGGACATGAGATTTTTCATGAAATTAGTCTGTGGTCTTAAGGCACTGAGGGGGACAAACACAATCCTTTTTGTTTTATTTAGGGTCGCCAACCCTGAATATATGTAATATTTACTGTACATCCGAGCTGATTAGCCCATTCATCAGAACCAGAAAATTAATCTGCGACTTGTTTTGATAAACATATCAAAACAAGTCGCAGACCTATATTACATATATTACAACAGATATTCTTTTTGCATGGAGAGAGTACCAGAGTAACTACACCTTTCTATGTTGTTGGGCTAGTGAGTATTTGAGTCCGCCTATGGTGAGTCTCTCAGAGTTAACCAGCCTTAAAAAGTGTTTCATTAGTCCAGTTTAACCAGTAGGAGTTCCTGTAGGCTTGTGTTACAAGTTCTGCTGCCAGAGAGGAAATAAAAAAGGTTCTTGGCGTCTCCTGACATCTTTACTGTAGAAATTAACCAGGGAGAAAATCTGTCAAACAGCCAAGAATTACAATGAATGAAATATAACAGACAGTGAATTATAATGTGTCACCGATGTTAAACTCAAAAAACACCATTGTGTTTTCTCTGATTTATGATTGTAAAGTTAACACTTCTGGGTTTTGGATAAAACATAATTGAAGATATCACCTTGTGACGAGCATTTTTTCAAATTTTTCTGACATTTCTTTTAGAAAAAACTATTGAGTCAATTAATTTGGAAAATAATCTGCAGATTTAGTCGCAGCCCTAATTTATATCGGCGTATACCAAAAATATTCAAGCTATTAACTGTACAAACTGTTATTATTGTACTATCCTAATTCCACACATGGAGGGATCTGAATGGATTACACAAAAGCTGCAACCAGCAATTATTTCGATTATTGATTTAACTGCTGATTATTTCCTCGATTCATCAATTAATCATTTTATCTATGAAACGTCAGTAAAAATAGAAAAATCCCCATTAAAATTTCCCAGAGCCCCATGTGACATCCTTAAATTTCCTTCTTTTTGCCAACAATCAAACTGAAACCCAAAGATGTCCAGGTCACTGTTTTATATATATATAATATATATAATATATATAATATATATATATATATATATATAATATATATATATATATATATATATATATATATATATATATATATATATATATATATATATATATATATATATATAATATATATATATATATAATATATATAATATATATATATATATATATATAATATATATATAATATATATATATATATATATATATATATATAAAAAAATCAGCTATATAGGTACAGGTTAATTTTCTGTCCATCAACTAACCTTTCCAGTTCCAGTTAAGTCAACTGCCACAGCATTTATTACTTTTTTAATTAAAATAAATAAATAATCCTCTTTTCATTGTCCCAAAACCTCTTTTTTCTCAGAAGACTGTGGCTTTGTTTGCTACCATGATTAAAAAGAAAAACATAAGGGAAGGACAGTAAACTTTAAGATTTTAAAACAGCTTAGATCACATTGACGCATCTATCATAAACCTACCATGATGAGGAGAAAGTGTCAGACTGTCAGCAGCAGCAATGTCCAGAGCACCCAAGGGAACCTCTGTGTACTCTGCAGGCCTTCCTGCTGAGGACAGACCAAATGACAACCTATAAGCATTAGCGTTAAAAAAACATACTGGAAAATGATGTACTTTAATGAGATACAAAAATTTATATACAATACTAATTAAAAGCAATTCACTCATCTTTTACAGTACCTTTCAATGTTTACAACACTGAATGAAAAAAGGTAGTCAGGTTTTTTGTCACTGATGAACAGAAAAAATAGTTTAACGTTATGGAGGAAAAATCTCTAACTTGTACGGTTAAAACACTCCTCATTTTAATATTTAGTAGGTACCTGTGGCAGAAATTATAGCCTTGATTCTATGTGAACAGGTCCGTACCAGCTTTGCACATCTGGATACTGCATTTTTCCCCCCATTCTTCTTTACAAGAGAGCTCAAGCTCTCTCTGGTTGCACAGGTAGTTTGAGTGAACGATAGTTTTCCAGCTCTTCCACAAATTCTCATTTTTCCTTGTGGTGGCGGCGGCTTCTCTCACGAGCGCCTTTCTGGCAAATACATTGCAGCCTGTGCGTGGCACATTTAGAGTCTGCTCCACATTCTTTCCATTTTTTGATGATAGCCCATACTGTATTCAGTGTCTTGGAAATTGTCTTGTTTCCTTTCCCTGATTGGTACTTTTCTATAATCCTGTTGTGGATTTGTTTGGGGTGTTTCCTTATCTTCATGATGTTGCAGTGGTTGGGGTTCCCACCCAGAGGAGGATTTAAGATTAAGTCACTTATCACACAATGTATCTTACATTGGGCTTGTTTTAGATTCATTTGACATTAAAGAAACATTTATGTTAATCCAAAAACAAAAACAAAAAAACCCTAACTATAAACCTGTTTATAACTAGAAAACCCCGTAAGTAACGTCACTCACCTCCGACTGTCTCAACCACATCAGCAGTGCTTCTCTCTTTGTCCTGGTCTGACTGCGGCCATGAGGACTCCTCGCTCTCACTTCTACTTTGGACGGCTCTCTGTGTTTCAGACTCTGAACTCTGCAAGGGAGAGAGTCTGTCTGAATATAAAAATGTGACATGTGTGAAGGGTAGAAAAGAGCCTGGAACTTGTGAGTAGTTTATTTTTTTTGACTTAATTAAAACATTTTGCAGCTATTCTGCAGCTGGTGGTGTCAAAGTGCCAAGAAACATAGCAATGCAGCAACACAAGAAAGAAACATAAGGAAACTGCAAACTAGCAAACACAGATGTAAACAAAGCACAATTTTAAATATTGTTTTTTTTTTTTTCAAATCTGCTTTGCAAATGTTTTATGAAGAAGGAAACACACTTAACTTATTAGTCATGTCTTAAGGATACACACAAGTAATTTGGAGGGTAACACTAAATGTAAACACATCTTTCTTTGTTTACAAGAGAACTCCACGGGGCATCTTTAAACCTGCAATAATGTATTTTTTTGGCCACTTGGTGGCACCAGAAAAAAACTTGTGAACATTGACATACCACATTTTAAGTTGATATGGTGAAATTGTTAGCCAACACTTGCTTATTTACATACCCAGCAGTTATGTAGCAACATTATCTTCGAATTGGAGTTTTGTTTCCGGCTACCTGGCAAGTGTGAATTCAATATCAAATCTCTTATTTCTGCTTGTGGTCTGTATCAACTCCTGAGGGAAATATCTGTGTCTTTACCGCTCACCAGCTCGTTTGTGTCTGTCTGCTGCTTGGTGCTGAGCAGGTAGTGTACAGCGTTTTTTTTAAGAGCTTATTATCTGACAACAGCTGCCTCCTGCGGCTGAAAACGACACTATAAGAGTGAACCAAAATGGTAAAGTTGTGGTCCGGGGAGCTAAACAATGACCTGAAAATCACAATAAAGCTCCGTAAAGCCGAATGGAGCTCCCACCCATTAAATGACCATTAAAAATTGAAATAATTTCTGACAACATTTTTGTCCTTATACATATCTGTTGGCTGGCAGCCATGGAAGGCCAGACTACAGCTCACAAGGTAAATTTCTGATACAAGCACTCAGTTTCGAATTCAGTAGGCCACTTCAGATACACGATGGACAAATTAAAACACTATGCAGAACAATAACGACTTGACTTGTCACCTCTTACCATTCCCAAACCTCACAGCTAGCTATTTTTGGTATTGTAGATGTAAAATAAATCACGATTCTGCAACAGCACACTCATTTTTTGTTTCATGATTTTTTTGGAAAACTGGTTTGGTGGAGAGTTATTGAGGATTTGACAGATTTTTCAGTCACCACCATGTTTTTCAGTTTTGGAAATCAGAAGAAAAGACCAATGGAGGCTGTCTAATTGAAGAAAAGACTGAAGAAAAGAACTCTAAGTCATCTATTATACATTTTGTATTTTCAAGTACGTACGGGGAGATACAACAAAAGTGGGCTGGTATTGTCAGGCAAGTTGGCTAGAGTGACGTGTACAGGTGTAAACAGTGTGTGAAGTGTTAAAAAACAAATTAGGAGATATGAAAGTAATTATCAAGGTAGTAAGATAGATAGAATCACTCACATGATCCGATATGTTCACTGACCCCTCTATGTCTTTAGTATGCTGCCTTGCTTCTCCCCCACCATCTTCATACTATAAAAGAAACGCAAGAAATGGAAATTTAACAATGGAAAAAATATGACTTTTTTTTAATGCTAAATAACATGCACATTTGTTGACAATGGGTAATCTGTTTTAAGGGCCAATATGTAAATCTAAGTCTCACACCCTCTCTGAATCTCGCGTGGACGGACTGGAAATCTGTATTTTCTTCTCTGCGTCCTCCTCTAACTTCCCCACACTGCCGTTGCCATTCACTGGCGCAGCCTTGGCAACAGGCTCCACATTTTTATGGAATAACGGTTGTTCCTGAGTTTTAAAAGAAATCAGAAAAGACATTGGAAACAGGGAACACTAACAACTGAAACCTTATCTTAGTAAAGTGTAACATACATGCAAAAACGTCATCTTACCACAGCTTGAGCGTTGTCTGGAATTTTCTCAGGCTTCCCAGCTGTGCTGTCAGATAAATGATCCAGTTTTCTCCTTTTTACAACTACTGGAAACATGACAAAGCAAAAAAAAACCATGACAGAGTGAGTTGTAATGTAAACAAGGCAACCGGACTCATTTTTATTCATAGCAATGGGATTATTTCACACAGTTAATATTAGGTAGTGTGCATATTCTACAGCTACTAACCAGTTTCAGAGTCAGACGAAAGGCAGGTAGAGGATCCTGAAGGAGTCACGGGTGCGACAGGTGCCTCAACATGACTCATCTGTGGAGCAAAAACAATAAGGGATTCAATGATCGTGAAAAAGTTCCAAGAAAAACCTGAACCGCTGCTATACTGGGTGGGTTTTGTCAGCAGCTGGAAGACTTCTTCACAGTTTAACATTTCGCAACACACCCTCAAGAGTGTTACTTTGTTCAAAAGACACTGGGTCAATTGAGTGGCAGGTGACAAATGCTGGAGCAAAATCAAGACAGAGGTACATATTTGATTTTACTCAATCCAGAAGGGAAATGCTAGGCCCTTGCTGGACATGATATACAGTAGGCTCACCTGTCCTGGTGGAGGCCTGTTCATGGTCTTGCGGGCTCGGTGGATCTTAGGTGGGGCAGTGGAGACAGAGGGAGACGAGGAAGCTTTAGCAGAGGAGGAAGAGGAGGAGGAGGAGGAAGGAGCAGGCGGCAGGACGGATTTACTGCTGCCGGGCCCAGAAACGCTCATCTTTGCTCGGCCAGGGGACAACGTTGAAGACGTAGAAGGAGAGGAGGACAACGAAGAGGAGGATGTTGAGGGAAGGGACTTTGCTGCGTGGCCTGCAAGAGGGAGGTAAAAGCAAATTCTGAGGACTGCTTGAAAAATCTTTTAAAATTAAAATTAAAATCAGTACCACATTCATTTTTGACACAAGCAAAGTCTCTGCTTTGAGAGGGATCAAGGAACGTAAAGACCTACAGAAAAATAAACAGGTTTATCTTTGTCAGCAAAGCAAAGTCTGGAGGAAATTTTAAAATTTAAAATTTTTAGAAACATTAGCACTAAAATGCCACCAGTGCTCATCTCATTTGCACGTCTGCAAGCGGTGGACCTGTGTGTTAACTGTAACTACCAAAAGCGATGAGAAATATTTTTACCAACTAAAATTTTTTTACTTGCAGCCAATGTGTTTAGCTTTTTGTTTTCACATCCTTTTTTTTTTTTATATTTTGTATTTTCATATTGCTATATTAATATCCCACTTGATATATTATTTCCCTGTTGAACTTATGATTCAGGATCAAAACAGTTCATCTTATTGTAAAATCTGAGATAGATAAAAGTCAGGTAACTCAAACAGAGAGCCACCATTTCAGCAAACATCAATAACAGCTGTCTGGATCCAAGTCTCACCTGCAGCAGGTTTGTTTGGGGATGACGCAGGTGATGATTTCTCGCCCTCTTCTCCAGCTCTGGGAGCGTCCTTACCAGGCTGCTGAGATGACAGCACCGATGGCATACCACCCATGGGCTCTGTCTTCTTGGCAACAGCAGCTTTGCTGGAGGCTGCATTATCTGAGTGACAATCAAAATAGCAACATAATTCCGATCATTTGTATACTCGAATTGCACAGATTTCAAACATTAGTATGAACCCCCATATGCATCATCTACATAGATGAGATGTAGATGTACCTTCCTTGACTTGACTTGGTCCAGCTAACGACTCTGCTGGTGTTTCTGAGTCATTTCCTTCAGGGGGCTCCTGATAGAGAAACAACAGGAAAATATGTCAGAAAATATGTATCCATACATTTAAAAAGTAACTGGTACTCAGGATTACAGTCTACTGGATGTTTTTATTCACTGCAGTTCACACAGCCAGAGTGTGAAACAATTCAGCTATTGTTGGAATTGAGTAAAGATGCACACACAGTAGCACTCAAACTTCAGACCTACAATCTAATTTGTTTTTGAGAATGAATTAGAAGAATTGCATAGGTATACTTGGACGAAGAGTAACAAAATTACTGCACTTCTGATTTTTGACTGTTTTCTTTATCACTGGTTTGCCAAGTAGTAATGCACTATTTTATAACAATTAACAAGAACACAATGGATAGCTATCGTGCAAAAAAAGAGGGATAACTCTTGTTTGTGGTCTTTTCTTACCTCAAACCACAGCTGTCCACTGTTTATAAGAAGAAGCCATGTGGTTAATTAATGTACTAATAATTAACAAGTAGTTTTTAATGCATATTTTGCTCTATATGCTATTGAAAACATATTTCCCAGGAAACAAACAAAGTTAATGCCCCAGGTGGAAAGCAACTAAGTACATTTACTCAGGTACTATACTTAAGTGCAATTTTGAGATACTTCTACTTTACTCAAGTATTTCCATTTTAAGCTACTTTATACTTCTACTCCCCTACAGTTCAGAGCATAATATTATACTTATTAATCTACTACATTTGTTTTACAGCTATAGCTACCAGTCAATTTTCCGATTAAAACTATAGATAAAAGAAAAATATGACAAAATACAATGCACTGTTAAAGATTTAATCAGTGTTTTCCAACCTTTTTGGCTTGTGAGCTTTTACAAAAAAAAGCGGTGTTGGGGCCCCGTGTCATGTTTCAGATGTCTAGCAGTTTCAGCGAAGAGAGGTTTCACCTCTAAACTTCTCAGATGGTTTCATTTACATAACTCTCTGAAGAGAGAGCTAAAATTATACAGCATTTTAAAAATTGAAGCAACATTCAAGAAATGAAAACAATTTTGTGTATCAGAGCTTTTTCTTATCTTCTTTCCTCTCACATTAATCATCTCACGACCCCACAGATTTAACTTGTGCCCCTTTGCAGGGGCCCGACCCC
This sequence comes from Xiphias gladius, assembly GCF_016859285.1. NCBI lineage: Eukaryota > Metazoa > Chordata > Actinopteri > Istiophoriformes > Xiphiidae > Xiphias > Xiphias gladius. Next base: position 18,208,955 of record NC_053423.1, on the reverse strand, counting down.
TAGGTTGGGGATTGCTGGACAAAACTAGCTACAGCAACTGTATATAAAATAGTCAAAACTAGCTCCACCAGCTACGACTGTAAAATACTACTTACACATTGATGCATCAGTATTTACAATCTAATAATCTCATGTATTAATATATCAGTAACAGGAACAAAACAAGTACTTTTACTTTGATACTTTAGGTATATTTTACTGATAATACTTCTGTATTTTTACTTAAGTAGGGGCCTTCGTGTGGGACATTTACTTGCAATGGGGTATTCTTACATGGCTTAATGGGTACGTTTACTTGAGTAAATGATCTCGATACTTCTACCATCACTGGTTAATACTAACTAAGGTGTTCAGGTTTTAGTTTTGGGTGTCATCACAGTCTAATGTCACCTATCGCTGAACAAAACATGATTTGTCATTTGGTTTTTCAGTGTGAATCGGCACGAATGAAAACAGAGTCAAGATGTAATTAACTGTGTGGGCTTTCATGAGATGAAGTGTGGTAACTTTCTCCGTCTTAGTGATATATCCAGTCCCCCGCCGACACACACCAAAAAAACCTTTCAACCAATGACTGATCTTCACTGTTGTTACGGCTTTACCGCCATCAGTCAGTCAACCCATTCATGCCTTTCACACAGACCAAAGCAGGACCCTTTAGCCAACAATATTCCTTTAAATAAAAAGGAATCTGTGGCTAGATCACACTGACTGCTGAAAAATCCTCCCTTTTCGCTGGGGATAACTCATTACTATCACAGTGTTAAAAAAAAAAAAGACAGCTTGTCTCAGCGTTTGCTTTGAGAGGCGGTCTATACAAAAAAAAATCTCACAACGTGATTAAAGTAAGAAGACAGTGGATATGCAGAGGATGTAAACAGTCAAAGAATCGAGAGAATACATAAAAACAAAAACAACATTAAAGAAATCCTTAAAACTGTTACAGGCTAATGCTGCTAGCTGTGTAGCACAGCTTACAACAAAGAGCTCTTGTAACCGACAAATTAAGATATTTTGGGATGTGGCACACTGCAGTTTTACTGACATAGTTTTGCTGTGCATGCTAATGCGTTCAGAACTGTCTAAACAAACTTAACTTTCGTTAACATGCAATTTTGTGTTGCTGTGGATTTTCTACCTTTTTCGTTTTCTCAGATGCCGACATGTTTCCCGACGAGCGTCAACGTAAATAGCGTGCTGCGTCACCGGCCGAGCCGCGCCCCCTCGTGTCCGTTGATTTTAAAACCCGCTGATCAGAAGTCAGCGTGCGTACTCCGGCTTCCCGGCCAACCGCGAGAGGAGGACTCCCACGGAAACCGACTCAAAGTCAGTTTAGCGGCGGCGTAGGTCCGGTGGTTTGTATTTGTTGTCACGGGATGCGCTTCCTCCACAAAGAGGCCAAAAAGTAAACACATACCTAGGTAGAAGCTAGTGGCAGCAGGGATGAGAAAATACTGCCGGCCATCTGACGCCACCTCAGTTAACGTTTGTCCTGTCGGAACAAAACCCTGATTTGTTTTTATCTAGAGAGCTCACAAGGCATTCAACGAAAGGAGAGGGGAAGGTGAGTGACGGCAAAGTTGGACGGGAGCTTTTGTTTGTTTATGTGGATGGTTACCAGCAAGCTAACTAGTAGCTAACCTTAGCTAACGTTCAGACAAATGGGTTCGCTAGGCCACAAGGAAAAGACGAAAACAACTGTCATTGTCGATTTTCAGCCTCTTACGGTAATACCAGCATTGTCCTCGTTGTATTACACAGTCCACTTCCTTTCTTTGGAGCTTCTCTCACGCACGCACGTAACTTTTCACTGTCCGTCAACTGAAAAACTGGCGATTTATCGATAAATTACATTTAGAGTGACGAGAGACTAGACACCACCTGATAAACTGGATTAAATTAATATATACTTAGTAAGAAATACAGTGTAAATTTGTTTCTTTCTTGGTCTTAAAGGTGCAAAACTAGCGATACACATTTCTGAGCATACTTGCCAACTAAATTAAAAGATTAATAGCTTGTTCTCGTAGTTTGGCCATCATGGCAACATGTGCTTAACTAAATCAACACCGTTATTAATCTTTAGGTATTGACTCAAGTAATTTTTTGGTATTTGACTTTTGTCACTTCTGGTCAACTCGATCTTGATCCACAGGTTTCTACTCATGTTTGCCTGCTCGATGCCTTGACAACATTTTAAGAATCCTGTGCTGGTATTGAAGCAAGTGAAAGATGCTCCAGGAGGGCTCATCGTAGATAAGCCTCTCAGCTATTTTCACAATTAGGCCGTTGTGCTTTGAAAATGTCAGAAAATGGTGAGAAATGTCCGTCACAGTTTCAGAGAGCCCAAAGGGGCGTCCTCAGACTCCTTATCAAATTCTGTTTAAATAAAAATATGTGACCAACAGTCCAAGACCCAAAGATGTTCAAATTACTATCCAATATGACAAAGTAAAGTGGCTATTCCCCACAGTTGAGGTTGTGAAACAACTGATTACCAGGTGGTTTCTGATGAGCTAATATGTTAGTCGAGTAATCGTGTAATTCCTCTGCCCCAGTCAGTCTTTTAAGAGGCCAACAATTGCTTCCTCTTGTGAAACATTTTCCAGGCAGCTAACAAACAAAAGACAATATTGCAGTTGCCATTGCCTCTATTTGACCTCATTACACTAACACATCCACACACTAATTTCATCTTGAGTCCTGACTCTTGTTTATGGTTTTTGTAGTTGCAAAACTGGATGAGATGTGCAGACGAAGCACCTGCTCAGTATCGAATTCTCCACAACTTGGTAGCTCAAAACATATGTATGAAACCCTGAAACATTCCCTAAAACCAACCCTCTAAAAGCTTGATTACATATAGGATGAAAAATGAGATTGTGAACATGGTATATGCCCCTATGCTATCTGAAACTGTGTCTGACTGCATTACAAGTTCTGCTACAGTGCAGTCTTGAGTTAATGGGGGGCTACACAGGGACTGAACTGCCTTAGGTCTCAGATGACCCTGTGTTTGAAATCAGGTGGTCACGATGTATCTAGTATTGAGCAGACTGTTTGTGTGACTTCTGTTTATTTGTCTCAGCCATTGTGTCATTGTTTTGATCGTCTAAAGACCACCACAATTAGTTCTCTGTAATGAATTCTTGATTCTTGGAATGTATAGACAGTGACACAAATCCCCATTTCTACTCACGCAAGATGGAGATGCTGTGTTTCCGGTTACCGGGTCACGGGGATACGACCCTGAAGCACATGAATTTGCTGAGGTCCCGCCAGCATTTCTGTGACATCACCATCTTGGCCAGCAACAACCAGACCTTCAGGGGACATAAGGTGGTGCTCGCGGCCTGCTCGCCCTTCCTGAGAGACCAGTTCCTCCTCAACCCGTCCCCGAAGCTTCAGGTAGGCGGATGTCAACACACACACAGTCACGCTGTCAAAGCTATCATTCAACGCCCTGATAGTGAGTACAAAGAGTGTTTCTCCTTGTTTATGTTTCACATTTTTGTCCAGGTGTCAATGCTGTATAGCTCGACAGTGGTGTGTGATCTGCTCCAGTCTTGTTACACTGGGGTGCTGCAGTTTAACCCAGAGGAGATTGTCAACTACCTGACCGCTGCCAGCTACCTGCAGATGGAGCATATTGTGGAGCGCTGCCGAGGAGCTCTGAAGAAGTATGTCCAGCTAAAGAACCCCAGTTCACCAAAGGTCAGTAACCCAAAAAAGTCATTTTAAAAGGTTATATTCTTTCTTTTTTGGCACAAATCTGTATGTTGTACAATGCCAGGAAATGACAGTCACAACAGGTTGTTTCTCTGGATTTTTGTACATTTTCTTGACTTAATTTGGTCATGATTTATAGGCTGAATTTGAAAAGTTAAAAATGAAAGTTAAGTTTGGTGCAACTTTCATTTTTCCTGCAGTGTGTAAATTAATTAGTCTTCAGTGTAAAAAAAAAAAATTGAGTATGTTTGTTCCAGTTTTAGCTTAACACTAATTAAGTACTTACTGGCTATCTTGTTATGATTTTTTTTTTCCCTACATTTTGTATATGCAGTAAAAACCTTCTTTCACAGATTTCAGTGATGCAGCTCAGCCGTCACAGGTCTTGAGCAGTCTTGACTTTCCTTCCCGTTTCTTCCTCTAGATAACTGCAGAGGAGAGTCAGTCTCAACCAGTGATCGTCAGTGGCAGCATCCATTCTGTTGCATCTCCTCCCACCAGCCGACCCTCCCCTGTGGAACCACACCATCATTTAGTAAAATCCGTTGAGGAGAACAAACGTGATAATTCTGCTCAGGGCAGCAGTCAACACCGTGATGACAGTCCCATGCTGGATGAGCCATGTATTAAGGTTTGTGTGTGGGAAAGAAAAACCAGAGACCAGGGTACTTTTTAAACCTACACAATGTTAGATCATTTGCATTGCTTATGCAATGATTCATTTAATAGATACATTTTGGTTGATATTTTCTCTCAGCATTCAGGCTCACAGAAGAGAGTACTTAATACTCAAAAGAATTTTGGTGTATTATTCCTTTAAGTAGCTTCTGGCTTTTCACTGGTGTTAATTGGCACATCAACATGAGTCAGCCTGTTTGTCATAATTTTTATATATAAATAAATAAAGATTTATTCAAAGTAACAAAGTTTAACAAATTCACGACTGTCGGCTGAATAATGTCTGGCCACACACGGGGCGAGAGGGCACTCTCCTCTTTCTTCTGTCCCTGCAGGAATTCTTATTCCCAGTCATAAATGGTCCCAGCAGATGGTCAGTTGAAGTGTGATAAATGGTGGGTCTGACAGAGGACAAAGTAACAGGATGAAAAGGTGAAGAAGATAGCACAAGATCAACACTGACCAGAGGTTTTAGGGATAATAAAAATTCCTCTCAAGCGTCCGCTGCTGTTGTGCGTCATTGACAGCACAAGTCACATTAGAGCACCAGAATAAACAGTACCTGCCAGCTCATTAAATTAAATCTTAAGTCCTGAAAAGACTACTCGATATATATTTTTTTAAATCCATTAGTCGTTGAAAGTCATATATCAAGCAAAAAAGGCCAAACAGTTGATGGTTTCAGCTTTTCAAGAGAAAGGACTTCCTCTTTTTCTTACTTATGACAGCGTAAAGTAAATATCTTTGAATTTTCTACTGTTGGTTGGACAGTACAAGCAATTTGAAGATGCCACCTCGGGCTCTGGGTATTTTGATGGCCATTTTCACTGTTTTTATATATTTTACAGACTTAACAACTCTTTAGTTGGAGCCCTAGATACTTGACACAGTCTTCAACTCTGTTACAGGTTAATGTGTCAGACGAGGAGGAAGAGACCAGACAGGAGGACTGTGATGTGTTCAGAGTGTACATCTCCGAAGAGGAGCAGACAAACAGAGACAGGGAGGAGGAGAGAGGAGCTCCCTCTGATGGACCTCAAGATGCTTGTTACCCAGAGACAGAGGGTGTCGTGATCGGAGGAGAAGGCAGCGAATATGACTTGAATCGAACAGAAGAAGATCTCAGCACTGGGGGACTTTCAGTGGAAGGCCTCCGCGCTATCAGACGCAGGCTGCCTGACCCAAAAATCGTCCAGGGCAGAGGGAGAGGCAGGGGGAGGGGTTTCAAAAGGAGAAGGTGGGTGTCATCTCAGGAGAAAAGACCTCCAGGCATGGCTCACCACCAGGATTTGTGGTACTTAGCGACTGCTGGGTTGGGAGGGGGTATCGGGCTGGACTACAGCCAAGAAGGGCTGAAGACGGGAAGTTACATATCAGTCGAAGTCCCACGGTTGGACTTCAGCATGGGCGATGCTAAGGGAGAAAAAGTTTCCCCACTGGCAGCCAACAATTTGAACCAGTATTCTCTGGAGGAGTCTAGTTGTGGTGCTGGTGAGGGGAGTTCAGGTTTGACACCTGTTGGAACAAATGAGGGAGGGGATGAGTCCGTCGCAGTTGTGGGGTCTACTTCAAGCGTAGCAGGGCCTGTAATCTGTGAGCACTGCGGCATGACTTTCCCCTCAGCCCACTCTCTAGCTATCCACTCCCGCTCCACTCACCTACTGTATGCCTGCCCCTGCTGTGGCAAACACTTCCACCACTCTGCCAACCTCACGCGACACATGGCCGTGCACCGGGGCGCCGGCAAAACCCACCAGTGCCCCCTGTGCTATAAGACTTTCACTCAAAAATCCACACTGATAGACCACATGAACCTCCACAGTGGCGAGCGCCCACACCGCTGCGCGTACTGCCACGCCCGCTTTGCCCACAAGCCCGCCTTACGACGCCACCTGAAGGAGCAACACGGAAAAACCACAGGGCAGAACTCTCTACATGAGCAGGAGGAGATCGAGAGAGCGAGAGGAGCTGCTGGAATCCGAGAGGAAGAACAAGAATGCCTGGTTACTGAACAAGTGTCATAGGCCAAAGAATTAAAGACAGTGAAGTTTCTAAACTAAAGCTCCTCAGGCTCGACAGCTTCTTTACGTTAAATTTTGCAGAGTTGAGTGCTGTCCAGTGGGGAGATCAGTCTGTGGGGTTGCATGTGGATGTAAACAAGTGCTGTAAATTAACTATGAGGCCTTTTTAAAATCTCAGACTGTGAAAATAAAAACTGTCACATTAAATATTTTTAAAATTTGCATAAAAATATGCATCGTAAGTGGTGGATGTGGCTAAAAATGAAAATAAAAAAGTCCACGACCCATTTACACCGAGCCAAACAATCTTTTTCACAGCCAACATGGCTTGTCATAATAGGAAAAGTACACGTGTTATTAATAACGCTAACAGTGGCTCTGTTCTATTCAAGTTTCTCAATTAGTCATGTCTCAATTAGTCATGACAGTGAGTCAACAAGAACAGGACCCTGAAACTGAAGCAGCTAAATGGAATTTAGCCGTTAGTATATTTCAATATTTACACCTGTTCTTGTCCTACTGCGACATGTCAAAATGTCTTCTGTGAAAAAGCCCCGTTGATTTTAATGTGTTAGAATAGTTTGATTAGTTTTGACTCAGACTGTAATCTTAAACTTGAATATACATAGTACAAGTTCAGCACAATGACTGAAAAGAAGATGATATAAATGAGTGTGAATAAAATAATGCAAAAGTCTCCTCTCTGTTCGATTTGAACACACGTATAACTTCCTGACATGGACGAAAACAAATTGAAGCCCCTACACAGCCACAGTCCACCCACACAGGCGTTTTCACTCACATTGCCTAAATGAGACCTCCTATCAAGACTGTCCTATGACAGTTTACACCATCATCACTGATATTTGTACCATGGATTACAGTGCCTCATACATAGATTTGGTCTAATCTACCAGAGTAATTGAAAACACCTGGGTGGGTGTGTCGGGCCTTAAATAAATCAGTGAGGTTTTGTTAAAAATGTGTAAAACAGTTGAAGCTCTAATATGACTTGTCCCTCTGTTGCAAAACAACGTCGAGGAAATACATTTTGAAAGTGTGACTTTTAAGGGATTCACACTAATGGATAGGCTACGTTACCCGTGCACTTACCTGACTGACTTTTGTGTGAGCAGCTGGCCTACAATGTCGAAAAATTGGTCTCAGGATCATCCATTTTTTTCTGTACATACAAAAAACGCACACCTCTCACAAAACTGCCCCTTAGACCCTCTTTGTTGTTCAGGGCTCTTTAGGGTCCCTGAGGAACTCATCCAGAACCAGGAGAGACCGTTCAACATAGATTAATAACTTGTGTTATATTAAATACGTTGTTCACATACAGACAGATATTTGCATTTCATTCTATTTTTAGAAGGCATTTGAAGTGCAGTGTTGGAAGAAGTATTCAGATCCTTTAATAAAGTAAAAATACCTAATTACAATTAAAAGTCCTGCATTGAAACGTTTACTTATTTACAGAAGTATGATCAGCAAAATTGAATTAAAGTATAAAAGTATTATACTTTACTTTTGGATAATTATTACTGATGCTTTAACAGCATTTTACTGGCCGAGGTGGAGCTGATCCTAGCTATTCTATGTACTGTTTGGTGGTTATCATTTAACGCAGTGTATTTTAAATGCTCATAGGTTTTTAAGATCTTAATCTGCATAGTAAATTTTAGCTGTCAGATAAAGCCATATGCACATCGAGTATACATACACCAACTGATGACAATCTGCAATCTGATATCATTAACAAGCCAAAAGGTACAGATATATCTTGGGTCTGTATTTATTTGATTGTTCAGTGGTGGCTAGTATTGTAATTATTTCTAAATAAGGCTAAATGAATAAAGGTCGATTTGTCCTTTCTGTCTCTCCTTTAAGGATTATTTAGGCATTTGAACATTTTTGGGACACAACTTTAAAAAGACGTAAAATTCTCATGTTACGTCTGTTTCCCTTAAAAAGATTGAAAATAGTGTGACTTTTTTTCTAGTGTTCAGTAGTGTTTGTGATTAACTCGGGTCCGTCTGACTTGTTGCTGATGTCACTGGTTGTAAACTGGTACCAGGTGTGTATATACATTATTAGGCTGTACCTGACACTTGTGTTAAACTTGCCTTAAAAAGAGAAAAAAAAAAGAAAAAAAAAAAATCTAACTTACTGTGCAGTCGTTCTTTTGTCAAACATATTGGTGTGAGCATTGCCTAATTTCGGTGTGTATTTATCCACATAACCTGTAGTTAAAGTTTATCTGCAGCTATTCTACCCAACCTATTCTCATTACAATACTGTTCTTTACCCGTTCTGGCTAAGGTTATGGTAGTAGTTACAGTAGCTGTGAATCTTTGACTTGGTGTGAGAACTCGTCTGGACTCTTGTATCAACATTATTGAGGCTTTGACTACAATGTATTTCTACTTGATACTGGATATAAATTCCCACTTTGACCATGTCTTGTCGATTCAAAACTAATGGAAATCTCAGTCGATAACAATGTATGGATACTATTTATTAAAACAGAATCTCTTTCATGAGCAAAGCTGCCACACACAGCGTCACATACCCATCATGTGAACTACAGTGATCTGTTATCCAAAAGACAACAGAAGATTTGTATTTATCCTGCAACACAGAAACCTTAAGCAGCTGGGCAACAGTTCATTAAAACAAAAACACAAAAAGCTCTATGACAAAATACAAAAAACTCCCCCCCCACTCAAAGGAAATCTTCACTGTATACGACTTGGTTCCTCTTGTCCCTGTAGGAGCCTTTGGTGCTGTTCTGCACAGCTGTGAAAGAAGAGAGACAGCGGTGAAGGTTAACCCACGCTGTGCAGACACACACAGAGTCTGATCAGTGTCTAAACAAACAATAACAGTGCTGTGTTTACCCAGTGAAGCCCACACAGATTTGCCGGTGGCAGCATCCAGCATGGGCTGCTTCCTGGCGATGCTGACTTTGATGTGAACATCTCCCACCGTGCTCCCATTCAACTGTAAGACAAAAACAGCGAGGTCTAGTTCATATACGGTCTACATGAGCAGAGATTCCCCAAAACTACCGTTTATCTTATAGTAAACTAAAAGGATGACTAGATTTCATTATCCATTGATTTATTAGATATTTTAAAATAACAGTAAAAATGTACTTGAGCGTTAAAGTTCATTCTCAACCTTGGGAATATGATTTGAGAAAACACACTTTAAATTAATTATAGTATAGTAATGGTAATGCGAATGTGTAATTACTAATTAACTACCATAATAGCTACATTAGACAACTAATAAAGGCCATATTATATATTTTGATGATATAGACGATAATTGTCAGTAAGTTGCATAACAAAGTGAGTTGGAACCACTTTGGGTCAGAGCCCATAGATTAAGAAACACTATTAGTCTGTACTCAAGATTTTATCTATTTTTATTTAAATTACTATTTTCAATATGTTTGGCAATCTCCTAATATCATACCTTACAAAAAAAAAAAAAAATTCAAATTTTCTTACATGTTTTATAATATAAATGAAATTAGGTTACACTGAAATACTTAACACTGTAACTCACACTTTTATGCTGCCTGCCTGATCTAGTGTGAATTAAATGTGTATTCTGTTTTGAATTTCTTTGCTGAGTCCTTCTCTTTTTTTTTTTTTTTTTGCTTTGTTTTGGAGGATATAATATTATTTATAGAGGGAGAAGATTACATGTATTATTTTCAGTTTTTTCTTAAATCGAATAGTACCAACCTCAGCTACAGCCTGGTCCGCAGACTCCATCTTCTCAAACGTGATAAATGCACAACTAGAAAGAAAAACAGGAAACATAACTGCATTATAGAATGAAACAAAGGCAGGAGAGAATAGTCTCTTATATAATCACACTGTGGATTGTTGTTTTGTTAGGTAGGCGATAGAGCAGCAGACAGAAATGACCAATATGTGCACATAGCTCTGTTTAATGGGTCCTTACTTGCGTGGGTTGTCCATGGAGAGGTCGATGATGTTTCCATGTTGAGAGAAGGCAGAGCGCAGGCTGTCCTCGACAAGCCCAGAGCCGTAAACGTACACTGTATTCCCCTTTCGCACTCCTCTCCGCTCTGGGTACGAGTCTGACCCTGAGGATGAACACATGGAAGACAGAGAAAAATCATTTGTGTGTCCCAGCATGCCTTTTGACAACCACCACCCCACTACACGCACATTATGACTAGGCTCTGAAATGCATTCTTGTCAGTTGATGGTACTATTCGTAGAGAGGTCTGCAGCTCTACCTTCCCTATGATGGATTCCTCCTTGTATAATTGTATAATCTCCTTGTATGAGAACAGAAAACGGTAACTCACGTCTAAACGGTCCATCTCTCTCTCGGTCCCGGTCCCTGTCTCGGTCTCGATCCCTGTCTCTGCTCCGGTCTCTGTCTCTTTCTCGGTCCCGTTCTCTGTCTCTGTCCCTGCCTCTGTCTCTGTCTCTGTCCCTGTCCCGGTCTCTATCTCTATCCCTGTCCCGTTCCCTGTCCAGCTCTCGGTCACGGTCGCGGTCCCGCTCTCTGTCCATGTCGCGGCTGGATGACATGCCGCCTCCGTCATCCTCGTCCCGGTATCGGTCGCTTGAACTAACAAAGCTGCAGGGGCACATGGGGAAATGATGTTACACTCACAGATATTTCACTGTCAGTGTATTTAACCAGTTGTTTCTGTTTATTAGTCGTGGTTTTTGGACTTTACCTCTCGTACAGAGATTTCCTCTGGGCTCTCTTCCCTGACTAGAAGAAGCACAAATAAGATACCATCAGGATAAGCTGTACCTTAGGTTTTCTGTTCAAGTGCAACATAGAACGCTAAAGATTTTTTCTTCTTCATTCATTCGCTGAACTCCACTGTTCAGCTGATGTCTTGATCTGAAGATGTGAATAATGCAGCAGCAATACAGTATGTTTCTTTTTAGCAACTGCAATTATCTACGACAGCAACACAGACATTTTCTCATTAGTACTTTTTCTTAATAACCAAGCAATATTCTAAATTTCAAGAATTGATGTGATTTGAGAAAGGAACTTGTAAACATTAAAGGAGATACACCAGTTGCAACAAAGTGGTCATGTTACATCATGTGTAATCGCCACTCTACCTCAGGTTGTTCTTCATCTGTAGAGACGCTCCTTTGGAACGGTAAGAAAGCAGGAACTGGGCCTTTCTCAGGGTCCTGTGCCAGATAAAGAGCAACAATTAAACAAATGAATGGCCAAAAAAAGAAAAAAAAAGCAGGGGGAAAAAAAAATGCTTTTCCATTTAAGCATTCTCCTCGCAGGCTCACTATCACAGTCTAACTGCTTTGAAGACCTGAATGTTTTCCAATAAATACATTTGTGTCCACCAAGCAGACAGAATCCACAATCTCATAGCATATTAATAACCACTACCTTATTATATGTCCCTTGCCAACAAACACCAGAAATAACCTTGAATGTTATGGGCCATGCAGTATATTTAATGGCATCCTACCTTGAGTTTAATCTCCAGCATTCGAGAGCGTTTAAAGCCCGAGTTCTTGTTCTCTGATTTGATGGCGCTGATGGCACCCGACTTGATGAGCATCTTTGCTTGCTCTGTCGCTGTTGCAGTGTCAACGACAGGCTGGTCCGACAATGCTGTGATGAAGCAATGTGTAAATAAATGAATTGCACACAATGTTCTGTATGCCAAGTTAGTAAATGTTAAGTATACCAAGTTTTTAAGTAGATTAAGGTAGTTTGATGAGCAATTAACAAAATATATGCTATTTTGATTGGGTAAAGATGTGACTTAAGCGGGCCTGAATATTTGTACTTAACAGGGTGACCTTGAAAGAGTGCAAGTGTACAAATATTCAGATAAGTCATATCTATTTTGTTATCATTTATGGTCTGAATATTTATTATTCACCTTATTTTTTGTGTTTACTGTTGCCACTTTTTTTTCATTTTCTTTCTAAATTCTTGTGAACAGGACACATTTGAACAAAAGACCACAGTCTTACCAGGTGTTTATAGACTCAGCTGCCAGTTTATTGGGCACACCAAGTGAAAACTAATAAAGTTTAACCCAATAGTCCTGCAATAAATCCTCCTTTAATGAGCAATATAATATTCAGTTTGGGTTGAAACTGTATTGCATTACCATTACAGGTGTTTGTATTATTTTGTCCAACCCATTCAAAACAATGAGGGCAGGTTAAACAACAGACACGCCTCCTTTTATAATGCAAAACAGTTCAAAAGCAATTCAAACTACACCCTCCAAAATGATCATACAGTTAAATCTAAAACAATTAAATAAAAAGTAAACATTAGAACCTTCATGAGGGTAGGGTTTTCTGCATTAGTTTTAGCTAGGTGTGCCTAATAAACTGCCCACTGAGTGTAACTGTTGGGGATGCTGGGGAAAAATAAAAATGAGAATGCTGGTGGCTAGTCGGTATTAGTGTATTTCAGTTAACTGAGTGATGACAAAAGCTGAAGAACATGAATTACTTAAATGGAGTAAAATGCACTTACTCCGTTTCAAGCCACTCTGGCTTGTCTGATTGGTTGAGCTCTGCTTCTTCAAGGCAAGCAGCGCCTTTTTCTTAAAAAGACAGTTAAACAACAAAAATTAGACAAAACAAAAAACCTTAAATATACAAAGTGTCTTTAAGACTTATTTCACTGGGTTTCTTCCATCTTAAGGTCACTTGAAAAATTAAAATCATACCTGCGTGTTAAAGATTTGGAGACTATAGGTCATGCTTTTATGCCCTCACCTAAATATTGCAGTTCTCACTATGTAGGAATCAGTCAGTCAGCCCTATCTCGCCTGCCGCTGGTTCAAAATGCAGCAGCAAGGGTCCTCACTGGCACCAAGAAGAGAGACCACGTCCTCCCTGTACTGACCTCACTATACTGGTTACCAGTTCTGTACTTCACTGGTTACTAGTGAAGTGCAGAACTGATTTGAAATTCTTTTATTTGCTTTTAGAAAAGCACTCCATGGACTGGAACTAGGTTCCAGTCTGAACTGCTCATCCCCTCTTCCACCATCAGACCCCTCAGATCTGCTGACCAATCACTGCTCTCCATCCCACACACCCAGTTAAAATCCAAAGGTGATCGAGCATTTTCTCTTGTTGGCCCAAAACTATGGAATAGTTCGCCACTCACTATTAGATCTTCCCCCTCCACTGATATATTTTAACTATCACTACCTTTTTAATTGTCTTCATGAAAAAGTAACTGACCACACTCCAGCTTTTATTTATTTTTATTTTATTTGTTCTCCTTGCATTACTATTGTGCTTATAGTTTGATCCAGATACTCTATGCTTTACTTACTTATATATTCTTATTTGTGCCCATTTTCTATTTGATTTAAGTCATTAATAAAATAATCCGATAACTTAATCTCGCTGTAAAGCACTTTAATTCAATAAACTCAGCATATTCCGTCAAAACAAATATTTGAATGTTACACATTCACGTCTTTTTTCAAAATGCCTAGTTTTATATTTTACATGTGTTCTAGTTTCTTACCTTTTTCTTTAGTTTAGCATATTTCTTTTGCAGGGCCTCCTCTTCCTCCGTCAGTGAACTTGGAAACACCACCATGATGGTAACCGCTACAGACAACTGCAGTAACAGCTGGAAACAAACACAGTTTATTTTAAGATGAATAAACATTCATAATTCCATTCATTTATTTACTTTCAGCTCGTTCACCGCTGCTAGCCCAGATAAGCTAATTAGATCGCTAGCCAGAAACCAAACCTTGACCTGCTCCCGAGAATACGTAGTTAATTCAGACCACACAGAAAGTAAAATACCAGCCCCTCAGAACAATAAAATCGCAGTATCTAACCGTTATGGACTTTTATCTAATAAATTCACTTACCACAAACAGTGCTGTGCGCCGACTTGAACTAAAACACCGACGCGTAAATAAGACGTCACAGCTGCTGATGACGTTTAGCTTTTTTGTTAAAAAAAACACGCACACACACATATACATATATTTTTATATATATATGTATATATGTATATATATAAATGCACAAAACAATATCCATTTTGAGTATAACAATAATTTTATATTTTAGATAGCTTTGTAAAAAAAAATAGGTGACACATTTACAGTTTGTTTTTTATTTTTCTATGTGCCTGTTTTGTTGCAAGCAACTTCCGCTTGCCAATTTTGGCAGCTTCCGAGGCGACAACAGCCACTAACAGTTAGTGGCAACTTTTAGCTTCTAGCTGCGAGTGGGGACATGGACAGAATTAGTAAGTAATGGCTTATTAAATATCAAGTCAACTCCTTCAATATATATATATATAGACATATAAAAGAGAAGCGTTTTATCTTGCTACCGTAGCTCTCGGGTGTAACTTGTGTGGTGATGATGATGTGGCTAACATTGTAGCCAGCTTGCTGTCAATCAGTGCTCCGTTCAGCCTCATGACTTACAGATTTACTATTTTACTTATGAACCAGTGGCTGTAATAATATCTACTCAGTTTTTCTTGAACACATACAGACAATGAAAAAGTTAAGTTAGCATTAGAGCTCGTAGGGAGCATCTTCTTGGCTCCACCCTGTTCGCATGGATGTGGACCAGCCTTACTGTGGTTGTATTTTAGTCCATTCATACTCTTTGCGTTGTTGTTGTGTTTTTTGCAGATGTGCCCCCTGCGGGCCTAATGGACCTGCCGCTGTCCCTACTGGAGATGGGATGCTCTGGCAGGTTTGAGCTCATCACACACACCCTGCCCGGCCAGCCTGTACCTCCATACAGCACGGTCAGTGTGGAGCAGGGTGACTGTGTACATATACACATTAGTAGCTTTATGTAAAACCGTGAATTCCACAAAAATGAAATCAAAACTGTACCTGAGTCAATGGGACTGTCAGATAAAGTTTACTTGTATATCCTGGTAGAGCTTAGCTCTGTTACAAGAAATTATGATTTCATTATAAAAGTAATCAATGTCTGTCTGTGTTTTTTTGTATTTATATATAAATACATGTTTGCATGTTCAGAACTGATTATAACACTCACAGATGTGCATTTTGTCCACCTGCGTTGCCAAGATATATTGTCTAAACTCTTCTATTTTAATCATTTACAACTGAATTTATTATTTTTCTTGCATTTTACCTTTAGAAGATAGTTGTCAGTAATCACTGGGGAAAACAGAGGGGAATCACATGCAGTTAAGGAACTGAACTGATGTTTTGGTTACATGGTATGCCTCTGTGACTGCTGGCTCACAAGGTTGCTTCCAGTTAATATCTGATCTTACCTTTCCCTCCACAGCTCCCCCATGGGCTTCCTCCCACCAGCCTGAACCTGGAGACGGAAGTAGAAAAACAGTTTTTACGGGACCCTGTCTGGCTTCCTATACACGACACAGACTTTGCCTTCCAGAAGTTTCTCAAGTACATATGCCTGTTCATGATCTTGTTATTGCTGGTGTAAAACCCGTTATGGAGTACCTTGACTTGGTTATACAATTTTATTGAATGATAAATAGAATGTAACTTTAAACTTTTACCTGCGTGTTTGAAAACTCTAAAAGGTTATCTACAGAAAAAAATAATCAGGATAGTCAGTATACAGATCAAAAATTAAAAAGATGTAATGATAATATATTGTAATTATTGAACTGAATTATTAACCACATATATCTGAAGATGTGAATGTTGTGTTTTCATCTTCAACAGGGTGACTCAGAGAGAGTTTAATGTTGACTCTCTACTCAACCTTGCTCAATCTCCGCTTCACTCTGATCTCTCTGTTGTCAGAGATCCAACCACAGGGATGCTGCTGGACTTCACAGAGGTATCTCAAAAACTCATTGACCCTCTTTTCCTACTATACTGCTATTAATTTAATCGTTTAGAAAGCACAATATCATCTAGAGCTGAAACAATAATGCGTTAACTGAACATTAGTCAGCAAAGCACTGAAAAAAAATACGAAAATGTACTGGTTCCTGCTTCTCAGATGTGAATATTTGCTGCTTTTCTTTGTTTTCCATGTTAGTTAACTGAATATCTTTGGGATGTGGACTCTCTGTCGGATCAAAAAAGGAATTTCAATATGTAAACTTGTACTTTTGAAAATTATAATGGGCGTTATTGACTATTTTCTAATGTTTTATCCAACAAACAACTAATCATTGCAATTAATAGAGAAAATATTCTGCAGATAAATATCAAATGAAAAGGAGCCCTGCAGCCCTAATGTCATCCTGTTTTCAAAACTGTAATAGCAATTAAATAGTCTCTTACTGAGAAGAAGATGCCGTGGTGTAACTATGTTCCCTTGGTGCATATTGAAGGATCCATCCATATCAGTTGAAGACAAAGAGCCCATTGTGTTACTTTAATCAATGTAAAGGTTTATTCCGCTAATTTTGGGTCCCTCCTGTCTGTAATTCACCTTTAGGTTCTACTGGAGAACACTGGCCTCTCAGCAAAAAACTCACTGTCATTACAACGTCAACCCGGACCTCCTTCAGAGAGCCTTCGAGGAAGCAACACCAACTACCCCTTCCTCCCGGGTGAGATGGATCCATTCAAAGCATTTTCTCCGTATTTTTTCCATTTAGTAGAGATTTTTTACACATGAGGAGTTTTTATTGTGGCTTTATTATCTTACAATATATTTTTTATGATAATGATATTCACAGGAGGAATGGAGGAGCTTACACTAGACCAAATCAAGACGAAATCTGACCTGGAGGAGGACATAGACTTTGAGAATGGTGATTTATAAATTTTGATTTGCAGTGTTGTAAAATAATATCAAGACTTTTATTGTTATTTAAGCTCTGTATTTCTTATTTTTTCCTCACAGATTTGCTCACAGTCCCACCTGGTCTTAAAGCTGGGATGGACTTCACTGACAAAGGTTAGATATCATGTCGTCCAATGCAAAAAAATCCTACAAGGGTTAAAAGATAATTACTTGATCATTTTCTTTTCTTTTTTTAAATTTGTATCTTGAAGATGCGAAAATGGCAAAGCCAGAGGTCAACCTCATGTCCCTCTTGTCCAAATTTGATGACATTATTGACTTTCAACCTGAGGCGGAGGAGAAGGAAGAAGGCAAAGGAGGGGACAAAGCTCCCAAACTACCCAGAACAAACAGCCTTGAAGACCTGGGCATCAAGGTATTTCAGTTATTTTTTTTCAAATCTGGTAAAGTGCATTTCTTCCCCTTGAAATCATAATCAACATTTAAATCTTCAACTGTGAATGGTCTAATTTCTTTTAATTTCTCATTTGAAATGTATACCATTTTAACATGGTATCACTGTAGAAATGTAGTCAATTGCTAGGTTTTTTTGCTAGGAGATGTTTTACTGGTGGTTGAGTTAGAAAGAGAGAAAAGAGAGAGAATCATTTGTGACTTTTAAAAGATGTGGCCATTGAATGTATTTTGTGTCAAAGCATTGAAAAGTTATCCACTGTCAGGCCACTTCCCCACATCCCTTGTGTTGTGTGATGAGATTGATCACAACGGTAACATTAGGTCATAAGTGCAGAAAAGAAAGGGTAGAGATAATAACACAGCCTATACAATTAAAAACACAAAAAATCAAAAATGTTTGTTCATGTATAATCTATGTTTTCATCATGTTAATACAGAAACTGTGTGGATTCATTATAAATGCAAAGGTGTTTACAGTGTACAGGTTTACTAACATAGAGTGCAATGCCCCAAATTTAAAATTCTCTGTTTTATCAGTAGGTGTATTGTTGGATATTTGCGTGATAGGAATCACAGACAGAAGTGTGACATAAAGAAATATATTTGTTAAAATGAATAATGTTTTTTTTCATGTTTTTTTATTTATTTTTTTTAACTAGACATTTTTAATATAATGAATTGTTTCAGTATGGATAATAAGCCAACTGGTTAATTTTACAAACTGAATCAAATCCCAATATAATGCAGTCCTGCCCCTTTTTTGTGTGTGTGTGTGTGTATAACCTAAATTCCAAGTATGTTGTTGCCTCTAGCCAAACATTAACTGCACTGAGGGCTGGGTTTCTTCCTCTGTCTTCAGGATGCTGCGTCATCCTCCACTCCCTTGGAGAAAAGAAAAGATGAGAAATCAAAGCCAAAAGAGAACCCAGAGGAACATAAGAAATGGGCCATCCCTATTGACATAACTTCACCTTGTGATGATTTCTATAAACGCATCCCCAACCCAGCTTTTAAGGTGGGTGCTATAGTAATCATCAAGTTAGCCTAAAATTTGACATGTGTGTCTGTTCCTCTGTTTTTTATTTACTTAATGTCACCAAACTTCACACTTCCCTCCCACCTCTTTTTGTTTATTTATTGTTTTGCTGCGTTTCTGTGTGTGTGTGATGAATCATTACATGAAAATCGCTTTGCTTTTTGGCTGAGCATCCAGTGATCTGTTTGTCTGCCTTCCTCTGCTCCAGTGGCCGTTCGAGCTGGATGTTTTCCAGAAACAGGCTGTGCTGAGGCTGGAGGCTCACGACTCTGTGTTTGTAGCTGCACACACATCGGCTGGCAAAACAGTGGTGGCCGAGTATGCCATCGCTCTCTCACAGAAACACATGACAAGGTGTGTATTTGCTGGTACAAATTAATTTTCTTCTGCCCTCACTATGCATGTAGGTGCACAGCTATGCAGTGATCGAGTAAAGGTTGAGGACAGAAGTAGGCCTGTGACGTTGTTACTGGAAGCATTGTGAAACTGTGAAAACGGTATTGGAAAAAGCACAACGAATTCAACGAGGATGTGGTTTGGGATAAACAAGAGTTAGACCAAATGTATTGTAAAAAGGAATAGATACAGTAACAAGAAAACCGGATTTACAAAAGTATAGGCTAACTGTCAAATAAGTGACAAGATCCCTTATGCCACCTGTAAAGAACAACACCAACTCACCATCAAAAGTACAGTGCAGTAATATCTACTAAACATACACATAGAGTAAAATCATGTAACAGTTAGGCCTACAGTAAATTAACAGTTACTTATAATGTTTCATTGTTGTATTAGCAACACATTAGCCTCAGACCGCTAGCATAAAGTCCAGCTTGATAAGAAAAACAACACTAACAAAACAACATTCACAAAACAGCTACACTAAAAAGAGTTCAGATAATCCTCAGACAAAGACAGTTGGAGAGACAAAATGTCTTTCAACAAGTTTTTTTTGTTGCTTGGTCATATATCAAATGTGGATAAAACAAAATGTAACAATGTCGGAGTGTGGATGAATCTCTGACAGTGGCGGTTGCTATAGCAACAGAAGGTTCAACTGAAACCAGCTGTTGGTGGCAGAATGAGATTAAAGCAACAACGACCGTGTCCAAAAATCAAAATAGAAATTGCTTTCTTGCTTTATAGCGCACTATATTTACCGTCCGCCATTTCATTCTAGAGTCCGAATTCTGAGTGTGTAAAATTATCCACTATATAGTGCCCTCCAAAATTCCACGTTTAAGTAAAAGTAGTGTCCAGGGTATTAGTCAAATTACTTAGTCAAATTACTCAGAAGGCACAAATTTTTGATTGTAGAAAAATGAGACAATCCCAGTGAAGACTTGTGCAGTCCATATGTGTCTTTGAGTATTGGTTTTCATCCGCCACAGTTTCTGTTTTTTACATGACCACTGGGGGCTTCGAAGTTGTATAATTATGTTATGACAATTTTTTTAAATCCTTCATATAAAAGCCATAAGTTGTTTTTATTTAAAGCAGTTATAATTCATATTTTTATATCTATATAGTAAATTATTGAGTAACTTAAGTGCAGCTTAGCTCCACTCAGCGCTTCAGCATCCCTCACCTCATTGTTTTGATATTCTGGCCCTCAACTTTACTGTTATGGTTCACTCTCGTGGCTCTCATGAGCACACTCCAACCACAACAGACGAAAGTTTTCAGCTAAAAAAACCACAGTACGCTACCTGCCTAGCACCAAACAGCAGACCGACACAATTAGCAACTAGCAAGTGAACACAGTGGAGCTTCTAAAGAGCTAGGTATTTCCCTCAGGAGTTGATGGACACCAAAAACAGAGCTAAAGAAGAGTAAACTGGACTTGCATTCATGAGGGGAAAAAAAAAAAAAAAATCTAGTGTTGCTTCATGTCCGCTGGAAGGGGGAAGTTGTAAGTGAGCGACTGTTTGCTACCATGTTTGCCATGTTTTGTATGTCACTGGTGTGTTCACAGCTTGTTTTGCCCCCAAATGTCAAAAAAAGACCCAGTTAATGACAGTTAAGGCAAATTTAAAGTAAATGTGACTTCACATAGGTCAGACATTGAAGAGAAGGCATTTTTGGTAGTATCTTACATGCTGGTCTCTACCCAGAGACCAGCATGTAATCGTTTAAAATATCCAAAAACTTAAAAATGGACTAATTAGAAATAAGATTATGTTTTCACATGATAGTGTCAAATGTAGTTTATATAAATCAGCATTACCAGTTTACTTTTTCATTATCATAATCTGAATCTACCTCTGATTGTGTATTCTGATAGGACCATCTACACATCCCCTATTAAAGCTCTGTCCAATCAGAAGTTCAGAGACTTCAAGAACACCTTTGGAGATGTCGGACTCCTGACGGGTGACGTCCAGCTCAGTCCTGAATCTTCATGTCTCATCATGACCACTGAGATCCTCAGGTACTCAGGTGAAATGTTACAAATATTAGAGTCATGTTTTTAACAGAGATGGATGAGCTTCTAGAGTCTTTGCTCCTTCTCTCCCCTCTCAGGTCTATGCTTTACAACGGCTCAGAGGTCATCAGAGACTTGGAGTGGGTGATCTTCGACGAGGTTCACTACATCAACGATGCCGAGGTCAGGGACAGTCCCAGCTGCTTTTTCTGAGTGATCTGTTTTACTTTTGAAGTCGAGAATAACAGTTTGCCTATCCTCTTTTGCCATCCCTATGTTTTCCTCAGAGAGGGGTTGTGTGGGAGGAGGTTTTGATTATGCTTCCCGATCACGTCAGTATCATTCTTCTTAGCGCCACGGTGCCAAATGCGCTGGAGTTTAGCGAGTGGATTGGGTGGGTGCATCACACTGACATCTGCTGAAACACTGAATATTAAAGAGCCATTTGCGAGGCAACAATAGAGGTTACAGTCTGTATCTTTAGCTTAGTTATCTGTTCTGAAACTCACACAAAACTGATAAAAAAAATGAGACACGAGCACCAAATTATAATTGCATTTTTCTATTCTCTGAACATTTCTCTTTCTTCCCTGTCAAACTTTTATCTCCAGTCGTATTAAGAAGAGGCATATTTACGTTATCAGCACAATGAAAAGACCTGTGCCTTTGGAGCATCATCTGTACACTGGAAACAGCACCAAGACTCAGAAAGAGATGTTCCTGCTGATGGATGCTGCTGGCAACTTCCTAACTAAAGGGTACAACTTTTTTTTTGTCTGCAGTAGATGGTTGTTATTTTAGTCACAGAGAAAGACTATTAAAACTATTTGTCATAAAGGGAATGTGTTTGATGTTCAGGTACTATGCAGCTGTTGATGCCAAGAAGGAGCGAACCAGCAAACACGCCCAATCATTTGGCGCAAAAAATACTTCTCAAAATACGTCAGCTAGTCAGGTAACTCCCTTCCTTTCTCTTCCATCACCACACCACTTTTTGATTTTCTCTAACGACATCCTCTTGTGTCTTCTTATCATCCATCTCTGCGTTCTCCCCCCAGGACCGAGCAGTGTGGCTCACCCTCCTGCACTTCCTGTCCCAGCGGCAGCAGACCCCGGTGGTTGCGTTCACCTTCTCGCGGACGCGCTGTGATGAAAACGCCCGCTCGCTGGACTCCATGGACTTGACCACATCCATAGAGAAGGCAGAGATCCACTCTTTCTTCCAGAAGAGCCTGAGTCGACTCCGAGGAGGAGACCGACAGCTGCCTCAGGTAAAACATGGTCGGCTTAGCCCTCTTTCTCTCCTCAGGCTTTTATTATAGGCAGCCTGCTCAAGTGATGATGAATTTATTTCTAAAATTAATATTTGATTGTCAGTTGGCACCGACAGCTCTGGTAGGTACAATGGTCTGATGACAAAGGAGGAATAGGAAAAAAAGATTCTCTATTTTTATGGTATGTACACTGCACTGGGCAACTAATGTGTTGTTGGCTACAAATAAAAACTACAGACTGTGAGAATGTCAGTAGAAGTGTTAATGTGAACAGACCACACTCATGTTTACCAGATTGTGGTTCTGTCCCGGTACCTACACTTTGGGTCCAGAGCACTTCAGTGCACTTTCACGGACCACCACGTAAGTAGGTGTGTCCCACATCCGAAGAATTGGTAACACACAGCAAACGTCACTCACACCTAATGTACATTTGACTCAATACTGAATCTGAGTGTTATTCAGAGGACAATACCAGAGCGGGTGTTGGCAGCAGTAAACCCACAGGCTGGTTTTAGGACTGACATTAAGAAGTTGAAATATCTATATTATTCATATTGATATGTTTCACAAATATGGCACAGCCGTAGGCTACTATTGAAAATGTATCCTTATTGATGATTAGGATAATCTTGCATATCTGACATTGCCAACATAAATAATAAATATCATATTCTTCTAAGGAAATATTTCCCTTGAGCTTTTTTCAGATAGAAACCACTTAAATTACTACCATGTTGTGTCTTTTATGAACAGTAGACCTACCTGCTTCTACTGCAGATAGGTATATTTTAACATTTATTTATTCCCCCCATGTCGTCTGTTTGTAATGCTGTGTGTAGACACTTACTGGAAATACGTCACACAAATAGGTACTTGAGGTCTTGCAAATAACACAAGTGTGCATACTGGGGCAGACTCTGTATGTTGCTTCATGCCAAATATACTGCTCACCACAGTGCCTGCCAACAGGGTTCGAAGTTTGAGTTTGGCAAGTGTCCTTAATCTCACATCAAAATATCATTTGGGCAAATGCAGTGATTGTGTAATGGTAAACTTGATTTTTATTTATATAGCACTTTTTTTTAAATTAAGGTTACAAAGTGCTTGACATATTACAAACAAACATTTAAAACACTGATCCATGTTAAACCATAGCATGCGTGAGTGAAACAACAGATAACATGAGTACTAATAGAACATGCACATATTAAAAATACATTAAAACATCAGAGCACATAAGACAAAAAGGTCAGAGGTCAGAGTCAAATAGCGCACTCAAGTTTTATAGCTGCTAGCTTAATATAAGTTGATAGGCTTCCAATTATATTGTAATGAGACACTTGGGGCAGATTTGACTCTCATCTCTCATGCTTTCCTACGTTGAGATCAGGGCTGCCAGATGTATGTATATGGAGTTAACACAAAAATCAACTACAATACGCGATGTTAACACTTCAAAATGCTGTGTTAAGATCCTGCTCATGAGGGACCTGTTGAAGAGAGGGATAGCAGTCCATCATAGCGGGATCCTGCCGATACTGAAGGAGGTCATTGAGATGCTCTTCTCACGAGGACTTGTGAAGGTGAGTCAGACAGGCTCATTATAACAACAACAAGCTAAGGAGAAGCAATATGCTAAAATGACCAGCATTATTGCACACTTATCTACCTTCTACTTCAAGCTTCAATCTGCAAACACATGTTGGCCTAGAGGTTGTTAGACCTATTCTTCTGCATCTTCCCTTCACCTCCCAGGTGCTGTTTGCCACTGAGACATTTGCAATGGGAGTGAATATGCCTGCCAGGACTGTGGTGTTCGACAGCATCAGAAAACACGACGGGACCGGCTTTAGAAATCTGCTGCCAGGTTTGGTGCTCCCTGTTTCTGTCTGTGTTTCCTCTCTTTCATCTGAACCAACATTTATTATGCTCTTTTATCCCTGAGGATGAATTGGAACTGAGGAAAACAACATTTTCTGATATCTCTTTCATGTTTTTGATCTGTACTCTAAGGTGAATATATTCAGATGGCGGGCAGAGCAGGCAGGAGAGGACTGGATGCCACAGGCACCGTCATTATTCTGTGTAAAGCTGGCGTTCATGAGATGGCAGATCTGCATGTCATGATGCTGGTGAGGCCCTCCATGTTTCAACCCCAGAACAATTAACATCGACCTTCCACAAGGGTTTATATATCAGTTTTGTGTTAAATCTTCTTGTCACCATTTGCAGATATACTGTAAATACTCTCCTAAAGCTGCACTCTGCCTCTTGTTTATTTGGCCATGCTTCAAGCCAGGTGTTGCACACTGGGTTTTTCATTTAACATTTAATTACACAGTTGAGTGGGCTTTTTTAACTCATTCTCCCTCTGTGGCAGTTTGGAGAGGAGCATATCGATTCCGATGTGCTTTCAACAGAAACAAACCTCCTTCGTCTCTGATAAGAGTTTTATGATCTCGGCAAAATGTGCAAGAAGCAAGGTCTTATTTTCTTTCATTCATAATCATTTTCGAGGAACCAATATAAATATAAATGGAATTTTTTAGCTTTGACGGCCAGCAGGAAGATAAAATATAAAATGGAAGTATGTATTTCTGACCCATTTTTAAAGATTAACGTCTTAAATAAGGACCAATGGGCCGAATGCTGACAGCCACAGACAGGGTAGGGGAGTCAGAAAGTATCGACCGAATGACTAATGCATTGTTGGTTTTGGTCTTTGCACGGGAATTTTTGATAATGACAAAAATAGATAACATCGCCAGTCTCATCCTTTAAGCTGAAACTGGTCAGCAATAAAATAAATGTATCTGTCATACCTTATGTAACACAAGATCAATTTTGTTCAGATTTTCTTTCATGATGTTTAGTTCTGCATTAAAAACCTGTGTACTTCTTGTTATACCAATAAATTGAGAAATTAAAGAAAGGCACGTACGAGAAAATTGAATAGTTTCAGAAAATATCTGTAATGGCAACATATTGGAAAATCACTGGCGTCCTCCTCTTTGTCTGGCTCAGGGTAAGCCCACTATCCTCCAGTCCCAGTTCAGACTGACCTACACTATGATCCTCAACCTGCTGCGAGTCGAAGCCCTCCGTGTGACCGACATGATGAGGAGGAGCTTCTCTGAAAGTCACAGAGACACTCAGGTAACACACACCAACAGAGCAGAAATGCTGTACTGTACACGTAGCTAAGTAAACCACACAGAAACAATACACATAGTTAAAAAAGGACTCAAACTAGAAAATAAGGAATAAAAAGCAAGATTTTGCTGTTACTCCAGCCTCTTTTCCTATCCTCCTCTTCGCTCATCTCTCACATCTTTGAGTCATTGTTTTAAAAGCTTTTTATTTTCTTTCCTGTTCTTCTTCGCCCCTTCTTCTTCCTCCTGCTCCAGGCCCAAGAGAAGAGGATCGGCCAGCTGAAGCAGACCTTGTCCACTCTGCCTCCTCTGGACACAGAGGGCCAGCTGTCCGACCTGATGCCTTACTACCACACAGTGACGGAGCTACGAACCACCACCGAAGCCCTCCAGGTACACAAACAGACACAATAAGGCGCAAACTCATACAGCTTTAATCTGCTGCTTGTTTATCTTTTACATTTCCTCTGGTTTCAGCGAGCTCTTCTGGAGTCCGTGAACGGGCTGAAAGCTCTGTCTGTGGGTCGAGTTGTGGTGGTTAACAACATACAGCATCTCAACGCTCTTGGAGTTATCCTACAGGTGTGTAAACCCAAGACCATCTTGCTTTGAGACAGCAGCACTAAGAATTGAGCCACCGTTTTGCCCCAATATCATACATGTGTGAACGCTGTACGGCCGTGTATTCCCTCATTTCCACATCTGTCTTTTTGACTCATCTGTCCTGTCTTGTCTCCGTGCCAGGTGTCCAATGACTCTGTGAATCGCACCTTCACAGCTCTCATCATCTGTGAGAAAGGCAACGAGGAGGGAGAGGTAAAAGGCAACAGCACCACCGCTTTCCCCCACCTCTACAACACAGCTCTCTTCATACCCGAAGGTTGGTTGACGGGACCGCCAGGTTCACATTCTGTATCTGACACAGACACACATGCCGGTTTCTTCTCATTAACACAGAATATCATTTCTGCCCCCAGGCTTCCCACACATTCGCTAAAAAAGCCCACACATACTTTTTTGATGCTTTCACAGAGCAATTTGCGGTAGAAACAGTACATTTTAATTCAATAATTTTTTCCCTGTTATTTTCTTCAGGTCCTTGCAGCCACACGGTAAAGAAGCTGAAATTTCAGGACATTTCAGCCATCACAGTGAAAACCCTCAAAGTGATTCCCGACAGGATCATCGACAACTACAACAAGAGGCAACAACCACGATTCAGGTGTGTGTGATGGAGCTTGGTTAATGTCTTTATTTAGGAAAAATTTGGGTCACCTCTGTATTAAAACCTAGAAATATTGGACCTTACAGTGTGAAATGTTTGGGTTCTCAGGGGCCTGTGACCCCCAATAATTACCTCCTGAAAACCAAAATTAAACTTTGCAGTTCAGCTACTCCACTGTATATTAGAGAATCTTCATTTAAAAGGACCCCGTGGAGTCCATGACCACTCGTGGCGCTGTGGAGCAATGTTTAGCAAACGCACGAGGACAAACACGCACCTTTGGGGTACGATTCACACCCTACCGATGCTATTCCGCTGACTGATAGCTGGTGGCAGTAAAATGGTAAGAAAGATAGTATGCTTAAACAAAGGCAGTGAAGAAGAAGAGGAAGACTGTAGGCTTGTAAACACTGATGTAAACAGTGCTGGATTTAAAGTGGAGGAAATGCAGGAAATGCAGTAAACATGTAAACATAACTTTTTTGTTTTATAAGGAAACTTCACAGGGCACCTTTAAGTCTTTAATTCAACAAACACAGGCCATTTTATTTAATATAACTTGCATGACCCCCACTTGCACATTGCCGTCTGCACATACATGTACAGCTCACATTTAATCAGTTTATCATGTCTCATCTGTTGGTCGTTAGTGTACCATGTTATTCTTTAGGCCGCTTGTTATTGTTTATTATTGCCTTTTTATTAACTTTGTTGTTATTATTTCATTTGTTCGGTTTCCACTGGTTTGTATTGTCTTTACTGTACTATTTTATTGCAAGATACTGGATGCCCAAATTAATAAATTATATATCTATGTATCTATAAATCTATGAATAATACTCTCTACATAGACAAACACACACATAGTAATTCACCTACAGAACCATGTGAGGAGCTTCTTCTGCACTTAATTGAGTTCCAAAAAAAAGGCTTTTGAGTTTGTTTGTTTTTTTTCAAGCTTGTAAAAATGTGTATCTTTGTCTGTATTTGTCGTCAGCTCTGCATTTATGCTTTATTACCACAGTTTTTGTCCGTTTTGTCCATTATCAAAAATTCTTAACTGTCTTTGTATCAGACCACTCAACACTGTCACAATTAGAAAGGTCATCTTTCGTGTTCTCCTTTCAAGTTATCTTTTTCACTGTCCTCATCACTTCTTCTTGTCGTTTAGGCATGACCCTCCTGGCCAAGCCATCTCCACGGCAACCCAGGAGCTCCTGCGATTGGCCGAGGCCAACCCCAGCGGCATAGCGTCCCTCGACCCCGTGAACGACCTCCAGTTGAAGAGCGTTGATGTGGTGGAGGGCTCCATGAGGCTCCGTGTGCTGCAGGAGAGCCTCAGAGATTTCAACTGCATCCACTCGCCCACTTTCGCAGAGCAGGTGTGTGTTTGTGTGTGTGTGTTGATGTGTTTAATCACTGCGGCAGTCCTTGAAGAAAGTGTTCTTTTAAGTTCTTTGAGGAGTTATTTATATTTTTGAGATGCACTGTGCAGATGAATGATGAGGCAAGTGTTTCATTTCACTGTTTGTTAATAAAGACATCAAATTCCTTTGTGCAGCAGTTGCATATTTATGCAGCTAATTAACATAATACCCTTACATAAGACACTTCCTTTGCAATTGGCCCCCTTTTGATGCCTCCTCTCTTTCCCCCTTTCCATTCCAGCTTCGGTTTCATTTTTATCCTTCCATCATTCCTCCTCTAGTTTCACAATAATAACATCAAACTCCGCCACGAGATTTCTGCTTTTGTGTTGTGTATCCTGTTCTTCCTGCCAGTCTCGTTTAGGAGATAAGATGCAAGAATTGGAGCTGGCTGTTTCTATATTTACCCATATAGGCTCATAGCTGCAAATCATCATTGTCTCACAGGCACAGCGTGTCATTTAAGCCATCGCACACAAACACATGCACAAAAGCTCTCTTATTACTTTGAAAAATAAGCTTTTACTTGCAGTATCACTGTCTCCTCTCATCGCTGTAGATTCACACTTCCTTGTGTCTCTATACAGCATTGTGGGTACTGGACAGCAATGGTTAATGCAGTACAGTTCAAGCTGTTGGTATACAGTAATTAGCCTCAGTGGGTTTACGTAACATATTCACCTAGAGACTCCTCTGTGCTGCTAATGAGAGTGCAATAGGAAGCGTCTTCCTCGCCTCCACAATGCAGCGCTGCTCTGAAATCAGGTCAAGCGCTGTAGTGCTGCCGTTGTATACTCAAGTTAAGTGATCTGTGTGTGTGTGTGTGTGTGTGTGTGTGTGTGTGTGTGTGTGTGTGTGTGTGTGTGTGTGTGTGTGTGTGTGTGTGTGTGTGTGTTTTCAGTTTGCTCGGGTTAAGGACAGGATGAGTGTGCAGGAGGAGCTGGACAGGCTGCTGTTCCTGGTGTCGGACCAGTCTCTGTCTCTGTTGCCTGAATATCACCAGAGGATCAAGGTTTGGATCAGACGCTTGACTCGCTGTCCTGACCCATTTTTGTCAGGCTGTTTTTTTTATTTTTCAAAATAAGGTCACTCCTATAGCTAGATCCTTAGTCAATAAATATATCAGTCTATCAACAGAGAATTGAATCAGCCTGTATTGTGATCATTGAAATATTTTGAGTCATTTTTTGAGAAAAAATACCAAAATTCTCTGGTTCCAGCTTCAGTCCAACTTTGGGTTATGGACTGTTTGTCAGGATGATTAATCGAGAAAATATTTATAACAGATATGTCTGTTATAATAATAATAATAATTGTTAATTGCAGCCTTAGGCACTTCAGTCCTGCATAATGAGGATTTTATTTTTTTAATCTAACTAGAGTCCTAAAACTGAGATTCAACAATTTGTCATATCAGTTACGTTTTAATGCATTTACATTTATATTTCTGCCAGTAGCTTACCCTTGATACACATTAAAACACTAGAAGTGCTACATCAGTTTTACTATTGGAAATAGAAGAAATTAAGCTTGAGGATGATGTGAGTTTCCAAGGTATTTGATTATAAACCAAAGTATTGGACAAAGTTAAGAGATCACTAAAATCGTTACAATTCATTCTGAGGGACACTGGACTATCTGTACACAATTTCAGGGTAATCAATCAATAGTCAAGATAATTCACTAAAAACCAAAAAATGTCAATCTGCTGGTGGCGCTAGAGGAAAAGCCTGAAAATCAACAATCAGTAGGGTTCATCCTCTGGGGATCACGAATTACTTAAAAAATTTCATGGCAACCAATACTTGTTTAGATATTTCAGTATGTTCCAAAATCGACCGACAAACCAACATTGCCGTCCCTAGAGCCCACTAGCATTGCTAAAAACAAATTTAACAATTGCTGAGGATATAAGAATTTTAGACACTAAAAACTGAGCCACAGGCATCAAAATACTGAGAAACCGTGTCCTAGCTCATCAGTGTTAAAACAAAACTGTAATACTGACTCCAAAGCTAAAAGATATTGTAACTTGACCATACTTTTGTGATAGTAATGGTTGTGCTTTTTTGTCAGCGTGAGTGAATTAAAGCAAACAGACGAGGTAGAAGAGATATGACTCAGTCAGGAACGAGTGACTTCAACCTACAAACTTGATAGTTTTTTTTCCTTTAACGTACCATTTCAAAGAGGAATAGAGTCACATTTTAATTTCCTTCAGCCAGTTACTGGACACATCTCAACTGGTCCTGAACAAAGACACTAAGAAGTTTTATTTTCCCGCTGGTTTCCCTCAGGTGCTTGAGTCCCTCCAGTACGTTGACAGCAGCGGGGCAGTGCAGCTGAAAGGCCGCGTAGCTTGTCAGATCAGCAGCCACGAGCTGCTGCTGACCGAGCTGCTGTTCGAGAACGTCCTGAGCCCGCTGGCGCCTGAAGAGAGCGCCGCCCTGCTGTCCTGTTTGGTCTTCACGCAGAACACGCAGGTGGAGCCGCACATTACCAACACACTGCAGGAGGTGAGGAGGAACTGGTGTTTTCTTGCTCGTATCGCATGAAAAACACCGATATTAAAGTGACAGTGAACATGGTGTTTGTGTGGGTACTGACATATACTGTACATACTTTGCTTCCTCCATTGGTGACTAACATACACACACACACATACACACTCTCACATTGTATTACGTCGCGGAGATTTGATGTATAACATCCTTGCCCTGGAGAAAGGACAACAAAGGCACTTCACCCAACTCACCCCAGTCTCTCGCTCACTTATTAATTCGCTCGTGCGGTCTGTCTCTGTCAGATACGCCTTTGCTGTGTCAGTGTGTGTTGTGAACTGCCCCTGATACATGAAAGTGCTTTATGAGGGCTTAAATTAGTGATGACCCAAGTTGTGTCCTAAGACCTGCCGTCCTAGAGGAGCAGACACATCATGGCACAGTTTGTGAAACCAATTTCCCGAGCGTAAATGACAAGGTCATCCTGTTAACACCAAGAGGCGAGAGTGATGCATTTAAAGGCCGTTTGTAAAAGTAAAATCTCTGTCTTTCACACGTAATTTACCCCCCCCCCCTTCTCACTCTCGTGCTCTGTTTGTCTTTCAGGGCATCGATCGGGTGCTGTCAGTGGCCCAGCGTATCGGAGAGCTGCAGAGGGATTGTGGGATACCCCAGCTGGCTGAGGAGTTTGTGGGCCAGTTCAAATTCGGTCTGACAGAGGTCGTGTACTGCTGGGCCAGAGGCATGGTGAGGTTTAACCCTTTGCTGCACTTGATTCTGAATCCACTTACACCTGGTATGATCATGGGAAATGTATCTGGGTATTTTTTTTTATCAGAATATTTTATCAACGACTTCCTCTGCAAGATGAATATGGAGAGCCCCAACTTCTCTTGACCTAGGACACACCATGTTAGCTCAAGACCAGCTCTGCTTACAGATTGAGATCCGATAACAACGCAGGCAGAGTCAAAACACAAAGGAAGCTTATTAATACCAGATATAAATGCAAAGTCTTGTGATCATTATTCAGATGATGTTTTAAGATTAAGGCGACAACCAGTGATTAATCGTTTAATTGTTTGCTCGATAAAAATGTCAGAAAATTGTGATATTTAAATTGTTTTTGTTCGACCAATAGTCCAAAACCCAAAGATATTCAGATTACTATCAAAGGAGACCAAGAAAAACCAGCAAATGTTCACATTTGAGAGGCTATAACCAGTGAATTTTGGGCATTTTTCACCGGGAAAGAAAAAAGTTAATGATTAATTGATTATCAAAATTGTTCGTGATCAGCGGAAAGTCACAAAAAACACATACAAGCATACAAGCATGTTTTTATATACTCTTGATAAACGTGTCGTAAGCCTGTCGTGTCGTCAGACTGATAAATACCACCTGTTCATCATTACCATGTGCGACGCGCATAAAATTGCCACGTGGGGCTACCTGTTCTGCTCTGTTTGGGTGCAAGTTTCAATCACAAACATTTCACTAAAGAGTAAAAATAGAAGAATTCCACGCTGCGGAGCTGTACAGTGACAGACATGAATTGAGATACTAAAAAAAACAGAAAAACTGAAGATAAAGTGCATCCATAGAGATATTAGACAGTAGAATATTATAACCTACAGTAGCTGATGTTACACTCCGGTGTTAAAGTATAACAGACGATGATACAGCGACCTGCATAAAGACTCTTTAGCTGAGAGCTGATGGAGTGAGAGAACTTTACCAACAACTACTGACATGTAAACTAAGTTGCTGCTCTTAAGTGTGCCAGTAAAAACCATAAAATCTCTCACGTAAATTAGGCAGTGTTGATGACAGTATGGTGAACAGAACATTCATTTTTCATTAAGTCTTTTTTAGGTGGGTATTTTATTTTGGTTCAGTTAGGTTTCATAGTTAAACTCTATAAATTCCTTCAGATTAAGGCTGTACAATTCTGAAGTGAGGTGTTTTTGTCCTGGTTTTTTTTTCTCCTGTTAAGGAAATCAGACTGTTGACTCATGTGGCAGGTCTCGACCACTCGCAAATTTTGTTTGTACCTTATAGAAAATTCAAGGTATAATAAAAATTGGTGAATGCCATAAATTCTCTTAAGTGACTCGCACGTGCCACTTAAGAACAAATCTGTTCTCACGACTGGTTGTGGCATGAGGCCCGTTGTTTAGTGTAGCGGAAGCATGTCTTGTCTTTTTACACATCCTCTTAATCATCTCAAGATTCCCTCAAACAGAATTTGTATTTCCCTCTGGATGTGTGCTGCTGAACTTGAACCTCCTCACCCGCTACAAACCTCCTTCCTGCTTGCGTTGCACCGCGCACCATCTCACCGTCTCACATCTCCCCCTTCTCTGGTCCCAATCCTGCCCCCGCCTGCCCCGTTCCCCAGCCGTTCGCAGAGATCGCCCTGCTCACAGACGTCCAGGAGGGCACGGTGGTCCGCTGCATCCAGCGCCTGGACGAGGTGCTGAAGGAGGTGCGACAGGCCGCCCGCATCGTGGGAGACTCCGTCCTGGGGAGCAAGATGGAGAGGGCCTCGCTGGCCATCCGCAGGGACATCGTCTTCACCGCCTCCCTCTACACCCACTGAGAGGATGAAGAATGGGGGGGTGGGGTTGAGGATGAGGATGAATGTGAGAGCTTGCAGAGGTGCCTTTGTGTGAAAGGTGAGATGAAGATAGAGATGGGTGGGGGAGGTAAAAAGATGGTGTATGTTAACATGTTTCTGCTGCATGTGCCTACAAAACGTGTTGATGTTTACGTGACGGTTCCTGAACATGAAGAAGGGAATGATTTTAACAGACAGACTGACCGACAAGTACAGACTGGGAATGAACATGAAATCTGGATTGTAATTTATTGTACAGTAATAAAATCTGTATCCAAAAAACAAAAAAAACAAAAAAACGATGTGATGTTTTTTTTTTTTTTCCTAAGAAACTTGTAGAAATTAAAATTACACTGCGGGCATCATCATCCTCAGTCTATTCTCCTGGCTTTCTGACACCCTGTAAACACTCGCAGGAGAACAAATCCGCCGGAGAGATCACTCGAGTACAAAAAAACAAAACAAATGGGATGGTGAAATGTCACGCAAAGAAAGAAATGAATGCAAAATCAGAGGCAGGCTCCTGGTGGAGCAGTGATGGGACGTTCCAGCCCAGTGCCTGTGCATTTCCCCCTGTCGCTTTAAGACAACGATAGCTTTGTGTCTGATTAATTCGATGTAGGGCGACGCGTTAGTGGAGGAACCCTATTAGACTACCAGCCACACACACGCACAGAGGAGAGATACTGGGCAGACCTGTGCGCTGGAAAAGGAGAAGAAGAAAAAAAAAAAACACCTGAAGTTTTTCTTTTTTATTATTAATATTAAACCGTGGGTGGGTTGTTTTTTTGTTGTTGTTGTTGTTCTTTTTGTTTTGTTTGTTTTTTATATATATATATATATATATATATATATATGTATGTGTGTGTAAGATGAAGACATCTTGAGGATGGGTTGCACTCGTTTGGAATAAAAGTCTGCACCAACGCGCACCGAAGGAGGGATTTTTTTCACCAGCAGCTGGAGTCAAAAGACACCCGAGCAGAGGAGGAGGACCGCAGATCGGCAGGCATGTCGTCGGAAAAACACGGTGAGTGTTGTGTAGTTGTGCCGTACGTGGCGTATTTTGAAGCCTAATTGGCAGCCTAATTGAGCCGCTTCCGATCTGACAAAGAGGTTTGGGTTTTGGGTTTTTGCTTTTTTTTTTTTTTTGCTTTTTTTGAACATTGATTATACATTCGTCTGTTTGATCCACGGATACATATCAGGTCTTTTTGTCTGTCATCTGCTTCTTTTTTTTTTTCCAGCACCCCCCTCCTCCTCCCCTTTGTCTCCATCCGCTATTTATCTGCACAGTATAGGATGATGCACCGCTGTGTGGGTGCAGCCGGAGGAGAAAAAAAAAAAAAAAAAAAATCACCATAGGGCCTTACATTATTTCCATGGCGCTAAATGGAGAGTCTAAAGTGACTAATCAGACTTTACGTGATTGCGTTTGGATCTCAAGTAGAGCATTTTGTTTGGATTTGATACCATTTCTGCGTATACTTTGATATTTTTCTAACATGGCTATTTTGGAATTTATTATAGTTATTTTTCCTCGTGTCTTTCCTCCATGTGTCTCATGGTCAGCATTATGAGACACGTTCATCTCTCCTGACTATAGACCTTAGTGGGGGTGTCCTTTTAGCGCGTGCACGCCCTCACACGCGCGCGTGTTTAACAGGCTTTAATAACGATCCTAATTACAACATTTTTTTTTTTTTTTTTTGCCTCGCCTTTCCAGTTTCCTTTTATTTATTTTTTTTTTTCTTATTTCATGGTGTCAAACAGCCGAGTGAGAAGCTTCACAGTGAAATAAAGAAATTTAAAAAAAAAAGGCTATCGTGACACCTGAACTGTGAAACAGCTGCAGCGCTCCGGTGATGTCTTTCTAGAAGGATGCGCCCGCAGCACATTGTTTCCCCCTGTTCGAGTGCAGTCACGATGCTGCTGCGACGCCGAACATGTAACATGACTTCACACCGTGCGCGGCTTCTTTTTGCGGCACTCGTGATGCTGGGCAGCGCGAGCGAATCCAAGCCCCGGGGTAATTCATTTGCACCCGCGGATCCACTTCCTCCATCGCGGCTGAAGATACCGTCGGCGCGGTGGACCTCTGGGGGGATAGGTTTTCTAAAATGTCCTTTTGAGCCCCGCAGCGCGAATAAGATTGACTCGACTTGTTAAACACAGGTCCACATGGGTCCTGGACGCTGCCAGGTGCTCAGGTGTTGTGAGTGACACACACACACATCAGTTTGTGCTGGTTTTGGTGACTGTCAAAATTGTCAATATTTTAGATAGACAGATTTTCAATGATCGTATGGGATGTCGATATCTCGATTTTAAACAAAACCACGAAAGTGTTACTAAGAGGAATGGAAACTATTTAGAAACTATTTATCAGTAAACAGTAATTATCAATTAATATGTACTAACATTATGGCTAGAACTGGATCTGTAGTGAGTATTAGCCCACTGTTTGAGATTTTAAGACTCAAGTGACTGGTGAGTTGTGAAAGGCTCATCTGAAATGTGGAGCTCCATTATAACTTGACCTTTTTGTCCTGTTAACCCCATAAAACAAAGAAGTATCTGCGTGTGACCCGTCGTCAGTGGCTGCGCATGTCTGAGTGTCTTTCTCCCTGTTGGACTTAAATCGTTTTCAGAGACCCGAAGGGGCTAAAATGATTCGATAATCCACAAGAACAGCAAAATAAACCGTAATAGAGGGAAGACATTTTTCTGTCCTCTCCTGTCAGTCGTCTCACCACCGCCGTGGAACTGAAAATGAGCAAGGACGGGGTCAAACAGAGAAGCGAAACCAGGGTGTAATTTCCTGTTCAGTCTCAACGAAAAATAGGTAGCGTGACATAGTCAGAGGTCCAAAGAGCTGGCTTTAACTTTTTTTTAACCAGTTTTTAATCAGGATTCAACTAAAAACCCTCCAGACTTTTTTCCTCTTCTTTCTTCTGCTTCTTCCTTCTTCTTCAACCCGTATTTGATCATTTTCATTAGACTTTGAATGAAAAAACTGCTCCAGATATAAATATAAAGTATGTCACGGGCATGTGATAAACACCGTCAGCTCAATCCATGTATATTTTGTCTCATGTTTGCCAAGCGGCTCGTCACGTCACATTATGACCTTTTAAAGGTGTCCCTTCCCCCGTGCTCGCCCCTTTCCCCTCTGTCTGTTTCTGGTCCAGTTCCTGCTCACGACAGAGTTGGGGAGTGTTACGTAAAGCCGGTCCCCGAGCATCAAGTCGTCAACCCTCATCACTCAGCCGCTCCCCCTCTCTGACCGCCTCCTGCTCTCCTTCCTCCTCTCTCACTTCACCCCTTACCTCCATCTATCTCCACCTCTTCCTCCCTCCTCATGTCCCTGTCAGAATGGATTACCGCACCCTCAGCCACTTCCCTACCGCGAAAACACGACACCCTATCAGTCATTTTCTGTGTTTAACAGACACAGAGGGGGGCAGGAGAGGTGAGCGGGGAATGTTCAGACGGCCAAAGGCGGACGGCTGCTTCAGATCAGACCATCAGATGAAGTTCTCCATCTCCGAAATGCCACATTTCTAACTGGTAGTAAGCATCGTTTTGAGGGGAGATGGAGAGAGAAAAATAGGCCCTTCTTCTTTTGGAGGGAAAATGTCAATCACTGTCATCATTAGCACACAGCCTGCACAGGTTGGAAAATATCAGGCTTTTTCTGTTTTTTTTTGTGGATGCTTTTTGAAGTCTTGCTTAGGAGCTGCAGTAATTGTGTAACTCCCTCGTCAACAGTGAGATAAGACATATTACATTCAACATGCGGACCAACGTGTAGCCGTCCTTGAGTTAGATAACATGCCCTCACTCTTACATCTTTTTCTTTTATCGTTCTTCCTCTGCTCTTTCTATTTCTGATTCCTCTCCTAC
Organism: Xiphias gladius; assembly: GCF_016859285.1. NCBI lineage: Eukaryota > Metazoa > Chordata > Actinopteri > Istiophoriformes > Xiphiidae > Xiphias > Xiphias gladius. The sequence continues at coordinate 18,171,721 of NC_053423.1, read as the reverse complement.
CTGCTTTCTTTTTCTTACCCTTCCTCTTCTTCTCCTTTTTTCTTCTCCTTTTTCTTCTTCGTCTCTCAGGTCTCGATGACTCCGGCCGTCAGACCATGCAGCCTCCTCCGTACCTCCCCGGCCCGCAAGACCCCAACGTACCCCAACACCCCAACATGCCCCCTGCACCGGGCGCCCAGCCCAGCTACCCTCCTCCACCTCCTCCTCCAGGCTCAGAGGGCTACCTCCAAGAAACCCAGTTCCATTGCGGCCCGTTGGGATCTCCTGGGGCCCCGCATGGCTACACCGTCCAGACCCAGGGACCCGGAGGCACCATGCCTCACCCCCCTGTAGGATACCTCCACCCGGGCTACCCGCTTCAGCTGCAGCCCTGCACAGCTTACGTACCCGTCTACCCCATGGCATCGGTGAGTCAGAGACGACAGATTTCACGGGTCTGACATCAGATTGCAGCAGAATTACACCAGACTCCGTTCGAAATTCAGGGTGCTATACATTTCATATCACAGACACTAGCTGTTATGTTTTCCATCCTTCACGTTTACAGATCTGATGGATGAAAATTTATTCAGGTATCCCTTTATTTCACAGGTCCATAGTTTCCTAATAATCTACTAGGAAGTGTCTTGGAAAGAAACGACTTATAGGGAAAACTCAGACATTCATTTGCCTGCTTTGTGGCCATTAAGTATCTGCATATTTACTAATGAAACAATGTCTCTATTTTCCCTATAATTCGTACAAAATTATATAATTTCTTTCCAGGAAACTACTTCGACAATTACGCGAAAATTATGAGAAAAATCACAAAACCGTAGCATAAAGTGTGAAATAGTGATTTTTTTTTTTTTTGTGATGACCATTACTCAAAAAAGACAAAATGTTTGCAGCAATGCTTGAAACATCAAACAGCTTGGTTGATGTGTCTTTGTTTACTTGTCTGGTTATTTTTGTTGGGACAGACAGACACATGAGCATTAAGTAGAATAACTGCTGAATAGACTAATTCCACAGATTATAATATAATATAATGTAATATAATGTATAATTTTCATTAGTTGTCCTTAGATTGGCTTAAGTAAACAGTACATGTGCATTGCATTAAAAAGCAGCTGCAGTTTTCTGGCCGGTGGCAGCTAATAGGCAAACCAAACTGTATTCGTACAAACTCATTTTATCCACAGGGTGATTCAGAGTGCTTTAAATTAGACACTAAGACTAAAAAAAACCAGAATATGACATAAATGACATTTGCGCACTGGAACTTTACGCCCGGCAGGTGAAATGGCATCGATAACGGTTTTTTTTAATACGTAATGTCCTCGAGATCAGCGGCTTCCAGCCTGGAAGTCGCGAGATCCCAAAGGGTCACATGATAAATCTGAGGCGGCTGTGAGATGACTAGCAACATAGGAGACAAACTAGTATTAATATTTTTTACTCTTCTAAAACCTTTGCTTTTTAATCGTTAAGTACTGGAGAGTTTTACCTCTCCAGCACTCGAAAAAGTCTTAAAATGAGACAATCTGGGCTTCCTTGGGTGGCGTACGGATTAAGGCACCGACCACAAACGACTCAAACCCCAGTTCACATCGGATGGGGGACGCACAGTATGTACAGCACGTCGTCTCTGTCTCTCCTCATTTCCTGTTATCTCTCTACTATTTCCCGTCTATCAAAGGCACAAAATTCCCAAAACAATAATTTAAAAAAATAGGGTCATTTCAGAGGGAAACATCTGTCTATTCTTGAGCTGTTGACGAACGGCAGTGAGCAGTTATTGCTTCGATACAAAGGATCAGGGAACCAGTGCTCAAAATCATTAATAGGTACTCATTTTTGTACCCTTTATTTAATCATTATTTTTGTACAACATCATTGCTGAATTAGAACTACATGTGATTATATATTAGTGGATAAAACCACTCAACCTTTTGCCCTGAAGTAAAATGGAAGTGGTAAAATTTGGCACCAGAAAGCGAACGTGAGTCATCAAACAACTGAAAGTGTAACTGCTTTTGTGCTGTTACGGGTATCACCACCCTGTGTCCTAATTTGAAGACCAGAGGCCGGTTGGTTTATTTTTGACACCGTCCCACCGTCAATCTCTTTTAATAAAATGAATATTATTACGACATTTTTCATTCACGTACATACATTCTTACAGGACTGTGGGTAGGACGCGAAGGAAAAAAAGTTATCAGGAGAAAAATCTCCCCTGTAGCACGCTCAGCTTAGCTGAACTCTCACAAATCGTTCAGAGCTTCCAACATTTCCGGCCGCGCTGCTGACAAACTTCATGCTTAGGATTTATCTGATAAAGACTCTTTTCTTGAAAAATGCAAAACTATTCTGAACACAGTTTGGTTTCAGAGAAGCGTAAAGCAACAATGCACTCTGATTTCTCTTTTGCTAGTCTTGCAGTGAACAGTATTATTACAGCCTCAGGATGTCACCGTACAGAAGATACTTACACAACATAAGAGGAAGTCACGTCTGAACTCTGCAGGTGGTTTGTGAGAAAGCGAAGCTGAAAAATGTCCATGGGATTTTAAGGCTAATCTTCAGGGGCTCTGCGCTGTGATTAACGTGCCTCTGACATCTACTGTTTAGAAAAAACACAAAAAAAAAACCCAATCACTTTGACAGACATCTGTCAAAAATGCAAATGAAGTCTTTTTTTGTTATGGCTCCCTGTCGGACATGAGTAATCCTAACAGGCGCTGTATCCTTCCCTCTGCCTCGCTTTAACCACCGTCCTCGTCTTTGCTCGTGTCGCCTCTTTTCTTGTGTCTTTTGAGTGGAAAGTGTTTTGTAAGCTGCTCTGCAACAGCTCTACTGTTTTAAAAAAAAAGAGTGTCTACTTACTCTCCGTCTCCTTTTTCCTCTCTCTCCCGTCGGTTCAGGGTCAGCCCTACATGCCCACCGGAGGAGCCCACCCAGGAATCCCACCCGGCCAGATTCATCCCATGCAAATGCCACCCAGCATCACCCTGATGGACCGCCGGCCGCCACACGACTACTTGCCCATCGCTGTGCTCACCACCGTCTGCTGCTTCTGGCCGACAGGCATCATTGCGATCATCAAAGCAGTGCAGGTTAATGCTGCTTCATAGCATCTTTTTGATCTTTGGGTTTTATTAGCATAATATGGCCTTTACCACAGACTTTTGTAATGTAAATGCATCCTAAAGTCATTTTACCCACCATTTCATCCTCAGAAATGTGCTTGCTTAGAATGACACTGTGATGAAAATTTCTAGTCTAGAGAAAAGTAAGATATTAAAAATCGTTCCTATTTTAGTCACATTAAGCTAGAGTCTTTTGGGGGAAAAAACTTGTGGTTTTTACGAATGGGGGCTGTGTATATTAGCCACACTAGCACAATGGCCCTAGGGATGACTGTGCTGGCCGGTCCGCCACCTCCAGGCTGAAATATCTCTACAGCAATCGGAGGGATTGCCATGAGATTTTGTGCAGACATTCATGGTCCCCAGAGGATGATGCCTACCGACTTTGATGACCCCCTGACTTTTCCTCTAGCACCGCCATGAAGTTGGTGTTTTTGGTTTGGAGTGAAATGTCTCGACAACTATTGGATGAATTGCCTTGAAATTTGGTCCACTCATCCGCGTTCCCATTAGGATGAATTGTAGCTATGTGTTGCGCCGACCTGCGCATGAGGTAAGTTGTCAATCTTGTAAAATGCACAAAATTTGAATAGATAATGAACATCAGGTAAATGAATGAAACCTCCATTACAGAAATTATTCTCATTTTAATGGACTGTACATAGTCGCAGCAGAGATATAGATGCTTGTAAACAAACCCACAGACTTTTGGCTGCGTGTGAGCGATGTGGTTGTTGGGAAACATCTTTCATCCCTGAAGGCTAGTGTGGAAACAGGATGTGACAGGTTGCTTTGCATCTCTTTCTTCCTGTGCGCATGAACTAGAAAATAAATTAAGAAACTGATTTAAATGCTTGTAAGAGTTGAGACGCAGGGAAAAACAAAAACAAAACAGTGTTGTGGCTGTAAATGAACTGTGATTGAACTGAGACCAGTCTGCGCCAGTATTATAAATACTTTTAAATTACGTTGAAACAGGGAAAACAGTCAACAGCGGAAGGAAATTGCCGCAACGAATGTCAGGATTTAGATTACACATGCAAAGAGAATGTATCTTGTTCCTTGCAGTATGCTGCTGCAGCATCATTACACCTATAGTTAATCTATATCAGCATTAAAAGGCAGAGTTTGCTCTTTTACAAGCTGTTTATTGATGCTATCAACATACAAGTTTAGTTGAGCGTGGTGTTAGAAACTTAAAGGCTCAGTCTGGTGGCTCTCATACTTCATGATGCCTGTTGTTTCCCTCTGTAATGACAGGCTGTGCTGACCAACATGCACACGACAGACCACATTACGTAACTGCGCCACTGTCGGTGCAACGGGACAGAATGGATTTTTTCCTCTGGGCCTGCTCAGCTGGCTTTGAGTTGAGCTGAGCTGACAAGGCGTGGACCCACTGGTCTGAGCTGTACATGTTGCTATCGTGTGTTAATGTTTTGTGGTGTGGCCTCTTTCTGCACATTAAGGCTGTGCTGCAGTGAAATCGATCCCTTCGTGGTGTTTTAGTCTCTCCCCAGCTCCCACTCGTGCAGCTTCTAGTTACATAACTTATATTCTAATTTCTCCTCTCTCCCACACGCCCATCCCCTCCCTCCTGCATCACTTAGGTGCGTACGGCGATAGCCAGAGGGGACATGGTGACGGCGGAAATAGCCTCCCGAGAGGCACGCAACTTCTCCTTCATCAGCCTGGCTGTTGGCATCGCCTCCATTGTGCTGTGCACCATCCTCACCGTGGTGGTCATCATCGCCTCGCAGCACCACGACGACGACTGGGAGCCGTAACTCCTGGCAGATGGGAAATCATGGCATATATTAGCTAGCTAACTACTCTTAATTGTTTGGAGGGAATAGGAGCTCTGAAAATGCACTCAAACTGCTACTCTGTGCTGGCCCTCTGTATACAGCTACATACACACACACACACACACACACACACACACACACACACACAGCTCTGACCTAACCTGCTGCCATCAAACACACACAGACGACCAAAAACAACCAATCAAAGCTCTCATTCAAATGCCAAATACAAGCAGCATTCAAATGAGGCCCAGTAACGCTGTTAGCACAGCGACCACTAAATATTTATGCTCAGATAGGAGCTGCAGGAGGGAAACAAAGCTCCTTACATTAACAGTTCATTTGACTCTGATTAATTCATACGGCCTTCGCTGATGTAGTTAGATGAGGGGATAGGTCACTGTGTGTTTCAGTTTTAAATGTCCCAACGAAAAAATGGACCCTCACAGTAGCTGAAGTTAAGGACACCACATTCAAAGAGGTTTTTTTTTTTTAGGATAGATAAATGCACATTTTAGTCTAACAAGTACAAGCATACATATGTTTTCGTCTTTTAAAAAAAGAAAAAAAGTGCCATGTTGAAACAGTATTGATTTACAGAGTAGTACTATTACTGATACACTTGCATAAGAGACTATCGGACTGATTTAAAGTGTTAGAGGGGGTGATCAATACGTATTTAACACACCGAATGGAGACTGGACTTACAAAGTGACTTGCTCACCAAAACACAGAGTATTTATTTGAGATTGGTTGTTTGTATGTTACATGGACATTTTAGCTGGATGTTATGATACATAACTTATGAATTATATGTTTGTTAATTTATTTAAAATCTGTTATTTATTAATTTATTCAGTATCTACCCATGCCTTGACTTTGTCTGCTGTAATTTACAGTATATCAGTAGTTTATTGCGGCGATCTAACACTTTTGAATTGGCTTAAATTTGGTATCTTATGATGATGATATTGCACTTTGTAGTAACCAAATGAAATGACACAGCTGCTTGGACTCATAGTTCCTATAGTGCATGATAAATATAAATTTAGGCTAATGGGCTTTTAGTGCAATATTTTGCTTGTCTCCCAGCTGTCCGTGAGAATATTTCCTAAAATTTCTAGTAGTGTGTGGTACAGTATTTTTCAAAATGTTGAACTGTCGAAACAAAAAAAAGGAGACAATTTAGATTATAAGTATTTGAATACTGGATTGGCAAATATTGTTTTTGCAATTATTTTAGAAGTGTATTGGCCTATTTTGTGTTGCACATCTCTTAGCTATTAAATCTCAGATACTGTACGTGAAGCTTTAGTGCAACGTTAGGCATACGAGGCAACATAACCTGCAAGTCATCCTCGGTTTGTTTCCATTTTGTCTTAAATATAGAGGCTAGATGTGCGGCTATGAGCTCCTGTAACGTTGTTCTGCAGCGAGTTTGCACTTTCCCCCACCCTCCCAATCTTTATGAGTACAGTTTCCATTATGTAGTGATGCTCTGAGCAGCAGGGTTGCTGACGTTTGTACATGGCTGTAATGTTACAGTATGAACTACTTGGTGAGGCTTCAGGAGATATGGGAGAACTGAAAATGAATGTTTCCAAAAGGAGAGAGAGAGCGAGAGAAAATACTAATGCCTATATTGTATTGTAGCACTTTCTGCTCTATGAAATCTTTCCTCTGGTTCCCTTCCTCCCTCTTCCTGTCTTTCTCCTGTCCACTCCGGTTATTGGACCTGCTAACATATCTCTTCTGCTCCCCCCTTTCCTCTTTTGGTCCCTATGATAATGCTATTTTTAAGAGAATTATACAGATATATTAAAAATTATGAAAATAATGTTTGTCGACAATGAATACACATATAAATATGATAAATACAGTTTATGCCATAGTTTATTCTTTAACAAATATCTAGTATTATTATTATTAAATAATAATCATAATTACTGTTGTGATTATTGTTACACTGTAAATCATCGATGTATAATATTAAGTACATTGAACACATCTGGGTTTGTATTCATGGAACTTAGGTAAAAATGTGCTCGCTAGGTGCAAGAGTGAGACAACAAGCAAAATCTAAGAGTAATTTTTAGGAGCAACTCTCAAGTGATCACTTGATTGATTAGTCAAACCGACGCAAAGATTTACTATCTGTCAACTGTCATGTTGCTAATACTGCAAAAACAATCCTTACATTTTACTCAGTGATGTGTTTTACTGCACAAACATACATGATTTCGATTTTTTTTTTTTTTCAATCTCATTGTATTTGAGTGAAATCTCTAATATCTCCAGAAGCAATTACCATGTGAAGTAACGACAATCTAAAATATTTATAATATATATATAGTGTTGAAATAAACCAACTGCAAAAGACTAACACTATTCCCTATTCTGAATTATTTTTATTGCTTCAGATATACAGGTACAGTCACTCCAAAACAAGTCTTCAGACATCTGGTTTACACTAAGTTAGGACCCCTACGTTTCTTAAATAGACTTCATTATTAAAGCAGTAGTTTGACGTTTTGGGAAACGCGCTTATTTACTTTCTTGCAGAGAGTTGGGTGAGAAAGATTGACACTGTTCACATATTTTTAGCTAAACGTGAAGCTACAGCTAGCAGCCAGTCAGATTAGCTTAGTGCAAAGACTGGAAGCAGCTGGCCCGGCTCTGTTCAAAGGCAGCAAAATCCGCCTGTCTGAACCTCTCAACAGTCGTGTTTACACTTCTGTCTTTGTGCATATTTAAAATATATAGAATTAATTAGTGAGCTTTAGAGATGCTAGTAGGCAGATTTGGACAGAACTAGGCTAGCTGCCCCCACCCCCCCGTTGCTAACCTAAGCTGAACAACTGCTTGCTGTAGCGTCATATTCACTGTACAGACACGACAGTGGTATCAATATCTTTATCTAACTCTGGGCAAGAAATGTCAAACTATTTATTTACGTTTGTGAGTAAAAGCGAGAGATTTTTACTTTTATCTCACACGTTTCACTTTTAGCAGTTTGATAGATACGGGTCCCGTCCTTATATGACTGACCCTTTGATATTTCAGTGTTAGACGAGTAAATGAAGCAAAGTGCTGTTTAGTATTATTACTGTGCAGAAGGCTCTGGCAGTGAGTGTGAGTCTACTGAATAGAGTCGCTCCCAGCATATCTAGTTTATATGGCGCTAGGCTACATCTCCCTGTGTGCTTTCTGATAGGACTCTTCTGTGCCCAGCTACACGACCCGCAGCTGTTTACTACACGGTTGGGAGGTGTGCTCCTCATCTTCTTTTTCGTTTTCTGTTTTGTTTTTGAGCTTGTACAGTAGATGCGACGGGTTGCCTGTTCAAAGAGCCAAAACTTACCTGTGTACATGTGGTTTCTCTTGGGGTTTATTATTCTAATTATGTCCATGGATGTGTTGCACATGCAGTTGGTTGTTTCTGACTTCAGTTGTTTGAGTAATGAATAAAGAATCATTTTGGATTGTGAACGACATAGTGGCGTCTCGTTCTTCGGGTCTGTGTTTCACCTCTCAGTTTCTCTCTCTCCTCTCAGTCTCTCTGTGGCCTCTCCTCTCTCCCCTCATCGCTAAGGTGCTATTTATAGTTGCCCCGGTTTTCTCCCACTCTGTCTCTTTCCTCTCTCTGTCAGATTCATGAAATACAGTATCTCTCACTATCTTGTGTTTAATTACAGAAGGTCTTGCAGGTTTGTGTTTTACAGCTGCTCATTTTCCTACACTATGGTGCCAGTTGATTTCGTGCATCGCCTCTACTGTATGAAAATGATTATGCCTTCCCATCCAGGCAGCTTATAATGTACAAACCAAAATGTAAGCCTACTGCTACATAACATTTTAAGTCACACCAGATCAGTAGTATGTCTTCATAAATCTTTTTGGCCATGCCAGTGGCATATGGTTGTAGGCGTGAAATCGTCAGTCTGTCAGCTGGTCCGCCATTTTGGTCCAGAGAGAAACAGCTCAACAACTATTGGATGCCATGACATTTTCTACAGCCATTTATAATCTCCAGAGGATAAATCCTACTGGCTTTGGTGATCCCGCAGTCCGTGCCTCTAGTGTATCGGCATACATTTGGGTCCCAGAGGCAGACTTCGATGTCTGAAAAACCCAGGTGGTTCAAAAACGCTAAGTTATTTCCAGAATCCTCAAAGATTCTTCAAACCATCTGAATGAAAAAATATTCCATCTGCTGCGTGATAAAAACTATTTTTAACCTGTTTCCCAAGTTGTGTCTCTTTTTCCGCATCAAAATGAAGATAGCAGCCCACCAGGTGCCTGGATAGGAAACAGTCACAATATGGAAAAAATAATTGTCATTGTGCAGTGGACTGAATATTATTTACTTCAGATGGTTAGAAGAGTCTTTGGAGATTCTGAAAATATCGTCAGAACAGCGACAAGTGTTTTTAACCGACCGCTTTTAAAACATTGCCAGTTAATTACCTCCTTAAAGAATGAACATTTGTTATTATTGAAAAATATTGAGTCTAAACTTGCATTTGGTTAAGTAATTAACAGAGAATAATAAGAAATGCGTCATGTCTAGAAAATTATTTGGTGATAATTAAAATATATTTCAATGTAGCCTGTTGATAATGCATTCACCTCACAAATCATGACGTATTTCTCTCTCACGTGACAGTACATTAGCTGCTTTTTAGAATAAAAAGTATCGATATCGGTGTTGTTATTGGTGATCCTGGCCCTGTTGCTATCGGATTGACACCTAATTTCGTGGTAATGCCCACCCCTGATGCCTGCATTAACAGCAGCATGTTAGCATTATCATTGTGAGCATGATAGCAAGCTGACATTGGCATTTAGCCTAAAGCAAAGAGCCACTAGCATGGCTGTAAACTTGTTTTACATTAGGCTGGCAGTTGTTTTCTTGCAACAAATTCACTGTATTTGAGTCACATAAAGATAAAAACTGTATGTATTCCCATTCCAAGCAGCTTATATTGTACATAACCAAATCTTCAGAGGCTACAACATACAATTAGCCATTTTAAATCAGACCATATTAATAAGATACCTGTTCTGTGTCTTATTATATCCTTATATCTCTTATTTTTTTGCCCTGTTTTGCTGCTATTTCATCCCATCATTGGGATCATTGGCAATGGAAACATTCGTGAACACAACATTGATATTGTCACCTTTTGAGTTGATATGGCGATCTTGTGAGCAAATACTTGTTTATTTGCTCCTTAGCAACATTATCATTAATTTGGAGTCGTGTTTCTGGCCACCTGATGGCCGAAAAATCTTCACTCTCTATTAGCTCTTCTTTTGGTCTCTACCAGCTCCTGAGGGAAATATCTGTCTCTTTAGTTGCTAGATGCTCCACTGTGTTCAACCAGCTAGTTGCTAATGTGTCTGTCTGCAGTTGAGCAGGTAGTGTACAGCGGGTTGTTACAGCTTTCTCTCTGAGAACAGCTGCGTGCTTTGGGCAAAAACAACGCTACGAAAATGGTGAGAGATAACCAAAACAGTAAAGTTGCGGGTCAGACAGACAAACAATGAGCTGAAACTCTACAGAGCTCCATGAAGTAGAGAGGAGCTACAGATTCAGGTTAGAATCCTCTCTAGGTTCATCACAAAGCAGAGACAACTTTCACATTGAGTGCGTTTACATGTGCACTAGTTTCCTGATTATATCGGGTTTTTGGAGTCTCCCAGTGTTGCACATGTATATACACCTTATCCTGGTTTTGAGAAACTTGGATATGCTAACTGGAGTACTGCGGCAGAGACCAGGACACTTTGGCATTTAAACTCTTTATCCAGGTTACTGACAATTCTCTGACAGTGTTTGCAGGTGCGTCCTCGACTCAAGTTACGCTGTGGTTATTCAGCAGTAGAAGTAAATATAATGGTAAATGATGTAATGGTGATCAACATGCTGAAAGGGGGAAGTCTGACTCGTTCATGTGATCAGGGACATGAGCAACCAGGTTTATTCATGTTCCATGTAAACGCCATATTCCAAACATTCAAAACCCGGGTAAGACTCAAAAGCAGGATACTAATGTGCATGCAAACACACTCGCTGTGGCATTGTTTTCACATTGTTATGAGTTACAGTGTTATTATAAAAAGAACAATTGTAGGTGCTTTAAATAATATCTGTTGAAAGGTGAAGTATGGACCCAAAAAATCAGGCCAATGGAGAAGAGGTTGGAGGGAGAGGCTAAAGGTGGGAGTGGAGCCAGCCTGTTTGTGCAGGATCACAGATGGCCACTTAGCCTCCCGCGGAGAGCCAGCATCTCTGAGATCGTTTAACTCGGCCTCACACTGCACGCCTCTCTCCTCCATCACGCAGCCCCAGCTTCCCTCGGGTCAGCCACGCTGGCTGCCTCGCTGTGGGTGTTTGTGTCATCCCGCAGCTCCCTCGCTGGGCTGTCGTCTCGGCCGCAGCATCAGGATTGACGGTTGATCGCTGGTAATATTGGGGGGTTGGTAATATTGTGTTTGCCTCCTGCATACACAAATGCACGGATAACTGACCCACCCTACACACTCGAAAACCAAAGGTGTGAAATCGCAAAAGCAAACACACAAGATTCCTTTGTGGTGCTGCTGCTGAGATTTGAGATAATGGAGCCAGGAAACTAAAGCCAATGATTCCTGTTCCAGCATCATTACGCACCTGCATCAAAGGGATTTTCTTTCTTTCTCTTCATGCTTCTACTGTCTTTGTCTACAAATCACCTTTCAATCCTCCAAGCAGTCGTGGAAGAAGTATTCGGATTCTTGGATACTTCTTTTACTTAAGTAAAAGTACCAATGCAACAATGTAAAAAATACTACATAACAAGTAAAAGTCCTGCACTCAAACTCCAGTGGTGGAATTAAACTAAGTACATTTACCCAACTACTGCGCTTAAGTACAATTTTGAGGTACTTGCATTTTCAGAGGGCAATATTGTACTTTTTACTCCATTACATTTGTCAGACAAATAGTTACTTTTTTCAGATTTAGATTTAACACACAAAACATGTAATCAGTTTATAAAATATGATACAAATTAAACTACCCAAAAATATATAAAGTAGGTAATAATAGTTTCACCTCCTGCAACTACAATATGAAAATGATACATAAACATTAATGTGTATAAATCTAATAATACATGATAATGTTAACATTGAGACCCCTTTCATTCTCCTGCATAATGAGTACTTTTCCTTTGGATACTTGAAGTACATTTTGTTGACAATATTTTGACATGCAGAACTTGTACTTGATCGTTTTTACATTGTAGTATTTCTGCCCTTTACTTGAGTAAAATGTGTGAGCACTTCTTCCACCAGAAACCCCGGCTTATGTGAAAGCGCAGATGTGTGACTGTACAAAATGTACTGAAAGATTATATTATTATTATATTATTAAATGGTTACACAGTGTTGCATCAGGGTGTAACCATTGTTTGACAAGTCGAGATGGAGCTACTTTTGACTACTTGTGAAGTGAGGTAGTTTAGCCCATTGGTAACCAACTTAGGGGTTGGGCCCTCCTGAAGGGTCACAAGATACATCCGAGGGGTCGTGAGACAGGATTGAAATGGAGTTCTAATACATACATTTGTAATAATTTTTTAGATTTTTCTCCCATTTTTGCTTTTTCTGTGAAATATTGGATAATTTTAACTTCTATGGCCTTGAACAGTTATTTCGTAGAAACCATAACACAAGTTTAGAGGGGAAATGTGTCTTTGGTGGAACTGCTAATAACTCAAAGACATCTGAAATGTGACAAGGAACACAGATTAGATATATCTTTTTTTTTTTTTTTAAGGGTTCACCAGCCAAAAAGAGTCGGAAAAACTGGTTTAACACTTTATTGTATTTGTATTTTATGAAATTACTTGTTAAGTACCTTGTGACTAAAGTTACCAGATAGATGTTGTGGAGTAAAAAGTACAATATTTTACTCTGAAATGTGGAAGAATAGAAGTATAAAGGAGCATAAAATGGAAATATGCAGTTAAGGTACAAATACCTCATAAATTGTGCATAAGTACTTTCCTTGTATAAATATACTTATTTTCCACCACTGCCTCCAAGTAAGTCACAAAGACAAATACTGTAGAATCTATTGAAGATCACAAGAATCTATTTATTATTTATGAAAATAATTTAAACGATAGTAGTACCTAGTCCCTTGATTGCCATGTATACAAGAGTACAAATATGGGTTTACAGCAGCTGGATGGACCTGTGGTCCCAGTGTGACAGCATTTGGCAGCGTTCAAATGGACAAATATCCAGGTGGTGCAAACACAGAGCTGTCGTCAAAACAGCAGCAGAGGTACAGTATCCCAAAAGCCCGGAGAAACAGGCTTCAAAACAGAGAAATCATGAGTGTGAAGCTCCAAACAGGTCCTTCATTGTATCAAAATGTTTTTAATCCACGTTTGCTCCCGAGGCAGTGCTCCCAAATGTCGGATGTCTGTTCAACAGTCAAAAGTCTTTTTAATGACCAAGTAGACCACCAGCTCCGTGTACCAGGTTCCCGGTTTGCCAGGGGTCAGCTCTGTTATCGAAGGATCTTCTTTTTGATGTACTGGCAGAGGCAGAGAGGGGCGGTGGTGCAGTGATTCCTCCGGGGTCGTAGGCGGTGGTGTGACGGGCCTGACAGCCTCTCAGACACCAGCAGCTTCACATAGGCTGCACTGTAGGTCATCAGAAGCTGGTAGGCTTTAGCCTGCAAGAAAAGGATATGAGGGAGACTCCAGTAGTATTTGCCCATGTGGAAACTTATATTTATTACTGGGGGTACTGAAACTACCTAAATGTGATCTCAGATACTCTCGGGTCAGCAAAAAGAAAATGTGCAGCTGTTAGGTGGCTTTTTAACATTTAATTTGCATAATGAGTAGGAAACCACGACTATCTGTCCAGCTCCAAGATGAAGATTCCTCCTTGCAGACCATGGCTGCATAATGACTAATGTACTGTCTAAATTCAAAATTTTTGCAAGTTTTTATTTATTTGGACATTCATTGAGTCATTTAATTGCTCAGTTCCTTTTTGTAAACCGGGGTTGGTAACAGACGCTAGATAAACACCGAATGCCTGTAATTTCTACTAAAATATTGTGTAGCACAAAACAAGCTTTCAACAACAAAAACATCAGTATCAAAATATATCATTAACTTAATAAAGTTTAGAATATAGATAAAATTGTTTCAATATAGTCCAGTACTGATATATATACTGTATGTGATAAGCCAATACTGTTGCTATATCATTCAGGCTCTAATATAAACAGACATCCTGCAGCATCATGTCATCTCTCACCTGAGCAGGTAAGGATACATCAGGGATGAGGCTGTAGCTGGTGGTGACTTTGGTGTCCTCCCGCCGGCTGGCTGAGGTACCGCAGCCTGTGTTCTCATGTCTGAGCAGGGGCCTCTGTTCATCTGAGCCCTGCTCCGCATCCGGGCCGCCGACCTCGGGGTCAACAGCCGTGACCTCGGTCACAAGCACGAGATGGGACATCTTCCCTCTCATTTTTTTCTGCTAAAGAGCGTGACATTGAGTGGATCATTTTAGCTGCAAGAATGAAAGCTATGAAATTTTCCTTCAGAGACTAAATTTCTATTTGTGCGGCCCCTGGAATTATGTTTCTGTTGATTTCGAGGGAGGACTAACACAAGAAAAATCAATGAAGCAGCAAGAGAACAAACAGAGCGACAGATGTACTCAACTCACTCACCTGGGTGTCATTCACCACAAAGCTGCACTCCTCTAAAGTTTCAGTCAGTGCCCTCAGACATCGTGACATGTCCCAATACACAAAGTACAACTAGAGGGGGGACAAATAGAGATGGGTACGACATTATTACCAGACTGTCAAAGTAAAACTATTCAATTTCAATTCAATCTGATGTCCTAGCCTGGTTCCAGACCATTGAATCACCGCCCATGTCTTAAAATTTGGCAAATTTTATTACATGAACATTTTTATGTAACACATTAAGCTTTTTACTCCTACGTGAATAGTGGAGATCCATTCCAGTACAAGAAGTATTTGGCATTATTGTTCCACGGGAGCAGATTTTTTTCTTTTAGCATCTTTTTTTTTTCTAGTGTTCAAACTACTCTCTTTATTCTTTTCTCCTTTTTTACTGACCTCTTTCCTTCTTCTAAAAATCTGTTTATTTCAGGTGTATACTATACTACTCTTTGTGTCATAATGTGAATAAATGGGGCCTATTCCCTAAATTGCAGAGAGATCTTGGGGATGAATTCTGTGCTGTTTGTTGCGGCCCATGTGCAACCCACCCAGTTCCAGCCTTTTGTTGGTGCGGGCCCTCTGCTGAATAAAACTGACTGTAATAATTTAAAAAGTCCACCGACTGGTTCATTGTAGTGGACATCCCGCAGTCTCAAAAGATACCGGATATGTCAGAATAAACTTCGGGGGTTTGTCTATAAAGTGAAGCACAGAACACGGACACTATCTGATGTATGGTGCAGCCAAAAAGAGTTGCATATTTGATTTGAATATTTTATACCCATAGACAGCTGCTCTGCGTATTTGCTTTGTCATTGTTGTGCTGTTATGCCTGCTGACACGTTGCTTAGTCATCTTGTTGTGTCATTAACCAAATGGTATGTTGTAACATTTCTTGTCTCTTGTTGTATTACTCCCAGCGTCACATAGTTCTTCCTGTTATCTCGTTGTTTCTCCTTCATTTTGTTGTGTTGTATGTTGTTTGCAACAAGATGTCAGGGAGAATGACACAAAAAGATGAAACTAAGAAAAGACACAGCTATAGGAATACCACACACCCCTACAGCTGTGCATCAGCCTAAGCAGTGTGCGACGACAGTGGACTTGGACAAATGTATTGTACAAAAAAAGTTAGTGCACTTTCAGCACATGTGGAACCTCATATTCCCACAGTTTCAGATGATTTTAGAAGAACAACCTGCATGTTTCCAGTGCAGTTCTGCACCCAGTCGGCCACGGCCACCAGCAGCTTGTGCTTCACCATCCTCTCGTTCACCTGGATTAACCGAACGTCCAAGTTCATGTTGATCTGACACAGAAACACACACAGAAACAAGTTTGAGAATCAATTGTTTCACACTCTAATTGCATCAATATTGAAACCCATGTAGGAGATTTTAGAGAACCGCTCCTGAAATGCTGCAACTTCTGATTCAGGTTGAGCACAGTTGTTCTGATTTGATTTCAAAATCCAAACTTACGACCTTCACTACTGGGACCAATAGTAATTACATCATTAAAATGAAAATGTCAATATTCATGTGCCGTGCACATCCCATGTACCTCCTTGTTACTGTGGTGGAGGACGAAGATGATGGCAGTGGTGAGGAAGATGGAGACCAGGCTGACAGAGAGGCAGAGGACCCAGTAGTCATTGACAGTGATGTAGAGGTGGAGGGTGGAGAACACGGCACACCACACCACCACATACAGCAACTGGTGGAAGGAGAGCAGAGGTTGTAAACATTAACTCTGATACCAAAAATCACAAGATATTCTCAATGACAGCTGGCAACTAGCATTAAACAAACAACTCTACACTTTGGGAAATGGGCTTGTTTACTTTCTTGTCAAGAGTTTGATGAGAAGGTCGACATCAGTCTCATGTCTGTCCATTAACTACTGAGCAGGGGCCAGCTTAGTTTAGCTTAGCATATGTTAGCATAAAGACTGCAGGAAACAGCTAGCCTAGCTCCCTCCAGCCTTCTGTGTTTATATGCGGACGAAACTATTAAGATTCAATGTGTTAATTAGTGAGCTTCAGAGGTTCTGGTAGGCAGATTTTTTTTTTTTTTTAAGGTTTCAGCTGTTTCCCCATTGCCTCCGGTTAATGCTAAGCTAACTGCCCCTAACTCCAGCTCTGTAATTTAAAGGCACAGTATGTGTGACAGCACGAATGCCTTATATGTTAAGGTGAGGGATTTTCGCAGTTTTGAAGGTGCTTGGTAAAACATATATCAAGAAGACTTTTTTGAACCAGCAAGGAAAACTTTCTATGTTTCTGTAGTAATTGGTGTTAAGACAAGGATGAGTGTGTGTAGCCAAAAATGACCGCACAGTGGATGAATGTGTCAGGGTGAAAAAAATCTACAAACATAAATGTCTTTACATCAGCTATGTCAATGGCATTTAATTTCTTTTTTTCTTTTTTTTAAATTTATGAGTCGCAAATAAAAAACTTTTAATTTCTAAATAATACAACTGATTTGGATAATGCAGCTTTTCAACAATTATGTGAAAATATGCTTGCAAAAGGGAGGAAACCACAGTGAATGATCAAATAAAAACGCATTTGTGAATTTGACGAACATCACGACGCCCAACTGCAGCCATTTTGCAACATCTTCTCTACATCTCTGTACTCACAGAAAAATAAGATAAAAAATCTTTTTCAATTCAAAAAGGTCTGTAAAATGAAACAAATTTTTAACTCAAAGTCAGTGTTACAACTGGATGCGTGGAGTTTGAAAGGAGTCTAATGAAAGATCTCACTGAATTCTCATAATGGAAATTGCAGCGTTTTGGCGATTGACTGAAGCTTTGGAATAGAAGGCTGGATATTAACAGTCTCCTGCAAGTTCCCGAACTTTTAAAGTGAGAGTTAGAATTGCAGAGGAATGGGCAGAGAGAGATACTGTCAGAATAAATAGTTGGTAAGTTTGGGCCAAGGTGGAGACCTGGACGATCATACCGGTGCCATTATGAAATGGAAGAGAGCCGAGTTAAAAACCATGTATCTTCTGACTGAAGGAACGTCCAGAGCTGTTCTCAGTGGAGCCTCCATGTCTGTGACTGGAATCTAACAGGATAAAAAAACAAAAAAACAAAAAAACACAACAAAACACAAAACAACAAATTAACAATCCAAATTAATCCCAGGGTAAAATACAATTCTGTGATAAAGATCTCTGAATTTTGCAGTGCCGCTACTGGGTCATTTGTGCTTTTTGTGTACAAATAACATTGTGCTATTTGTGTGTGTCTGCTGACCTGGAAGCCATCGTTCTCCAGTTTGGCACGGCACAGAGACAGATCAAAACTGGGGTTTAACGTTGAACAGCTCGGCACTGACAGAACACACTGGCCTGAGAATGAATGAGCGAAAGAGTGCGCGCGTGTGTGTGTGTGTTAGAGAGAAAGAGAAAGAGCAATCCACAGTAGGATCATTACATAAACGCTGAAAATAGAAGTATGACAAGATTGAGAGCCTAATAAAAAAATTTAAAAAAGCTTGCTGCAAAGAGGCAAAGAAGAGGATGGATAGATGTAAAATTAAAATATATGGCAAAAATGCATGTGTTATCATCCCCACTGAAAAAGAAAGCATAAAAAAGACTTAAACATAAAATCAAGGAGATATTAATAAAACCTCACCAACCCACTCATTCTTAATAGCCAAAAATCATTCAAACCCTTGTCAAGATCTCAACGTTTCCAAAAATACCAAAAATGTCAGGCTGCATTTATGCAATAATGTGTATAAGCAGAATTTTTTTTTACTGCAGAGTTCATGTAAAATATTTCCATTTGATGAAATGGCACAGCCATTGTTGTGTAGTCTTGGGTTTGACTATATCACTCAGCGGAAACAGCATACAGCTACGATGAAGACTTGAAACAAGTTAATACAGATTATATACAGCATATGATCCTGTCAGACAGTGTGGAAAAAGATGATTTTTCCAACCACAAAGCTACTTAAGTGGAAACGAAATGGGGGAACTGTGCGTTCAGTTAAATTATCTCCCTTTCCTTCATATCCTGACATGTCTATTTACTGACATCTTAAGCATATGAGCGTGACGTTATGGTGATTACATGATGAAAATGCTTCGCTAATGCTGTGCGAGTAGTGGTGCAGTGTGGGGATGGTCATGAGGAAATCTAAATTAAGAAAACTGAGAACTGATCATTTATACTTAAGTGGCACACACTTAAAAGTGTTCTGAAACAAGCACTGCAGGCCAAAGGATTATGAGACAATGGAGACCGAGTGATCAAATTACAACTGTAGCAACTAGTAAACTGTATTGTGACTGGGACTGTGACAGGTGCACATTTTTAATATTTTTGTTTGGTTTCCAAAATAATTTATTAAGGTTCAAATTGTGAAAGAAAGATGCAGTGAAGTCATATGATCTAGTAAGTAATCTATCATCACAATGTCCGTTGCTTCATTGTTTGTTTCAAAAACGGAACAAAAAAACTATTCATCACTTGCAGTTCAGGTACAAATAAGATGTTCCATTTGTGCCAAAACACCTACTGTTAACTGGTTAAATGTTTTACTTTAGCACAAGTTGTAAAAAAAAAGAAAAAAAAAAAAGTTTTTTCCCAAAATTTGCCAAGGGTTGCCCAAACTTTTGCATTCAACAGTATACACAGCCTTTCAGTACCTTTGAGTACAAAAATATCTAGGTTAGCACCGGCCTTCAGAAGATCCACGTTCATGTAAACTATAGCCCGGTTGAGTCCTCTTGATCGTGTCATAAATATGACACTGAGTGTAATGAAAAGTGTAGTTTACCAAATAAAAACGAATAAGGAGAAGCCATTACCGTTTGACCAGTTGGGTCTGTTGCTGCTGACTTGTGGCTGAGCTTTGGCTTGTCTGATTTGAACATCCACCTCGCTCTCTTCCATAACATGACAAACTCTGTTTTTGTCCTCCATGGTTTCAGAGCTGGCCAGATCCTGAAGGAGAAAAGTTCATAGCATTACAGCACCTGAGAATAAATATTGGAGGAAGATTTGGAAGTGGGCTGAACAAGAACGTTTCATAATTTCAAAATGTTTGAAAACTTCAAGTCAGAACAAAAGAGGATCCAGTGGTTTCATGTGATAGCAGTCATGCAACACTTTGCAAGTACATTAGAATCACAAAATAAACTAAGGATTTTGTAAGAGCTCATGACTTAAAGACTTTATGTGTGAGAAATCCAAAAAAAACCCTGATATGACAAACTGAATATCAGTACTCATGTAACTGTGACTGATACAGAAAGCTGATATGATGATTATTGCAAAGCGGCCGTCTAAGAATGTGGAGGAACTTGAGGCAGGACATCCCATAAATTATGTAAAATAAAGTAGAGGTATACATTTATTTATCTGAGGGGTGTTTCCTAACACAGTGTTTCCCAACTTGGGGGCACCCAGGGGTGCTTCTGCAGTTGCTAGGGGGTATGTGGAAACCTCACTTAACTGGTAAATTGATAATAACCAGTGACTAGTTAGCAAGTAATCAGAGTGGTTGAAAAGGTTAGCTAAAAGTAATAGACAAATGGTAGAAATAGATTAAATGCTGCGTAGCAGCTGGAACAGTTAACTAAAAGTAATGACTAAATCATTGACATAGATAAGGTAATAAATAAACAGTTGAAACAGTCAATGTTAGCTAAAAGTAATGAATAAATGGTAAGCTAAAGGTAATAAATAAACAGTTGAAACTGTCAATGTTAGCTAAAAGTAATGAATAAATGGTAAGCTAAAGGTAATAAATAAACAGTTGAAACAGTCAATGTTAGCTAAAAGTAATGAATAAATGGTAAGCTAAAGGTAATAAATAAACAGTGGAAACAGTCAATGTTAGCTAAAAGTAATGAATAAATGGTAAGCTAAAGGTGATAAATAAACAGTTGAAACAGTCAATGTTAGCTAAAAGCAACGAATAATCCGTGAAATAGAGAGTTAAAAGTAAGAAATAAACAACTGAAAAAGTAAGCAGGTGAATAAACAGTTGAAATAGCTAAAAAGTAAAGAATAAACCGTTGACATTGGTAACGTTACCTAAAGGTAATGATTTAACCAGTGAAATAGTTAACATTAGCTAAAAGTAATAGAGAAACAGCTGAAATAGTTAACCTAACTAAAGGTAATGTATAAACAGTTCAAAAAGTGAGCAAAAAGTTTTGGATTAAACTTTCAAAATAATGAGCTAAAAGTCATGAAAAACCAGTTGCAACATTTGTCTTTAGCAATGGATAAGTGGTTAAAATGTCCAGCTTCTGGTACTCCAAATAGTGCCAAAGCAAATTTGACCAAAACAACCTAAACACAGATGATTCAATTACATGAAAACCGTAACTATATCCACTTTTATATACTCAATAGTGTTAAACAACATCCAGTTTATAATCCATTTACAGTACAAGAACATATTTAGAACATGACAGCTGGTGCCAGTGAAGGTGTACTGAAGTATCGGACAGGGCTGTGAGGGTACATCAGACAGAAACGGTCGGGTGCCACCATCCTAACAGAAAACCTAGACATGTCACAGTTGAAGAAGCAGAACATTCCTGCCAGATGAGTGTAGTCTCTCTCTAGAAAGCCCTTCAGAGAAAACACAGCCTTTATCTCCGATAAACACGTCCACGGTGTTGTTGAAGTGGCTGGAGAAAGGCAAGGAGTCTCTAAACCTGCAGGAAACCAGATCACTTCTGCTTTCTGGGCTGATGACCTTTACTGCTATGACAAGATAATGGTGTTATCTGCGTGCAGAGGCATGATGTTATGAGACTAATACTCTCTCAATGGATAGGTTTGTTTAAGAGGAGTAGATGTAAGTGAATTTAGATTTTTATGAGCTTTTAGAGGTTTGATTGTCTGTATTCCCATTACAGCAACAATATCCAGAATGTCATGTTGTACCTCGGCAGTCTAGCTGGGTCTGTTGATAGAGGATAGGAAGTGTCACCACACACCTGAACAGGGACTCTCCTCAGCACAGAGTACACAGCACAGTTCCTACGATCCCGTTAACAGCCTAAAGTCTGCGAAAAAAAAAAAAAAAGAACAAAAGAAACAGATAAAACTAAAGAAATGCTATTCTCAGTCCCTGTAGGTCTCTTCCCATCTCACACTCTCGCCTTTCTGTCAGTGACAGCCACATTTTAGCACTGGAGTGTGAAAACGCATTGCTACAGTCATGATGTCAGTTTGTCTCCTTGGTGGAGTCTCTTTCTTAGTTCTCTCAACGCAGCTCGCTCTCTCCTTTTATCTGTTTTCATTTTCACTTCCTTTCGTGCAAATAAAGTCACACCCACTCTGGACCAGTTCATTGCTGCTTACTTACACTGCACTGCAGGAAACAGCACAATTATATTGAGCTTATCATTAAACAATCAGCTCACAGTCTGTTGTCTTGAAATTGCATCTCATCTGTTTTTGTGTCCGTTGCTGCCCGCTGCTGAACCTAATTTATAAAAATCATTTTGAATAGAACTTTAACTTGTAAATTTGACTTTTTTGACTCACCCCTGAGTCAGTGGACCTTTGAAACCAAAACGAACGTGAGTAAAAATTTTCACCTGATTAAACACATCCTACCTGCATTACAGATGAAAATCCCTCTCGTCATTAAAGCTGTGGTGGTTACATTTCCTTCTCTGTAATGCTGTAATCATTGTTTCCTGGGAGTATTTCCACATATGTAGTTGCCCTGAAAGCATCATTCTATGTCTCGCAGCGTTTGCAGACTGTGGCGTATGTTACTTTCACACTCAAATGAGTTTTCTTTCCTGCTACTCTCTCTCTCTCTCTCTCTCTCTCTCTCTCTGTGTTTCCCCCTCTCTTGAAGCTTGTGACTCAGATCAGCTCAGACTCATGACTACAGGAATGTGGTTTGTGGTTCTCAGTTCAACGAACAAAAAACTCAAGAGAGGCTGAACAGCGTTAGTTCAACCATTTTTTTTTTTATATGAAGAGGCTCATTAAGAAAGCCTTTTAATACTGTTAATGTCATTGTGGTATTGTGATGTGGAATAAAGTCTGTCTTATAAGTGCAGTATGCAGTGAAAATGCTTTGTGGTAGATGAAATTTTACTTTATTGGCATTTATGGAGGGCGACCAGTTTGTTTTCAATACCATCATGTTGCAGTTTCACTGGGACTGTTACACATTAACTCATAAAGTCCAAGGATGGCTGTGGATCAACGTACTCATACATGCAGTATGTATGTATGTCTTACTCTACTTATGAAGACATTGGATTGAGCATCGAAGCCCCAGAACAATTCCTACATAAATAGACAGATAGACTACTTCATTGATCCCAAAGGGAAATTGCAGTGTTCCAGCAGAGTAAATGCAACACAAAAATTAAGAAAAATGGTTGAACAAAGTCAAGTAAAAGACCAAATAATAAAAAAATAACAAGTAGAATCAATAAAAGAGCTGAGAATTTCACCTGACCTTAACCCAACATATACTGATTATACACAGTACAATGACACTACCCAGTAGTAACATTAGTAGTGCAAATCAGTGGATAATGTTCATATTTCAATCTCAAACTTAATATATCGCATACGGTCACAGGAGCATTCAGCGATTATGTAAGTAAGTTTGAGGCTTGCAGCTAAAATAACTTCCTTTAAAAATAAATGCAACACATTTTTGATTGGAGCAACTTTAAAATAAAAAAATTTTTTAATGCCATTTTTTAATAATTGGCATTTTTGCCTTTATTTGATAACGACAGGAGAGGTACAGACAGGACATAAGGAGAGGGAGGGGTATGAAAAACAACAAAGGTCCCTGACCAAAATCAAATCATGGAAATGTATGGTCTGTGTCTTAACCACCAGACACCTGCACAGCACCCTGTTCATATTTTTAACCTAAACTCTAAAACCAAGTCCTAACCTTAAAATAAGTGTTACAAAATCTGGCAATGGAGCATTCAATGTCTACGCATCCAAAGCACAAAACAGCCTCCCTGTTGATTTGAGAGATTGAAAAAAGAGACTTTTCTCTAGTTTGTTCGGTTTTGATCATTGTTAGTGTGTGTTTATTGTTATTGCCTCCCCGTCTGTACCTATGTTTTAACTTATTTTCTGCTGCTTTATCATACTGTACAACACGCTGAATTGCTTTTGTATAATATTGTCTACAAAAAAACTTGAACTTCACAAATTGACATTTGTTCAAATGTGAGACTTCCTTTTTGCTTTTGCCACTATATATGATTTCAATAGAAACATAAATTTGCAATTAAAAGAGTTTTGAATTGATTTAAAATTTAAATTAAATGCAAAAGTCTCTTGATACGAGATTTGATCTTGTGTTATTCCACAACTAAAGTGATTCACAGCATGGTTAAACTCAGTCACCCTCATTAAAAACTGCACCAAAATACTGTACCCAGCACAAGATCCTGTGATAACGTGGGTGGCTTGTGTTGTTTTAAGAAACTTCTGCCCCTTTGTGGATAACACTGGTAAGTGTATTTGGAATAATGTTCTTATGGTGAATAAGTAACATGATCAGAAAATAAAATGCACAAATGAACTGAAATTAAAAACTCAGAGTCTAAATTGCGTTTATCTGCTCTCAGCATTGATCCATGACTACAGTAAAAAAAAAAAAAAACACTACTGATGTCAGTTTGTTCCTCAGCTGATCCTCTACTTCAGAGGAAAGAAACGTCATAGAAATAAGGTACGTGCAACAGTATGGGTTGTTGATTAGTTGATGTATGTTTATGTACCTCATTCATAATTTATTCTAACTGAAGTGTAACAACAGACATTTAAACATCGTTCGCCTGCTGCGAGAGGTATATTATTGTGGTTTTTTGTTTTTTGTAAGATGAACACAAGAAATCTTTCCATTACGCTATACAAACGTGTATAAAAAATCAAATCCTATAGCAGGGAAGTAATATAAAGGGACTAAGGACAGGACGGGAGAAAAATAACAAAATATTGTCTAAGCAAATGTAATAATTTAAAATAAAAGCTGGTTAAAGTAAAGGCGTTTTTTAAAAAGTGTGACTGTAAAATTTAGTACAGTTTCCCCTTTTATTTTGTTGCATGGCAGTAGTCATGTGACCGCCCACCTTGGTCATGTGAGTGGAAAGCTAGCTGCGATCGCAGTGTTTGCGTGCCTAGGAGAGCGTCTCTGCCTTGGTCTCTCTCCTTATCCCTGTTTCCGTCGCTTTATTTCGAAGCCCGTCTCTTCACGGGTCTGTCGGGCTGAAGGAGAAGGTTTCTGGACGTGGATCCAACATGGAGAAAGGAGGCCGGGTCGCTGCGCTGTCCCTGCTTCTCTCCGCCATGTTGTCTCCTGGAGTTTGTGTCAGCATACCCCTAAAGGTACAGAGAACTGCCATTACCTACAACAATATCTTCTACGACACGATTCAGAAGCCCTGCAGCAGTATAGTACCCAGAAGAGGTATTCAGAACCTTTACTTAAGTAAAAGTACTAATACCAATCCGTAAAAGTACTGCATTACAGGGAAAAGCCCTATATTGAAATGTTTACTCAAGTAAAAGTATGTAAGTATAATCAGGAAAATGTACTTGAGTATTAAAAGTACTCAACTGTGACAGTGACTGTTTTATATCAGACTGCAACAAATTGTTTTCCTTATTCCTGCTGATTATTTTCTCGATTACTCAGTTCGATTGATTGTTTGTTTTGCAATCCTTGCAATCCTGGCATTTGAAAAAGCTGGAACCATGAAATGTTTGGTATTTTTACTGAAGAATTACTTAATCATTATCAAAACAGTTGTCAGTTAATTTTTTTTATCAATCGACTAATCATTTACTTTACTTGTATTTACTATTAGATGCTTTAATTTATAACAAAACATATTTTGTAACATCCTCATACGTCTTGTATGTAAGAATCTCCATTTGCAAATAACTATATTTGTGAGCTAAATCTGCCCCCCCCCCCCCTTTCATTTTTCTGCCCTTCTGTCCAGATTGACCCCATCGTGTATGAGGAGCAGCTGCTGTGGGTGGCTGGATTCCAGGGGGAGGTGAACACCTACAGGGTCCCGCTGATCACCTTCACCCCCAAGGGAAACCTGCTGGCTTTCGCTGAGGGCAGGAAAGACAATGACGACGACGCAGGAGCAAAGTTCATCGCACTGCGGCGGTCCACCAACAAAGGTAGCACGACCAGAAAACATCATTAAAAACACTACAGCAAACAAATAACATACAGGACTTTGACAAAAAAAAGAGTTTGCTCAGTGAGCGAACCAAGTAAGTAGCACTTGAACTTAATTTTTTTTTGTCGATTTGCTCTTCCAGTGGTTAATAATGAACTTTCACCTTTTGGACTGTAAGACTTCCCAGATGACTACAGAACTATAACACAGACCACAAAATTTCCATATCTTTACAAGTGGGGACAGGTATTTGACGGTTTTCAATATTAGTGCCAATACGATGCTTGACTTTTGATACCAATAACATAACTGTAATCTTACTTTTAGGATATAGTTAAATTTTTTTTACAACCCCCTTCCCTTTTTGCTTTTTTTTATTTTTTATTTTTTTTAATTAAAAAGCCAAATTTTCCAAAAGGTAAATGTTGTTTAACAGAAGCAGCTGTATGACAACTCTCCCTTCATTAAATACAGTACAAAATTTGCAAAATTAGGACATTAATCTGAGCAAATGTTTGACGCCAGCTACTTGTTTTTAAGAGTGTCAGTTATCTGCATTACTGATAAAAATGTGCACAAAAGTAGGAACTGAAACAGACAACAAATCCTGAACACTGGAGGGAAAGTTGAGTAACCAACCACTGTCAACAGCTTTATCAGAATACTGTTAACTCTCAAATGGGGTCTGGAGTTAAAGTATTGTATTTAATGAAAAAGGTCGTCACAGATTTCTCTCTCGATCTCGTCCTCCCCTCCTCGTTCCCATTCAACCCTCAAGGAGACACTTGGTCCCCGACCACATTTATTGTTGACGATGGTACGCAGTCCGACGGCCTGAACCTAGGCTCTGTGGTGGTGGACGAGGAGGTGGGCTTGGTGATTCTGATCTACACCACCTGTTTCCACCAATTCCAATGCCAAATATCCAGCATCATGATGGTGGAGAGCAAGGACGACGGTCTCAGCTGGAGCGTGCCCAGAAACCTCTCGGCCCAGCTGGGAGTCAAGAACTTCGCTCCTGGGCCGGGCAGCGGCCTCCAGGTGAGAGAATGATATGATACTAAGAATCAAGAAGTCGTTGCTCAGCCTTTTTTTTTTTTTAGCTGTAAAGTGAGCTTACATTTAAGCCTATTGACATTTATGCTGCGTTTCACTGATTATAAGCTACTGACAGGTTACTCATTCACGTCACGTACTGGTGGTGATTAAACACATCTCTGTGGTTTTATGAAGTCATGTTGAGTCAAAAAAATTCCTGTCAACAGGGATTTTATTGTTATCCTCTGAGAGGGGTTTTTTATAAATCTTAGTTTATACACTTTATGCTATAGGAGGTCTTAGACATCATTTTGTGTTTGAATTTTACTGATAAACAAACTTTTTGGTACTTCATAAAAAGAGGAAGTCCTGCAAAGTTTGTTCATTGGTTTATTGCCAGTTATCAGCATTTCTCAGCTTTAAAAGAGGTCTGGCTGTGTGCACTCTGACACTGAAGTGTTTGCAATAACTCTGGCTCCAGTCAGGTGGCGGTTGAGTGCAGCTAAAGTTTGTGTATTTTACTAAAATTAATTGGACACGGCGCTATTATGCTTGTGGGCATTTCGGACACTAGAACTCTTGTTGGATTTCAGCAGATCAAATAGTATGTATGATTGTTATTCTGGTTTTATTTGACAAGAAGTTGATGTCAGAGAGCTGTATTTGTGGCTTGCCCTTTACTTTTTTTTATTTACTCTTTTACTGTGTTTTTAACAAGTAAACACACGATGTAACGATGCAAAATGCAAAAACATAACAGCCACAATGTATATTTTATACTGCTGATTACTTCTCACTTCAACCCCTTTGAAAGGCCTGTTTTTATTCTTTGCATCTAGGTTCCCATGACATTTTTTAATACTAATACAGTCAGAATTTGAATTAATTATAGCAAATTTTAGTTTTCAGTTAATCTTTTGGAGATTTCTATTTGCTATTAAAGTTTTTAGATTCTCACTCATACAGACATGAGTTACACAATTGGTTTTAAGCTCTGTGTACTCTGTCTTTTTCTCTACAGAAGCGTTACAGTCCAGCGAAGGGGAGGTTGGTGGTTTGTGGTCATGGCACAATAGAGGGGGATGGCGTTTTCTGCATCCTGAGTGACGACCATGGACGTAACTGGTACAACGGTGCAGAGCTGAAAAGCATCCCCTACAACCAGAAGAAGTATAATCAGGACTTCAACCCTGATGAGCCCCAGGTACGTTCCCTGCTGTTTGTGAAAATGTTTCGTAGGTTACATGATGATGATTAGATCTGTTGTGAGAGTTTGACTGAAAAAAACAAAAACAAAAAACAAAAAGCTTCAAGTTGAAGTTACTTTGTAATAATTGGGCACCCTTTGTAGCCTGCACCACCAGGTAAAAAAAAAAATTACTCAGGGCTTCATACTGCCTCATGGTTCCATTTGTATACTCATCAGCAGTGTGTAGTGCTGCAAGAAAAAGGTCTTTGTGTAATGTAAAACCCACAGCAAAGTGTCGCCAAACTTTGCAGCTCTAATGATCTTTTTAGCCTCTTTCGGTTCAACGTTTTGGTTTTAGGCCCTGATAATGTTTCCGTCTTTGTACTCTTATCAAGCCAAGAGAAGTTGGAAGGCATGTTAAATTTTTTTTTTTAAAAATCTGTGATAAACCCACTGCAACTAGCTATTGAAGAATGTCAAGTTTCTTGCAGCTGAAAGAGGAGTTGCAGGTGGGGAAAAAAAACAACAAAGCTACAATGAGAGTGAGTAACACACTTTAATTTTGTCAGCTGGACAGAAACACAACTAGAAATGAAATCAATGCTAAAGTTGCATTGTGTCTGCTGGATGTGTGAATGGGCAAATCATCTCTGATGTGACAGCTTTTATCATGGCTGTTTGTCAGCTTGTTCGGGAGTCCTTCTGCCTTCTAGTGGCAGCTTTAAAATTGATATTTTAAAATGCTTTCTCAGCAGTGATACCCAGGTGTCATAATTAATCAAATGTCAGTCAGTGCGTTTTGAATATCCCTTCTAATGACACCTTTTTAAAGCACAAAGCATTAGACACATTTTTTTTCACCTTATTTATTTTCTCTTGATTCAGTCACGTATTGCAAAAATGGTCTGACAAATGAGACAAAAAACAAAAAGAAAAAAAACCTTAGAGCGAAAATAAAGAACAAACAAAAAGTAAATATATAATCAGATATATAATAATAGAGTTATGTTATGACACAATGTAAACGTGCACTTTTGTTTCATTTTGTTTCATGAGACTAAGCCACTATTTTTAATTAGTGGGCGCCATTTTTCCATGTACTTTCAGTACATTTTATACACTTTATTTAATCTGCTTATCCATCCTCCTTTGGAAGGTATGTCCTCGCTGAGCCAATGTCTTTGCTGTAACCAGAGGAGTCTTTAATAACAACAAAAGCCTGCAGTCATCAGGGATTGCTCCCTAGTAATGAGGATCAGTCCTCATTTTCAGAGGCATCGGAAAATGAGAAAGACTTCAGTCCAGAAGATCATTAGCTTGGGACACAACCAAAAAAAACATGAAAGCAGTTTGCAGATGGTTCTACACATTTCCTCCAGCAGGCTCCTGTTAGCTCAAGGTTTATTTGAGCTATTTCAGTTTGGGGTTAAAAAAAATATAGCTGTTGATTAATTTTTCACAGTCAGATCTTTTCCTCCCTCTCTGCGCCTCTGCAGCCGGTTGAGTTGACGGACGGCACCATTGTCATCAATGTGCGGAACCAATATCACTACCACTGCTGGTGTCGTGTGGTGGTGCGTAGCTATGACGGGGGAATTACCCTGCCCACAGATGATCTGTACTTCGACAGTGAGCTGGTGGATTCTGCAGTAGCAGCTGGAGCTCTGCAGAAAGACGGAGTGATATACTTCACCAACCCCGCCAACATGCACAACAGTAAGAATCTCGAAGAGTCACAATCTCTTCCTCCTTCCTTACTTTTGTCATCGATGCTCAGAAGTGGAAGAAGCACTCATTTCGGCAAGATGTACTCAAAGTATCAGAAATAAAAGCACTTGTTGGATGGAGCGATCCCTTTCAGAATGTTTTCTTATTATAGATTATATATTATTGGAATATTATTCATGATACATTGACACATACGCAGCATTTTAATGTCACAGCTGGTTGAGGTAATTTTTTTTTTTTTCATATTTTGGAACTTGATCATGTGTTTAATATGCAAAATCTTAATATGTAAAGTACCTAGTAAGTAGAGTTATGAAATTAATGTTGTGGAGTAATAATACAATATTTGTCTCTGAAATTTAGTGGAGTAGAAGTATAAAGTAGCATAAAATGGAAATATAGTGACGATAGTGCAAGAACCTCACAATTGTACTTAAGAACATTACTGGAATAAATGTACTTACCTGCTTTTTCCCCCATTTCTGATGCTTTCCTTCACCCCAAAACAATCCATCAATTTTATTTTATTTCAGATTTATCATCCTGGTTAAAGAGGACAAGTGAATGAGAATTAGAGCTGCAGCTAATTTTTTTTTTTTTTTTTTTTTAAATGTGGAAATGTGGGGAGAAAGAAAGGGGTATGACATGCAACAAGGGTTCCCCAGCGTGGTTATGTGCTATTCGCCTTAACCATTAGGCTACTGGGCTGACACATCGATTGTTTATTTTTGCAATTAATCGATTAATTGTTTAAGTCTACGAAACGTCAAAAAATGTCCATCATAGTTTTGCAGAGGTGAATGTGGTGTCTTGATTAAAAGTGTTACTCAGAAATACTTAGTTTACAATGATATATGACAAAGAAAATCAGGAAATCCTCTAACTTCAGAGAATATTTGTTTTGTTTTTCTTCACAATTTTTGCTCAAAAAATGACTGAAACAATTAATCAAAATAGTTGCCGACTGTTTATCTGTTGATCGACTAATCAATTTATTGGCTCAGCTCTAATGAGCATACTAACCTCTTGCTTTATCGCCCTCAGGAGTTAACCTAACATTACGTTGGTCGATGACCAATGGCAATTCTTGGGAGAAAAAGGCTGTCCAGATATGGGCAGGGCCAAGCAGTTACTCCAGCATCACATCACTGGACGGCAGTTCCCCAGAGGACCAGAAATACATCTTTGTCATCTATGAGAAGGGCCACCAGGCCCCTTACGAGACTATCTCGTTCGCCAAGATCCACCTGTATGGTGGCCATTAGAGCCTGTGAGTAGGAGGTAAGGTCATAAACATCAGCAGTCAAACATGAGGTACAATGCATGAAAGACTGAAATGTATATTCTTCATTTAATCTGGCAGAAAAAAAAAAAAATCTGAGAATGACTCCTGTTTTAACCTCACCTCATCTTTGTCTCCAAGATTGAAACGCTGAAGGGAAAAGGAAATAGGAAGAGGTTGCTTACTCCTATGCCTTAAGTAGAAAATAAAAGACTTTTAAAACTCACTTGATTATATTAAACATGTAGCAGTGGGATGTTCAGAACAGTTTGTGTTTGGTCTCTGATAAAGATATTTGAAGACACTTTTTTTTTTCTCTCTGTACTCTACAATTCCCACAGATGATGAAGTCACAAGTCTCATGTCTGTTTTGTCAACTCTGTGTTCAGCTAAAAATTTGCACAGCCAATTTATTTTTTGAGTTCCTTCTTCCTAGACAAGGATAGATATGATGAAGCAAGGGACAGCTTTGGAGTTTGAAAGTAAATATTTGAGATTATTTTACAGGCCAAGAACGTTAGTTTCCAAGCAACTTAAACTTAAAGATCTTTGGGGTCTCATAAAATGAAAAATCTAAATGCAACATAGGTTTAAAGCACCTCTTGCAGAGAAAACATATCAATAATTAACTGAGAAATTCACTGTATACTTGGCACGTGTGAAATTATTCCTATTTGCTCAGATAATACAGTTTTATACTAAAGTGGCCTACTTTCAAATATAACATGGGTCTGTGCTTGTAATTATTAGTATAAGATGTGTGTGTGTCATGGATTCCCGCTGATTGAAATTGGTTCTGCCTTTAAAAAACCCGAAAATGTCTAGAGTACTGTTAATAGCCTTTTGTGTGTGCGAACGAGCCTGACTACTATTTCCATTTGGGGCTCGAGTGCTTTTAGGAAAACAATGAGTATAATTAAACAATGACTTGTGCGTGTGCGCGATTGAATGTGAGGGAGAAGAGGTATATTTCCTCTTTTGTACTTGTACTGAATATATTCTGATATTTTGTAATCAGTCTGGACTAATTCATGCATACTGGTTTTTTTTTGTTTTGTTTTTTTTTGTTTTGTTTTTTTTTTTTAGTCATTGATGCTTTAGGAAAAGAAATCTAACCATTCTAATGAGCAGTAACTGTACAACAAGAAACAATGACAACCTTTCTCATCAAAGAAACTATAAAAGTGTAATTGTTTCTGTTCAATGATGAGAGCCAATACCTCCCAGTGAAGTGCTTTTTGGCACTGAAACTAATTTTAAATCGTGGTTGAAGAAAAAAACATCTGAAATTTACAAATGAGTCTGTACTGACTGTTCTATAAGAGAGACATGCAGGGAAATTAATATAACTTTATAAATGTGTACTGAAGCTTCTCCTGTATTGAGGAGTTTTTTTTGTTTGTTTGTTTTTTGGTTTTTAAATTTACCCACGGTTTTACTTGAGGTATTATTTTTGACTCACTTGCAAAATAACAAATTAAAATTAATATGCTAATCTTCCAAAAGGCTATTTGTTTTGTTTATATACAGTACGTTGAAAACTTTTTAGGCACTTTAGATGTTTAGATTCTTACTACCATCAGGGAGGCATCTGATCAGTCCTACATTCATTTCACAGCATGCCAACCAGTCCAAACATACAGCCAGAGTCATAAAGAACTATCTTCAGCCACAAGAAGAACTAGGAGTCCTGCAATAGGTGGTCCGGCCCCCACAGAGACCTGATCTCAACATCATGGAGTCAATCTGGGATTAGATGACGAGACAGAGGACACTGAGACATAAAAACTGTGTAGCAAGTTCTCCAAGATGCTTGGAACAAACTACCTGCCAAGTACCTTGGAAAGACTGTGCACAAGTGTAGCGAGAAGAACTGGTGCTGTTTTAACGGCAAAGGGTGGTCACAACAAATACTTTTGTTTTTTCTGTTTACTGCACTTCCTAAGAAGTTAATTGATAAATAACCATTCATGGCATTATTTTGACCATGAAATTTTGATAAAAGTAAGGGAATTTTACAGTTAATTTTATAGTTTTCAGCAGTGGGTCTTAGATCCAACGAAAAGCGAATCAATAGCTGCCAATTACATGTAGAAAAACAGGAATTGTTTCATGTAGTTTGTGTGACTTGAGATACCCCCTTGCTCTAGGAAAACAATGCTCTTTCCTTTTGTAGAAAAAATTCTCTGCAGCAAGTGATTTCTCTTTGCTTTCCCAAACAAACAAGTTTGCAAAGTATATTTCATTTTCATTCTTCACAATGGTAATATCTAATCATGGCTGGTGGATAAATCATGACAGTGGATAAATCACATTTTTAAAGTGAGAGCAGCCGCCTCAACTTTTTTTAAAATCACACTCAGCCAACAAGGTAATGAATATTATTTTGTTAAAAATTATTTTAAAGGGTTTAAGAAAACAAACAAACAAACAAACAAAAAAAAACAGTCGAATTTTCCCTCGTACAGTAGAGGTCCCAAACGGCTCCCATCTCATGAAGCTACCCAGTAGCCGTTGACGGCTCTTTAGGTGACGGATCGAGTCCAGGATCACAATTTTCTTTTCCCCTTTTCATTTATTTTTTGGAAAAAAAAGAAAAGGAGTGCAAGTAAGCCGAACACCTTCTTTATCTATACAGTATTATTCGTATCGAAGTTAGTGCGGTTCACTGTAGAGACCGTGTGTGCTTGACCATGCAGGAGGATAACGTTGCTTAGCTAGCTGGGTCACTTGCTAGAAAGCTACGCAGTAGCACATAGCTAACCCCACTCTGCGGTCCAACCTCGAGACAAGTCGGGACAAGACCAGGTCAGTGCCCGGAACATTTTGCATTTTTATGCAAACACCGAGCAGTTACATTATATTGTGCTAAAATTATCACCACCACCCTTGGACACAGAATTAGCTCACCGGAGAGGATATTTTTTGAAGGGGTAGTTTTATATTTTTCGGTTGTTGTTGCTAGCCAAAGTCAGGTAGTTGCCTAGCTTGTTAGCCTCGCTTGGCTAGCGTTTGTTATATGCAAGGGTTGAGTTTAATCGCGCTGTGAATTACAAGTGTTATTTTTCTTGTTATATTGACCACAAAGTTTGTTTGCTGTTAAAATATCTTATAAGGTTTGGTTGCTAGCAATTTATGACTGTACATAGCCAATGTTAGCGGATGAACATTAGCCTGGAACCTTGTCGTGTAGCTTTGGCGTCAGTTTACGGCACACTGATTGATAAAACTGTTTTTGTTTTTTTTTTTTTCAATTTATAGTTATAGAAAAAAACATAACTGCTTTCTCCACGTTGCGTCTTTGAATGTTAGTTGTGTGATGGCAAGTTGGCTTTAATGCTACACTGCCGGGCTGTGTTAACGTTAATATGCACCGGGCCTGTCTCCAGCGCCATTTTGTTTTGTTCTCCTAATAAAATCTTTTTTTCTGCGTTGTCCTGTGCCTCCTGCGAACGACAGATAAGCTACGCGGTTTCATGAAAAGGCCCGTTCGCGATGTCAGCGTGTGTGTGTGATTCGAAACGTAGCGGCTCGCAGAGTTGAAGAGCTGTAACATAAGCTAATGTTACCGCAAAGTATTGAAAATTCATTATGAAACATCAACGCAGTCCCCCTCCCAGCGCCAACGCTGAGGCCCTGGGTTAGCCTGCTAGTTAGTAAGCAGTACAATAAAGATGTCATAGCCTGCAGCTTCTGGCTTATAAATATTTAATCCCCTGGTTGCAATTGCTGCCTCATACCCGCCGATTTTACCCCAAGACTATCGAGGAGTTGTAGGTGGTTAGCGCTTATCATTATCGTTAGCTTTAAAATGCCCCTTTGAGGTGTACGTTGCTGCAGTTATGGTTTGGTTGTGTAGCTGCGGGCCCCCGTTAATCCCCATACAACATGTACCTGATCAGCCATCCCACGACCTAATTTTCTAATCTCATCTGGCTGTTGAGGGACCGGACAGTGCTGCTGCTCGGTAGTCATCCTGTGAAACAGTTTGTTGTTTCGTGTTATTTAGTTTCTGCAGTGATGGGTGTAGTGCAGACACCGTGCGTTTTGTCATTATACGGATTGTCAGTGCGCAGTTGTGTCTTTCAGCATTGTTTTGATGTGGTTTCATATTCATCCCTGTTTGGCTAAACATGAACACACCACTGTATTCAGTAGACTTATTATTCAGATAAACTGAAGAATAATGGAGCTGCCATGACTAGTCCATTAATTCTTTGACTTTTCAGTTATTCAGATATACATGGGTCATTATAATATAGAACAACATAACAAAGAGCTATTGCTTGAAATGCTCTAAATTGTTCTGCGAGTCAAGGACCATTTAGATTGGCCCACCTCGTTTCACTACTTCATTCAAAGCCATTGAATGCAATGACTAATCTTATTTGTAGCATAACAATCTTAGACGAATCATCTGTTCTCAGTAATTGTGCCTATTGCCTAATGGGAGTTGGGTGGAGTGGGGGCAGCCATTCAGCCTGCTGGATGCAGCCAAATCATTCTGAATTGGACAGATGTCAGCACAGTGTGTGTTTTATTGATGTGATGAGTTCAAGCTAAAGGCCTGGCAGTTTCCATGGAGCTAACACTGTCTCAAGGCAAGGCATAGAAGAATATCATTTATAGTGCGTTGCCATAGAAACCATGGTTCTGCTTTTTCCTTTCTTTTGGACAGTGTTTCCCACGATCAGGTGTTTAGTCATGCACTGTACTAGGGCTACTCACATTAAACTGTATTTATGCCGGCATAATGCTGAATCTGCCCTATCTGCAATTTGTGTAAAGATAACATGCCTTTTAACAAGGATGCCTAAGTTATCCCCTGAAATACCTGTACACTTGCTAAAATGCTGCAGGAGAACATGAATTTATTAAGTGGAAAGCTACAGAAACGTAGATGCAACTGCCACAATCACACTTAGAGACAACATTAAGTTGTCAGAGTGTGTCAATGAGAATCATGCGTCCAGGACATTACAGCTGTAGGTAAACAATGTGGGTGGGACAAATCAATGGGTGTGTGTAATAACAAGGCCCCAAAATACCAAAATAGCCTTTAGGTAGTTGTTGCCTGGGCTTAACACAACTATTCTATATATAGATTTGTTTAAGTTTAACATGCTATGTTGTTATTTGAACACAGACCTTTCATCTATGTTGAGTGCAAATAATAAAAAATGTGAGCAACTTTTTCTTCTCATCCAAGGGAAGGCACATTAACACATCTGACTTGACCAGTACCTGCAACACATCAATTCCGATTGTAATGTTAAATTGCTGATATTTTGTAAAGATTTGCCAATTAATTTTACAAGTCAGAACCTTTGGATGCCACACATAATCTTAGTTTTTTTTGTACTTGTATGGATTTGCAGATTAAAAAAACAAAAAAACATATCTTCAGGCAAAAATACACGATTAAAAACCTCCTTAAACTTGCTGGGATATTTCAGATGGGTTTCAGTTGAGTTGAATGTCTTCTGTTGTAATGTCATCTAGTCAACCTTTTGTCTATTTTCCAGCCACATTAGTTTTTTTATCTTGGTGTAGAATCTGTATATTGTTTAAGTTGCTAAATTTCCTAACATAATTTTAAGCTGAGTTGTTATGCTGAAAGGCGTATAGCCAGCCAAAATGTTCTTACTAAACTGGCAGAAATTGAAAATGCCACCGAGAGTTAGTCTTTAAAATGAAAAGTTTTAAAATCAAGTTAATTGGAGGTAAATGTTTTAAGGCTTAATGGATTTCATAAGCTTTTTCCATCCATTTATCTTATAAATATACATAATTATAGAGTATAATGTTTTTTTTTTTTTTTTTAAAGGAAATATTTGTTGTTTAACTGGCAATGTGATTTACTGGTTATCAAGAAAAAAAAACTCAGTGGATTGATGTATTTGTTGAAACAATGAGATGTGGAATATTCCTGTTTTGGGACAAAGGACAAAAATTATGTTAGAAAAGCTTCAGAAAAATGTTTGCTCTCAGCATCTGCATTTAATCTTACTAGTTGTCACATGAGATTGGTATGTCTGTGAGAAGTGAGGCTGCCACACCTGAGTAGTAGCTGAAACCTGTATAGATCCTGTTTTGTTTTTTGTTTTTTTGTTTTTTTTTTTGTTTTTTTTAATGATGTGGTATGTATGATTGTCTTGCAATATATTACATTTCACAGAGCTGCCTGTGTTGTGATACTCTTTGTTTCTATGGGTAACATATTTTATAATGTTTTGTAATTTACTCAAAGTGCTTACTTATACTGCACATAGCCAACAGAATCACTGCTGTAATCAAATCCTGTGTTCAATATATTTTGAATTATGAGACTTTCTGTTTTTTGTTGTGAATGGATGCTTGTACAATCAGCATTTTTACTCTCGCCTTCTGTGTATACCTGGTATCAAATCTCTTTCTTTCTCCCTCTCTCCTTCTCTTCCAGTCTCAGGGCTCACCATACTCAATGAGCGGACAGCGCAATGTCAGAGCGCTCTGGGCAAACTGCAAAGGGGAAGGAAGGCAAAACCAAGTATGCGTCTCTCAACCTGTTTGATACATACAAAGGAAAGAGCCTTGAAACACAAAAGCCTGTTGGTGAGTATCTTGGGTCTGTCATTTCCTAGCTTTCATTGTCACTATATACATGCAATTTAATGGATCGGCTTTTCTGTCTTTCTACCCAGGGTATTGGTTTTCAGAATTGCTTGCCTTTCAGGCCGTGTTTAAATTTTGCCAGATGATTCTGTTTTGCCACTAAGTGTGTAAAACTTGTTTTGTAATTGATTAGATGTAGCCTAAAGAAACAGATCTGCTTGGTCACAGTTGGATTTACCCGTCGGTGTGATTAAAAGTTCCTGGCTGTGCTGCGTTTTCCCTGCCACCAAATACTGCAACTTCGATGCATTAGCATACTGTGTCCCTAATGGCTCCGGTGCCTATTTCCAATACAGGAAGTGCATGATGTGCTGTATCACTCAACTGACTGCCAACCTGTTTTTTCTGATGCTGTCAATATTATTGAGGGATGTTTATGACCATTATTTATAAGCCTTTAAACCTGTCTCTTAGACAAACAAAATATTGTCGTGTAGCCATATAGAAAGAAAATATGCACAGCCTGGAGGGTGGCTCTCGAGCCTTGACATGTCAGCTGAGCCTCGGAGCCACAGAGCCTGACCTGAGACAGAGGCTTACTTGTGGACGCTGTTTGACTTCTGTTCTAAGTCTCCAGTCTATGTTTTATTCAAAAGCTCCCCACTAGATCTAAGCAGCTGTCCCCATTTCCAAACTACAGACTTCCCCCTCCTACATAGTGAAGCCATGCACTGCTGTGGTTTCTCTGAGCCCCAAGGAAACAAATGAGGGATTGATATTCAGCACAACTTCACTTTTCAGAATCGGAAGGCTTTTCCTTGCTTCTGTGAGCATCAATATCCTAATACTTCTATATAAACAATAATTGAAGTCGGTTTGTCAATTTTTTTTAAAATAACATCTAGAAGCTTTTTCTTAATCAATATTCATCAGAATCATCAGACTGAAACTACCAATCCTCTAGCTTTGTTGGTTGTTCAGCATCTTAATTGTATTTCCAGTGAATTGTATTTCCAGCAAGCCAGCACACGCCATCCCTGTAATCTAGTCACTCCTAACACCCAGTAGATTTCACTTGTATCATGTTTCAGTGGTCCATCTGTGCTATTGACCTCCTTTCTCTTCCCCATATCAGTTCCCCCTCGCCATGGCCTGCAGTCTCTTGGTAAAGTTGCCTCCGCACGGCGTATGCCACCCCCTGCCAACCTGCCCAGTCTGAAGGCAGAGAACAAAGGCAACGACCCCAACGTCTCGCTCGTTCCCAAAGACGGCACAGGATGGGCAAGCAAGCAGGAACCAGCAGACCCAAAGAGGTAAGTAGGTCCAGTTTAGCACACCAGCATTTTGGACTTGCATCTCTTTGAGATACTCCAAATGGTAGAAAAGATCTTTACAGTAGAAGGTTTTGTGAATGTTACTGAGTAGTTGTTTTTGTTGTTAATTTTATGGTTAAATATTCTTTCACTCTTTTCTTTTTTTGTTACCCTCTGCCTTTTTTTGTTTCTCACTTTTCTAATGTGTCTCACTTGATGGTGACTTTTTTTCTTTCTTTCAGTACCGATGCATTGTCAGCACCGCAGCCGGAATCGCAGCAGCCTGTGGCTTCACAGATACCTGCACCGACCCGCCCGAGAACCCCGCCAGCTTCAGAGGTACCAACAGTAGCAAAGAAACAAAATCATATTCGGAGCTACTAATGTGCTGGAAGATTTATAGCAGCCATAGTTGTGTGTATCTTATAGTACTTGTATCTTTTGTTTGTGTCCCCCCATTACCCCTCAGGCTCTGGCCCCAGCTTCAACCCAGGCCGTAGGGGCAAGGTCCTGGGCACAGGCCAGTGTTACACATGGAACACAAGGGGATGGTGAGTGTTCTTTTTTGTATATCTCTCATACATTTCTCGGGATTGAGCTTTTTGTTAACATTTTTGCCTTTCTCTGAAAATCATTCTCTCCCTGTCTTCCCTTTTTTTTTTTTTTTTTTTTTTTGCAGGTGGAAAGGGATCAAACCTACCGTCGCCATTCTCTCGCGAGGAATTTCCCACCCTGCAGGCGGCTGGCGACCAGGACAGAGCTGGCAGAGAACAGGGCACTGCAGATCAGTGGTATGGGCCCGGACCAAGCCTCCGCCCCCAGAGTGAGTGATGCCCAATTAGTCATTTAATTAAGTCAGTGGTGGTGAGAAAACTTCTCCCAAAAGATTATTTTTAGGAAGGAATGCTTTTTGTACTTACAGTATTAACTATGTTACAATCTACAGATCTCGGGTAGTGGTTCAGAGCAGCTGATCAAATAGTCTAACTATTTCCCTATTAAATATTAATTTATTTATCATGTGTTATTGTTTGAAAAGCACAGTAAGAGTTTACATAACGTGTATGTATTATTGTTTTCTTTATACTTTTGTTGGTGTTGCTGTGTGCTTGCCAACGTCAAATTTAAAAAGGGAAAAATTGTTACCCATTTATTAACTTAGAATTAATATGACAAAACTTAAATCCATTCATATTATTAAGTGCTCCAGACATTGATCTTAGTTGCAAGGATTTGCTATCTCTAAAGAAATGGTTTTGCATCTCTGAACTTATTCCATTAAAGCTCATAAACCATACCGACCACACTGTCCTCTTTTGTGTCCGCTGTTCTCAGACGTTACAAGTTGGCGGGACGGTGGGGGCCGAGCCCTGGCACCCACCCTGTCTGGGGAGGGGGGAGTGGAGGTTGGCACTGGCGGGGCTTTGGTGATGGATGGGGCAGCTGGGGTCCCCCCTCCAAATTCCCAGACCCATGGGCCACCTAGGAACCCTCCTGCAGGCAGCCCCGCCTTGCCTCTGCCTCAGCCCCCTGTGGGGCCTGGGTTCCCCCCATACCGAGGGATCATGCCTCCCTTCGTAAGTTTTTCTGTTGTTTTCTCTTCGTTTCTCCCCTGAGTATGAAAGACTTGGTATCTGAATCTGATATGTTTTTTTCTTTGTAGATGTATCCTCCCTATCTGCCCTTCCCGGCCCCCTATGGCCCTCAGGGGCCATACAGGTACCCGCCACCTGGGGAAGGGCCTGCTCCAAGGTATGTTCAATGGTAAAATCAACTGAATTGTATGGGCTTTGATGGTTCACAATGTAGCTTATTTTCTAAGTGGCCATGGGGTGACGCTTTTTGGCTGGACCCACCCTGGTCAAGCGCTACATCCCCGAATATCAGTGAGTGAGGGAGAGAGCCGAGCCGAGTGCGTGATGAAGTTAAACCATTGGTCGGCTGGTTGTTGGTTGGGGTACCCCAAATGGCCGTTGTGCTTTCGAAATGAATTGGTGCAAAGAGTTCGGGGGGTGTTTACAGGCATATTTGTCACTAGATTTACTGACTTTTCAGACCCCTGTAGCAACTGTTTTCCAAAAAAGCACCTAGCGCCAACTTTTTGGACAAACCTTTGCTACTTTCCGTAGCAGAGAGTCACTAGTATTGCCCCGCGAGTAAGTTACTTAGTCAGTTGACTATGTCACTTGTTATA
The DNA here is from genome assembly GCF_016859285.1 of Xiphias gladius. Taxonomy (NCBI): domain Eukaryota; kingdom Metazoa; phylum Chordata; class Actinopteri; order Istiophoriformes; family Xiphiidae; genus Xiphias; species Xiphias gladius. Next base: position 18,130,483 of record NC_053423.1, on the reverse strand, counting down.
AAATCAGGATTTTAGCAGTGCAGAGCAGCAGCTTGGAAATGGCTTGGAAGTGACTGCTGGTTAACATATAGTCCTAATGGGCTGCATTTCAGTCACTATTTCCAACTTGTTTCGTGGTCTGACAACAGAAACAGAAAAGCATGTAAATGAGTACAGCTTTATTGGGAATTCCACTTTATTAAAATACAGTAAATTTGAGCACAGAGAGTAGGAGAGACGCAAACAGATAAAGGGCTGAAACCAGCTGGCACTAGGCAGAATGCAATTACATCGCGATGACGTCATGAATATGCTAATTAGACTATTAGAGCAAGATTTAACTTCTCCAACAGGCGTTAGCTAATTTCCATTGAAAGTATTTGTTTAAAGCTGTTCCACAACCCTCAATTTCACACATTGACCATACACTGTCCAGCTGTATACTGGGTTTTGACCTAGTCTTGTTTGTATTTTCAACATATCACTTACAAAGAACCCCTTTCCCTCTTTCAGGTTCTCTCGTGGGCAGGGTGGTCCTGACAGCAGGCCTCAGGGTGGCCCACGTGATGCAGGTGGAGAGGTGGTGAAGCGACCCTCCATCCTAAAGCAGGACGACCTAAAGGAGCTAGATGAGCTGGACCACGATGGAGATGAGGGTTGGGCAGGTCAGAAGCTCATTAACTGATATACAACCAAAATATGACTAGAGTTGGCTATCAGGATTCTGTATTCAATTGGAACCAGTTTCAAATATTTAAAAGCCAGTGGTTCCTAATTTAGAAAGCATTTCGCTTCACATTGTGGAAAAGTATGGAGGACAAATATCTTTCGATAAAAGCATTAAAAAACAAATCTAGATTGGTGTAAAACTATAAAAGAAATGTAGAAATGGGTAGTATACTTGGATTGTCTTTTTTTAAATTAATTGGTTATGTACAGAAATCTTTAACTACATTTGGTGCAGTAACAGAATTAGGAATCACATTAGATTAGATAAATCGTGTTTTTATATATGTGGCATTTAGACAGAACTAAAATTTCAATTGTGCCTATGAGTAACATTTTCAGTTAATTTAGAGCAAGTTGTAGTGAGCTTGCGCTGCACAGACTTTCATTTATGCTGTTGTACATGGGAAGGTTCGGCCCCATTAAATTCTGACATCAGAGTATCCTAATGCATTGCACGTTGATTTAGTGCTCATGCTGCTAAATGATTGAGGAGGTCGTGAAAAAGTGGTAGCAAGTGCCATTGATGCTTTCTAATGTTTCAGTTTTTTCTGCATATCATATTTCCTGCTGATTCAAGCAGAGGGGTTCCAGTCACTATAACCAGCTCAGAGGAGGGTGGTGGGAGAAGGAGAGTGGAGGATCCGGTTTATGGAAGTGAAGGATGATGAATAATGTGCAAATGCACTCGAGGGATGTTTGGTACAAAGATGGTTCTGATGTTTTTATGTCTCCATGCTGGCGACAGCCATGGCCAGAGGCATTATGTTTTCGGGTTGTCCATCCATCCGTACCATTCTGAACTAGATATATCACCAACGCCTTAAGGGGACTTCTTCAATTTTGATACAAATGTTTAATTGGACTAAAGAATGAACTGATTAGACTTTGGAGGTAAAAGGTCAAGGTCAGTCTTTTGTTTTTTTTTGTTTTTTTGCTTTAACAGGGGCTCATGAGGAGATTGATTACTCTGCCAAGTTGAAGTTCAGTGATGATGAAGGAGAGGAAGAGGCAGAAGAGGAGAGAACCGAGAGCAAGAATGACTCACGGTATGTGGTATAATCAGTGTGTGGAAAACAATAAAAATGCTCTTTTGGCTTACAATGTGACAATACTACACTATACTTTAATTTGTTTAAATAAGTGCTGTTTTCTCTTTTCCTCAGTGAGCAGCAGAGGTCCCAGGATGCCCCCCCTGCAACCTCTCGTTCTCGAACCTCAGACAGCGGTGGAGACACCCGCCGCACCCCTCCCTCTAATGCTGACAATGGCTCCCAACCTCCCTCCAGCAAGCCAGGATGGGCCGAGGAGGGAGGCAGTGGCTGGGGGGGCCAGGGAGCATCAACCAACTACCAGGTACCGTGCTGAACAGCAGCAAAAAGGTGTTGCCCAGACAGGCCAGACACGAGTTATGTAAAGAAGATGTAAAGTCCAAACTTTTCAACACAGGACAGGTTGTGCATACTGTTAAGCAAAGACTTATTTGTGGGCAGAGATGTGTCAGTTTGTATCTATTTTTGTTAGTGTAGATTATTGTGGTGGAGCATGGCTAACTGTGTCTGCCTGTATACAGGGGCGCAGGCCTGGATTGGGTGGTCCCCGGGAGCAGCCCTCCCCCCCACCTGGGCCGCTCCTTGGACAAGGGCCTTACTCCTTTTACCGACAGGTAGACATCCAGATAGGGCCTCATAGACAAATCATTTCTATCATTATCTCATCCACCGCCCACAGGTCTTATAGATAAGTCATCTTTAGGTTTAAGATTGCTTTTTTGCCTCTTGAGTTTTATTACAGTTGGTGTATTCATTCGTACAACATTTTTCTCAACAAGATTGCAATGACGTTGTTTATTCTCGAGTTAAAATTTTGTAATGGAGCATCAGATATTTTTTGCTCTGTTCAGGACCGGCCCCACAACCAGGGTCCCTCTCTAGTCCCTGGTAAACCTGGCCCCACCCAGCATCCGCCACCAGCAGGAGGCCCTACCCCCCCTTCCCAGCCAGGTGTGCTGGTCCATGGGGCCCAAGGGGATGACGAAGATGAGACTTGGCGTCAGCGCAGGAAGCAGTCCTCTTCTGAGATCTCTGCTGCCGTAGAGCGAGCCCGTCGCCGCCGTGAGGAGGAAGAACGTAGGATGGAGGAGGAGAGACGTGCAGCCTGCGCCGAGAAGCTAAAGAGGCTGGATGAGAAGCAGCAACAGCAGCAGGGCAGCAGTGTAGGAGGTGGTGGTAGCAGCAGTAAAACCCCCAGCCTTGATGGAAACTCTACAGCTGCCACAGCAGGAAGCCCAAGTCCATCTATTTCGGCCTCTGCTTCCTCCCCGAACATCAGCCAGCCCCCATCCCCTTGTGTGGACCCTGAGGAGCCTCCAGTGCTGGCTGTCCAGCCAGGACCCGGTCCTGGAGTTACTGACAGACAGCGAGCCAGCAGCAACAGCAGCTATGACTCCAATGCAGGTGAGTTTTTCAGGCACATGTGATCAGTGATGACTGGTCTGAATCATTATATCACTAAAATGTGATTTAGCTTTCACAGCACCGGATGAGCACCGGATGTGCTTAACGAGGCAGCTCGAATAAAGCTTCTACCTCTAGATAATGACCCCTGATTTAACCCCAAACCTCCTTTTTTGATTCAGATGCCCAACAGTGTGCCCAGCCAGCTGTGTCACAGCCACAGCAGCCAACGCTGGACGTACCTTTACCAGTAGAGAGTAAGGAAGAGATCATAAGCGGTCCTCACATTCGTACGGGAAGTGGAAGTGAAAGAGGAATTGAACCAGTGAAGATTGAGAATATTGGAGGGGCAGCAGGTCGTCAAGCCAGTTGTCCTCCTGGCCAGGGTTACTCAAAGTACCAGAAGTCTCTCCCACCTCGATTTCAGAGGCAGCAGCAGGTTAGGATTTGCACTTGTCTGATGTGTTAAGTACAGGTATTGCTTGAATAGTTGTTGAATCCTACATTAGTTTGACTCTTTGCATGTTTTATTCAGAGACAAAAATAACCACCCCATTTTCCTAAACAAGCTATGAAATAGGTCACCAGTGCTGGCATGTCACATCCTTAATTCTATGTTTTCCTTGTCACATTTATTTCTCTTTAGGAACAGCTCCTGAAGCAGCAGCAGCAGTGGCAGCAGCAGCAGCAGCAGCACAGTCAGGCATCACAAAGCCAGCTTTCCCCTCAGCCCCAGCCCCCACAGGGTCCTTCACCAGGCTCAACACCCCAGCCAGGACCTGGACCCAAGCAGGGTGGACCCCTGTATCAGCCCGGCAATATGGTTCGACCCCCACCACTACCGATGAATTTTGACCCTCGCTGGATGATGATGCCCTACATGGATCCTCGAATGATGCAGGGCCGCCCTCCACCCATTGACTACTATTCAGCTGGCATGCACCCGTCTGGTGAGTGGAAGTAACGTTGTCACTGAAATCTGATGGAATGCTTTAAAGATGAATAATTCAAAGCTCAGTGATTAAACGATTAAATAATACAATCCAGACATATTACAGAACATATTTCAGATGGTAATATAAGGTGGGGCAGTGCAGTAGATCATAGACCAGGGAGTGATTACTATGTAATCACACTGTTGACTTCAGTCAACAATGTCTTATTTTTGCATGGAATCAAACATCAAACATATATGTAAACATATCTATTTAGATATTTTCATTAAAATAAAAAACCTTCACTATAACAGGGCTCATTGGGCGTGAGCGGTCTGATTCAGGGGGATCTGGTTCAGATCCCTTTGACAGGCAACAGCAGCATCCAGGGCATCCTCACCGCGGGACCCCTCCAATGGATCCAAAGCTGGCCTGGGGGCCAGAGGTTTTCCCTGGCGGAGGGGAGGGTCGTGGGCTGACCTCCCCACTAAGGCAGAAGCAGGTGTTGGAGGATGATGATGTTGCCAAAGGGCCCAGGTATGGGTGCACAAGTCAGTTTAGCCAGTTTAATACACTGAAGGTGTTTTAAAAAAAAAAAAAAAAAAAAGGTTTTGGCTGTACATCTCTTAGAATGTCACATTTTAGGTTCTCCCTCGTTTTCCTGCTTTATCACTTTTGCTGCAACATTTATTATATAGAGAACAATATTTTATAAGCAGTTTCAAAGTGCAAAGAAAAAATGTATTTATTGTAATTTGGATGAATGGACCTTTTAATTTAGTCATGGTTTAATTTAGTATTTTGTATAATTAACGTCTTTTTTGTCTTAGGAGTGACACTCCTCCACACCGCATGCGAGAGGGTGGATTGGGACCCATCCAGCAGCCCAGTTCCAGCTCTGGGACATCCAATCAGACCCCTCCTCCTGTTGGCACTCAAGTGGGCACCCAGGGAGGCAGCCACCACCCACATCACTACATGGGTGGGCGGGGCAACTACAGCAACTTCCCTGACCAGGGTGCAAGGATTCCCCCCCATCAGCAGCAGCAGAGGGCGGGTGAGAGGGGAAACCAGCCACATAGCTTCACCCACCAGGATGAAGGGCCTCCCCGAGGATCTCAGCAGGGCCAGATATGGGGAGCCCCACACCCACACTATGATCGCAACGGTCGTGCAGATCTCCCCCCTGTTGAGAGCAACTCTCACCTCCACCACCATCACAGCCACCATCCTCAGCAGTCTCACTTCCCCCTCCACCCCCCTAAGCCAGAGAACAACCGTGACAGAGTTGTTGAGGCCCCTGCTAAGAAGACCGACTCCTCGCCCCCTCTCCACCAACCTTCCCTCTCATCTTCCTGCTCTTCATCCTCCTCCTCCTCTTCTGCAAGGGAAGATGGGAGTGTCAAAGTTGCCCTGCACCATCACCAATCTCAGAGAGAGGGTGATGCTGGTATCGGGCACAGTCTTGGTGAAAGAGGCAGCAGTGGTAATGCTGGCAGTAGCAGCCATGTGAAACAGGAGAAGACAGGCCCAGCATATGCTCCCCATTCCTCCATGACCTCTAGTCCACCTCCCTCTCAGCATGGCAGTCATACTCAGCCTCAGCAGCAGCAGCATCCCCATCCTAAATCAAACCAAAGAGCGGGGCGGGAGCATAAGACAGAGACCCAGTGGGGCCCACGGCCTGGCAGCAGCAATATGGGTGGGGGGTCCTCTCATGGCAGGAGGACCAACAATGCAGGAGGTGGGAACAACTGCCGTGGAGGGGAGGACTCCTCCAGTATTCCATCAGACCACAAATCCTCCAACCAGACAGGAGGCAGCAATGCCAACAAGAGGGCTGGCCCCATCAAGAAGCCAGTGCTGAAAGAGATGAAGAGAGAGGGAGGGGAAGTTGATGGAGGAGAAAAATCAAACCCAGGCTATGGGAAAGATAAAGATCAAGATGGTGGACAACCGGCCTCCATTAAGCATGAAGCCTACTCCATCTCCCAGAACACATCAACGCCATCTAAAGAAGAGCCTGTCCAGACAGCCAAACCCAGGAACGGCGGTAAAGAACGATCCTCAGGAGGAGGTGGGGGAGGGTCAGGTAGAGGGCCCAAAGATGTCGACAATACTTCTTCGGGATTTTCAGGGTCCTCTTCAAGAAGGGACAGAGACCGCTCATTTGAGAGAGGAGGCAGCACCTCCCACCACCATGGAGTCCCTGCCAAAGGCAGCAGAGCCAGTCGCGGACGAGGGGGGGAGTTCTACGGGCGTGGACGTGGTTACCGGGGTACCTACACGGCCAGCGCTGCGCCTGCTGGTGGCAGTCGGGGCAGAATGGGTGGCAGGAGCGGCAGAGACTACCGCTCATCTGTTGGTGGTGGCCACCACCAGGAGCCCAAGGGTGAGGGAACTGGCGGCAGGCATGGTCAGGATCGGTCCCAGCATAACCCAGCCAGGGCCAGGAACCGAAGCGAAACCCGCAGTGAGGGTTCAGAGTATGAAGAAATCCCCAAGAGACGGAGGGAGAGAGGTTCAGAGACCGGCAGTGAGAGTGGTGCAAGTGACCTTGGTCACTCAGACAAGGAAGACAACCAGAAACCCAACATCAAGAATGGCTCTGATAATGCCAACACCACTGGCAGCAGCACCATGTCATCTGCACCACCCAGGGGTTCCCAGGCCCGGGTCTTCACCCCCAGGGGTGTGCCCTCTAGGAGGGGCAGGGGTGGAGGTAGTGGAGGAGGAAACATCTACAGGAGTAGTGGCAATGTTGGAGGAACACCTGGGGGACACCGGGTTGGACCCAGCTCAGGCTCTCACGGAGGGTCTTCCAAGTCATCAGCGTCAGCCCGGAAACAGCAAGGCCCGCCACAATCCTCTGGGCCCAAAGACCTTGGCCGGGGAGGAAATGGTGGAGAGAAGAAGGAAAAGATAGCTGATGCAAGTCAAGCGCAAACTCAGGGGACCAGTCCCCCTCAGCCGTCTTTACCTGCTACAACTCCTGCCACTCTAGGTTCCACTGAAAATGGAGGGGTTATGACCCAGCAATCTTCAACCAACCCTACGTCAAACTCTGGAGGGCCGAATGCGCTCCCTCTTCCTGCTAACCGTGGGTTCCCTCCCAGTGGGTTTGAGCGACCCCCTAGACGTCGTCGTCATGGGCGTTCCCAGCACCAGCAGGACAAACCACCCCGCTTCCGGAGACTGAAGGAGCGAGAGAATGCTGCTCGAATCAACGGAGGGGTTGGGGTAATTGGGGGAGGAAGGCCCTCCTCTCCTTCCTTGAATTCAGTTCAGGACAGTAACGGAGCCCCTGTCTCTGCTCCGATGACAGGCAATGCCCAAAATGCTAACCACATTGCCACACTAACCACCAACAGTAACAGTGGTGGAGGTCATCTTGGTAATGCAAACAATCACCACCATCACCACTACAACCAGGGCAACGCTGGGCCAACCCACCCCCAGCACCACCACAGCCATGGAGCAAAGTCACCTGACTTCACCAACCAGAACTCAGACCAGGCCAACGAGGAGTGGGAGACGGCCTCTGAGAGCAGTGACTTCACAGAGTTCAGAGACAGGGAGGGAGGAGGAGGGAAGTCCTATTCTTCTCACCATCACCACCACCTGGGAAGGGGAGGAGGGGGCAGCGGAGGCGGAGGTGTGGTTGAGCGTGAGATGATGGGTAAAGAGCCCTCAGCGAATAAGAGAAGCTTCTCAAGCCAGCGTCCTGGCATGGAGCGACAGAACCGGAGGGTCAATGCTGGAGGAGCTGGAGGGGGAGGGGGAGGCAGAGGCCCACGTGGCCCGCCTGGTGGTGGCTCTGGTGGGCCTGGTAACGGAGGTGGCAACCGCGGGGAGAAGCGTGGCAACTGGCCTTCCCCGAAAAATAGGAAATGATGGAATAAATCAACACATTTCAGATGTACCCCACCCACATTAAATCCACCCTCTTACATCTTAATCCCTTTTGATCATTATTTAATGGCTTATCTGTTGGCATCCCTAAACATATTAGTGCGTTGTACAGTATATGGAGATGGTATTCACATTCACTTTAGCAGCCCTCCCCCCGATCACCTCTTTCCCTTTTGCATCAATCAACTATCTACCGTCCGTTATTGTAAATTTCTCCGTTTGTTCCGTCTTGCTCTCCGTTCAGTTGTGCCCCCCCCAACACACACACACACACACACACACACACACACACACCCTTTACCTGCCCTCAAGAATCTCACCCCAGTTGGATTTGACAAGCATGTGGTTCTGAAATGGAGGTGCACGTCGTTTTGACAGAAGACATTCACACAGATCTCCACACACACTTGCATATACAAGCACAAATGTGACATCTTAAAAAACACATGGAACACATGCAGTCATTTGAGTGCAAAAAGCAAATGTGAGATTAAATTGGCAAAAATATTTGGATTGGGCTAATTTTTATATTTATGTACCTGTGTGTATTTCTACCACACTTTGGCCTTGGGTCGTATTCGGTAGTGCAGTTCTGCATTACTTCCCTCACAAAGGGAAAGAGTGCAGCTTCATCTTTTAACGAGAACAATGTATCATAAGATGTTTTGTTTTTGTCTTCTTTTTTTTTTTTTTTTTTTTTTTTCTTTTTGGGCCTCATGGCAGTTGCATTTCAACCTCTGACAAATGGTAGGGGTGCGTGTTTTTCTTTTACAAAGCCGGTCATTAAAATACCTTTTTACTAAATTCCCCAATTCCTCCTTCACTGACTTTTTGGTCTCCTACAAAGTGTGTCTGATTACTGTGATAAGACCCATCAAAGTACTACTGCTCAGTTCTCGCCTACACTTGCATTGACTTGTCTTTAATATCAATGTCTCTGCTGCTTGTTCAGATAGACGGTGTCTTTTTTTTCTCCCCCCCCCCCCAAGTTTTGACCTGCTCTGGCATTTCATTAGCTGTTATTGGTTGGTCCTTTTTTATGAAATGGAGGCTTTTTTTTTTTTTTTAGGGGGGGAGCCCTCATCGTAGCATCCTCCTTGCCTGCAGAATTTCTGCGCCCTGCAAAAATCAAAGTTTCCCCAAGGACAATAGTTTTACTCTCTAATTAATGAGTTTTGTTTACCCTATGAAGACTGTATTAATAGTGTGATGGCTTTATTTTAACAACCATTATTTCCTCAGTTACTTCCATTTTTATGGAAACGCTTTTGTCCTCTCTCAAGGTGAAGTACCTATCAATCTTGTTAGGGGAAAATTAATTCAATAAAAATGTAGGTCATGATAGAATAAAGAAAAAAAAATGTTTTGACTTTCATGAAATTGTTTATGCTTCAGTAGATAATTGAACATGTTCTAATAAGCACTCCTTAGTATAACAAAAATCCATGGTTGCTTTATTTTCTTTTTTCTCTTTTCTCCTTCTTCATTGTGTTAATGTTTTGGGCAAGTTACATTTGATGCAAACAGGACAGGTACTCTGTCTGGGCCCAGAGTACAGAGTTATGCTGAGTATTGTACTATTACACCCCCTCTGCTCGTGCCGCGATGCACTCTCTGTGCTTTAGTGGAGACTCCTCACACCAAGGAGGACTACTACCAAGAGCTCCTTGTCTGAGGAAGTATTTTTCAAAGTGTGTGTTCTCAGGATGGCTCTTTAAGTACACGGTGGCAACCAGTAGCTCAGACTAATTGAATTCAGGACATTGCCGAAAGGTCGACAGAGTGTTACACAAGTCACCTTCTGCAGTTCACACGGTTTTCCAAGAAATAATGTTGACCTGGAGTGTTGAGGAAATATTGGATTGATGTAGGATTACACTTGTAAACCTAGTTTGCATCACACATAAAAGACATAAAATGGCAAAATGACCGGAGACAACATCTAAGGTGAACTAAATCTATATTCTCATCTGTATCAACTCTGTCACTGCTGTAAGTTGGGGTTTGTTTGTTTACTGACAACAGTTTGGAGATTGTCTCTGGGATGTTGTGAGTAGGGCATTTGATGATTTGTGTACGTGTGTGCGTGTGCTTGTGTGTATGCGTGTGACATGCGTTTTGCCGGTGTTTGTGTAATTACTCGGGGAAGGGGTGGGGACCAGAGGGTTAACATGAATGGCAAGCACTTTCTGCCTTGTTTGCCCACAGTTGATTTAACCAATATTATTAAGACAGTTCTACTGTTCCTTAAATACATCCACATATATACATTCAGCTGTGTGTATATGTTCATCATCCAAATGAAGGACATGCAGTGGAGAACTTCACCAGTTGTTTGTGTAATTTAAGCATACATTCTTCAGCAGGCAAGTGAAGTTGGACATATTTTATATTTCACTATGACTTCTTCTAAGCATGAACACACACCTATGGGTGCAGCTTGCCTTGCCTGTTACTGGTTTATACATTGATAGCTGTACACTTAACACTGGCTCAAAGAGTCCTTCATCCCTCCTTAACTCTTAATGTTGATGTGCGCATTATTGTATGTACCCATGTTAAAAGAAAACAAAAGTAGTGTATTCCAGAAAAAAATTATTCAAAGATTGTACTTTGTTTCCAGCATTACCAAGGTACCTGGAGTGGTTCAAACTGTTTTTAGCATTTATGGTTTTATTATGGAACCATAATATACACACATGTATGTATATTGGTATGTATCTAAGTTTTGTCTACCCCAACTTACATTCCCACAAACAAATGTTGCCATTTTTAGTTCAAGGGAGCAATGTACAAGCAGAGAAGTGTCTTATTATAATAAAGTTATACAGAGAAGGCAAAGTTAAATAAAATACTTTTGATTTAATGGAAAATGTAAATCGCATGTCTCGTTCTTCTCCAGTAGATGAAGTGGAATATTTTGGGGGAAAAAAAGACCTTTATCCCTGCAGAGGTTTTGACACGTTATAGTAGGACAGTTTAACTAATTTAAACGATGGTTTAATCCAGTGTAGGTGTGTCAGTAAACCATACCAGTGAGATGGAATCATACTGGCACACGTAAATGTAATACAGCCATAATTAATGTCATTAGTTAAACCAATGTTTGACAAAATGTCGTCCATGAAAGGAATCTATTGAACTTCGTCCTCACTTTCATATAATCCAGTAAAAACAATAGGGCTGCAACTGACAATTATTTTCATTATCGATCAATCTGCTGATTTATCTCCTTGATAAATCAATTCATTGTTCTGTCCATAAAGTGTCATGAAACAGTGAAAAATGCCTGTTATAATTTCCAACAGCCCCATGTAACGTCTTTAAACGTCTTGTCTGATCAACAGCATGAAACCCAAAAATATTCAGTTTACTGTCATATGACAAAGAAGAGCATCAAATCCTCACATTTAAGAGGCTTGATCCAACAAATATTTGACATTTTTGCCTGAAAAATGACAAAACTATTCATAATTTTTTTAAAGTAGTCTTTGATTAATTTTCTGTTGATCGACTATAGGATTAATAAACTACTAATTGCAGCTTTAAAATGCAGTTCTGTACACATTATTAGTATTAGTTATAGTGTAAGGTTACCTCAACAGAAACATCACCAAACCAAAATTTAGTAAGAGGCTAGAATATGCTGCAATCTGCTCTGAGCCATTTGTTCTGAAAAATTTGAATTCCTGTTTTAAAAGTAGTGGAATAATACTTGTCTGTAGCCAAACATAAAGTTGTTTCGGTGTTTTATCATCTTAACAAATGTTTCTATCATATCATCATTATCTTTCTTTATTAAGTGCTTGAAACATATAGAAGGGAAACGATCAGTGTCAATGCTTAATTTTGTCCCCAACCTGCACGGATTCGCGGGTGTTCTGTCCAAAATGTGACTTAATGTGTCATTTTTTTTGTTTCTCTATTTACTACAATTCGTGTATGCTTCGTGCCAAATTAGTTTTCTAGTACATGTCTGGAGAGTTTCGGTTTATGTCCTTTGTTTTGGTTCAACATACATGAAATACATATTCTAACACAGGGAACATCTAGATTTAGTTATCTGTGTTTTTGTTCTATCTTGTGCCATTGCTTCATAGTAAGGCATGTGAAAGGGCAAATAGCTTTTAAACTTCTTCCACGTTGGTCTCCTCAAATCGGATTTTCAACATCTGACATTAAAGAGCTGACAGTTGTGCAGAGGAGGATAATGCAATTATCAACGAATAATGTTATCACAAAATCGAACGTGATAATGATTTATAAATTTAGTGGCCGGCTTCTTGTATTTAAAAAGGTTTCTGTCCATCAACGGACCTTAACGTCTCTGATGTTGAAACTTCCCACAAGCACTTGAAAACACTGCTATCTGAAAGAGGTACAACCAAAAGCCATGCTTTTTCTACTGCATTATCACGCAGCAATGTAGTAGTGCAGTAAAAGTATAAACTAGCATGAAAATTTAATACTCTCATAAAGTACAAGTGCTTCAAATTTGCACCTAAGTACAGAACTTAATAGTATTGCAGTGAAACCAGGAGAAACTTTAAAGATTTCGGTTTAACGTGTGTAAAATTTTGTTAAACATACAACTGCACTGCATCAGAGTTTCTCTTTCTTTATTTGGAAGAATAACACCTTCTAATGCATTAAACTCGCCTGTAAAAGACTATGTAATGCAGAGAATAACCAGTGAGCGGCAGCAGCAGGCAGCCACCCTGGTACCCTGCACTGGACGACTCACCAGAGGAAGAGGAACTACGCAACCTACGGGGTGAACCGGGAGCTGGTGTCCATCTTATTTACACCGGTGAGATTGCCAAATCTTTCATCTGTCGGGTTTTACAGGAGTGTACACGTTGAAAGCCGGGTAAGTCGTCAGAATTGGACACATTATTGAGCGTGGACGGTTAAACCCAGAAGCAGACAGAGCTGTAAAAAGGGACAATCTATGTCAGGAGGCCTGTTCTCTAACGATGCGCCATATTGAATCTCATTCCAGCCATTAGCGGGAGTTAGCCCAGCGAGCTAACGGTGGCTGTATTTCGTTAACTGATTTTTCGTCGTGTGTGACTGTACAATATAATGTATAATCACCTTTATCACCAATAACAAATGTTTCTGACGGGTTCGAGACTAAAAAAAACTGTACTGCAAAGGCAACTTAATCAAAATAACAGTGTTGAGAAGATAAGGCTAGCGAGCTAGTTAGCCTATCCGTCTGCAGGTTTGGGCAGTAACTGTGTATTTATCCAGCCAAGTTGCTCCTGTCAGTACAGAGTATTTTTACAAAACAATATCGTTTTTGGACAAAAACCAACGCTGAGAAAAAATCTAGCCAGTTAAATGTATAAAATTGACACTGGAATTCATTCATAGTGTGGGAATCTCAAGGTTTGTAGATAGCAACAAATGTGATTCTTGTAAAAAGGAAGAAGACATTAAAACATTTATTTTATGAGAGTTCTGGACAAAATTAAAGGAAAGATTTTCCAATCAAACAACCCTTACAATTATTTAGGGAGCCAAAGATGATATCCTATATTATGAAAACAAGACTTATTAATCTTATCAGGTAAATTTTATATTCATAAGTACACATTTTCTAAATCTCCCCCATCTGTCTAACTATTCATTGCTGAATTTAGAAATTACATTGAGTCTGTTTAATTTGACCATAGATTCTCTTAAGGCCACTGTATCTTAATGTATGACCTTTTTATATTCAGACCTTGATACTTGCTCTTGCTCATCTTGTTCTTTTATATACACTTCATTTTTAAAAGAAATTATAAAATGAATGTCTTGATTGCAGTTGTCATGTCACCCTTGTTATATGTGAAAATGTTCTAAATAAAGTAAAATTTAAAAAGCAAATCCACTGTTGGTGTTGTTGGTTAATTTCTGGATCATATCTGAGTTCCTGCTTATCTGTTGTAGGTCTTCAGACATGAGCAGTTCAGAAGAAGTGTCATGGATCTCCTGGTTCTGTGGACTGAGGGGGAATGAATTTTTCTGTGAGGTGAGTTTCTTTACATTAATTATCACCATCCAAATAGTGACAGAATGAAGTTAAAATGAAAGCTGAACTTGTGATTGTCAAGCAAAACTATACATGTGTGATGAGTCCAGTAGGGTGTTGTTACAGTCCATAGTCACATTTCTCTCTCATTATTACTCTTGTTGTTACTTTAACTACACACACACACACACACACACACACAGTGTAATAGAGCTGCAGCAATTAGTCAATTAGTCATTTGACGGAAGATTAATTGGTAAACAGTTCTGATAATTTAAGTATTGAATTCTGTCATGTTTATTTTCAATTGAATCATTTTTATCATTTTTCAAAGCAAAAATGTCAGATATTTGCTGTTTCTAGCCTCTCAAATATTAAAATTTGATGGTTTTCTGTGTGACACATGACAATTAAAAAAAATGATTATTCAAAAACAATGATCGGTTATCGATTAATCGATTAATAATGATGGTAATCATTAGTTGCAGCTTTACTATGTAACCCGGTCTTGCATCAATATCTATTGGAATTCAGATATTTCATTTGCTGATCTGCTGATAGAACTTGTTATGGGGAAAATGTTGACAATACAAACTCAGTGGAAGATAAGAAATCTTCTTAATGCCCTATAAGCTGGCAAAAACAAGGTCAAGCAGTTGTAAAATTAAAAAAAAAAAAACATGATTTCATGAAAACATGAAAGGTTTTTCCATTTACAGGTAATACAAACAATGTAAATGATTTGTATCAGCTTTCATGGAAGACACCTTTCCCTGTTGGAATAAATCCATGTTTTTTGCTGCTTCATGCTTGCCCGGTGTTGCTTTTTTCAGAGCCTATAGGTTTCTAAGAAGATTTCTTATCATCTGGTGAGTTTATATTTTCAACCGACTTTCAATAACACGGTCCTGGATCAGGGCTTAGCCAGATCATTATGGAGAGAAATTAGACTCAATAAACTACTGCTAGGTAAGTCTGTTCCCCGGTTGAAATGTGTTTCCGTCCCATTATAATTGTGTTTCTCGTAGCGTGCGAATCCGTAGATCCATGCACGCACATTTAACAATCAGTAAATAAATACAAAAGAATGTCACATATATTTTTAGACATTTGTATACAAAGGAAGCTTTTCAAAAGCGAAAATGAGTCAAAAAGTTAAAAATCTGTAAGCAAAATACTAACATTTGTTCAGGCTGTGATGTGTGTATTTGTAAAATTGTTTTACACGTTTTCAAATTGCTTGGTATTTGTGTATGGATTGGAACACGCATTTGTGAGTACCCAAAATTACACACAAATCGTTGTACACATCTGTAAATCTTATTTTTCATTTGTAGGTCGTGTAATACACATTTGTGACCATTTTGAGTCTAATTTTTCTCTATGCGCTCTAAATATTTTTGTCAAAGAATGGGTTGAAAATGCTGAAAGTATTAGTGTTCACTTTTACAGTTCCTGCTGTTCATACTGGCTGAGATCTCTACCTAGTGTGACTCCAGTATGTGACTGTGGCTTTTGACCTCAGTCTCCTACAGTTGAATCGCATTAGGAGGGATGTCTTCACTGCCCGTATGCACAGGAGGAATGATTACAGCAAGGAGTAACGCTTTCAGTGTAAATTTCGGCAAAGACACTTGGAAAAAACCTGAAGCTGTCCTTTCAGTCATATGACACACTAAGTTGTTATTAAATAATCAGTTTTCTTATCTGGGTTTCTCTTTTGACAGGTGGATGAGGACTACATCCAGGACAAGTTCAACTTGACAGGGCTCAATGAGCAGGTTCCCCACTACCGCCAGGCCCTAGACATGATCCTGGACCTTGAACCAGGTCTGTATAATGTGTTCGTGCCTCTATATGCTCAAATTTTGGTAAACATGAGTGTATCCAAAATGTTGTATAAATATCACAAAAGTGTGCTACTTAACAACGTACAAACTTCAGTAGTTTTCACTGGGTATGTTGGTTGAACGCTGGATAATAAACCTCAGCATAGAACTCCTAAACAGCTTTAAAGACATGAATATCGAGACGAAATCTTTATTAATCAGTTAACATGTGCAACAGAGATCAAAAACGTAGGATTAACGGAGTTGCAGGTGTTTTTATCACTGTAACATGTGCTGCACTTTTAATCTGTTGTCTTGAGAACTGTTGCACATGTCAAAAAAAGTGAGAATAAACATTAGATCTCAGCAATCTGTCTTTTAAATCTGTTTAGCCTGAAAACAGCCTTTTGTTTTTGGCTGAGCGGGCTAAACAGGCTTTTTTAAAAAGTTTAGCCTGCTCAGCTGGTGTGCTGGTCTCTTCTGTCCTTTTTGCAGACGATTATACACACACACACTAAGTCATTGTGTATTTTCACAGGATCTTTGAAACCATGTGAGTTATTTCAGCTGGTCTTCAGACTCCCTCGGAGCTTCTGTTGTCATTGTTTTATGCACTTTCAAAGATTTGTTAATGATCCTATTACACTTTTTAAAAACAAGAGCAAACTCTCAATTCTATTGTTGGTGTTCCCTGTCGTTTTGAAACTTTTTCTTAGCACAGGTTTTCATCTTTTTTAACTGTCAAAAGTGATATGGACGCTACCAACATTCCTCTGTTCCCTCTTTTGGTTTCTGTCTTTAGATGAGGAGCTAGAGGACAATCCCAACCAGAGTGACCTGATCGAGCAGGCAGCAGAGATGCTGTACGGCCTCATTCATGCCCGCTACATCCTCACTAATCGAGGCATCGCACAGATGGTAGGCGCCAGCTGCATCAACACAATCCCCAAATCTGTCTCCATAAGGGAAGATGTTCTTCCATTATTTTTGTTCTTGATGTGCTGGAAAATTATTTACACCATTTGAGATGAAAGTTGTCGTTTTAAACACTGCTGCTGACTCTGTATATTCAGTAGAAGGGTCGATGTTGCTGGATTTCTGTGGGATAAATAGGGAAATGAATAAACCTGGGTTGGACTTGCTACAAATCATGTATACAAACTTGTATACTACAGCAAATGGCTGTCAGTCACAGTTTCAGCTCAGTACTGCTAAAACTGGATTTATACTTGATGAAACGGGTTAACAACAGTCTAGTCATAGATATCTATTGTGTAGGTTTGGATTTATAGTTCAGTGTCAGATTTCACCTGTTGATAGCACCATAGCAGCAACAGATGATCAGGTGCTTTAATTATACTCCCCACATTTATTGTGTTAACATTCTTTAATTCACTTTTGATATTAAAGCAACGACAGAAAGGTTTGTCTTATCTCCCAACTAAGAGCAATCGCCATGTTTATTTTGTTGCATTCTTCAGCAATAGAGAGTGGAGATGTTTTTTGCTCTATGTGTCATTGAAAAGCAGCACCTGACCTCTTACAGTTGTTGCGGTCTTCATGTGGTATCGCTGTAGCTGCTGTAACTCAAGCGTAGATAAACATTTGAGGAGTTGCACATTACATACAGCTTAGTGTGGCGGTGATGTGCAAAAGTTCTGTAGCTACACCCAGTGCTTCAGCTAACAATTATTTTCATCATCGATTCATCTGCTGATGGTTTTCTCCGAGAGTTGTTTTGTCTGTAAAAAGTTTGAAAATTGTGAAAAATGTCTATCTCAGTTTCCCAGAGTTCAAGGTGACGTCTTTACATGTTTTGTTTTTTCCGATCAACAGTCCAAAACCCAAAGATATTCAATTTGCAGTGAACACTCATATTTATTGAGCTGGAAGCTGCAAAGTCTTGGAAATTACTGCTATAAAAGTAAATCCCACGATGTATAGCGGCAACGAATAATTGATTTAGAGAAAATTAATCTGCAACTATCTGATAATTGATTAATAATTTTTATAATCTTTCAAGCTAAAATGCCAAATATTTGCTGGTTTCATCTTTTAGATGTCAGGATTTCGGGCTTTTCTTTGTCATGAATAACAATATGATACTAAACTGAATATCTGTTGTGTTTTGGGATGCTATCAGATTAGAGTAACAGGTGTTTTTTCTTTGTTTTATGACATTTTACAGACAAAACTATCGATTAATCGATACATAATCCAGAAGATTAATCACTGACATTAATCGTTAGACGCTGGCCTAAATGATCATTTGATAAGCAAAATAGTTACTGATATATTTTATGTCCACTGATTCATTGAATAAATGTTTTTCAGCTGTAGCTGAGTGTCTTTAAAGTAATAGTTTGACATTTTGGGAAATAAGAGAACTCCTGGGCAGGAATGCAAATAAGCGTATTTCCCAAAATTTTGAATTATCCCTTTTTAATATCTCTGGGTTTTGGTGCTTGTTGGCGAAGGCAACAGGAGTTCTGTGTCATTAAACTGGGGCTGGTCGGAGGGAGATGGAAGGAGATTAACCAACGCAGACTTGAAATACTTGATAGTACATTTAAATACAGTATCTCTGCATCAGGCCACTGCTTATAATGTTAAATTTTTTTGAGACCGTAGTTAGTGATGTGTTGTGTGGGATTGTGTTAAATTCCAGAACGTTGTTTCTATCCGGTCCTGATTTATACAGTTCACATTGATCAAAATTGACCATAGCCTGCGTAATTCAAAACTAAAAGAAATAATGCTTGAAATAGTAAATTTAGATACAACATTGATTACAAACCTCTGCACAAGCCATTTTCATTCAATGTTGTGTTTACATCTCATAATATTTCTTGTAGATTTTTGTTTTGTTTTTTCTTTTAATTCCCTAGAGCTTTTTGTCCTGGCGTAAAATTAAAAATGCACAGTTTTTCAGGGTAGTTTAAAATGTTACGGGCTCGAGTTGCAGCCTTTGATAGTTAGCTTTATATGAGTGACCTGTCAAATGTTTTTTAATCCTCATTTCCTCTTCGTAGTTGGAGAAGTATCAGCAGGGAGACTTTGGATATTGCCCCCGTGTTTATTGTGAGAATCAGCCCATGCTTCCTATTGGTGAGTATTGAACTTTTGTAGTTTATATAACAGCAATAGAAATTTTGTCACCATTGTTGTCTTAATGCTTAATAAGGGTTATTTAAGAATTTACTTGAAGACTGTCCATGTCTTTGTATATGTAAAATATCTGCAACGTTCTGCGCTGGGAGACTGCGTTCCAACAGAGTGGTGTTTTCAAATGATATTTTGTTTTGGAGATGTTTGGGAATTTTACTCACAATGTGTGTGGTCTTTTTTTTAGCAGTTTATTCATGACGCTCTATTCATGAGCAATGAAATCTAGATATCTTTAACAAAACTAAAGAGTCTGCCCCAAATAAAGCCATTTGTTTCTATTCAAATCTAAATTTACATGGATGTGATGATAAATATTCCACTTTTTTTGTTAGTATGCATATAATAATAATTAATAATAATAATTAATAATGATAATAATAATAAACAAACAACACAGCATTCAAAATGCGGATTTGGACAGCAGTTAACATGGCAACGGTAGAAGCTTTGAAGTTTCAAGGCATTCGGGTCAGCCCTAATTTTAGGTATAGTAGATTAAATTTAATTTCGTATCTAAACTAGTTTCTTCCCTCCTCTTTTTCTCCTCCTCCTCAACAGGTCTGTCAGATATCCCAGGAGAGGCCATGGTGAAGCTATACTGCCCCAAATGCATGGATGTCTACACACCTAAATCCTCCAGGCACCACCACACAGATGGAGCCTATTTTGGCACTGGTTTCCCTCACATGCTCTTCATGGTTCACCCTGAGTATAGGCCCAAGAGGCCCGCCAACCAGTTTGTCCCAAGGTTTGTACGATAGGTGGCGCTTAAAGTTGTGCTGGCATAGAGTAAAACAGAAGACTAAGACGGCATTCGGCCTGCAGCAATAATTTATATGTACTAATTGCTGTAATGAGGGTGTAGTTGTGAAAAGTCATGTATGTAATCATGCATCACTTGCAGTCACAATGTTGGATACCACAGTTAGTATGATATTGATGCTTTACATTTTGAATACATGTTCTGGTGCCAGAAATTGAGTGCTCCCCATTCATTAAGTTATTTCACCAACCAGAGGAGGACAAATATATCCCACAGTATACATTCTAACGGGTCAGTTAGCTACAAATAATACAGTGGATCAGTCCCTCAGTAACTTCAATAGTGAACAAAGTTCTCTAATGATTTTAACAAAAATCATGCACTCACACACTGTAAGGTCAAGGGATTGCTTGAGTGTATGCTAATTTTGAGTTTGTATAGTACAAAACCAAGGCAAAACATCAAGCTACAGGCTACATGAGGAAGGGAGACCACTCATTATTCATGTGACATAAAAATATGTATTCAAAGTGCAGTCTGACGCGACAGGGATTGGCATTTGGCTAGGTAAGGGATGGGTTATGCTCAAATGGATTTGTACAATGAGCTGTTTGATCACGTCAGAAGTCAAAAGTGTTTGCAGTTGTTCCAAACGGCCACACTTGAAGGTGGGGTGAAAAGCCGGCCGTAATAGAGAGAGGGGGGGCTACTATCATTTAAATACGAGCATACAGTGCACATTTTCAGACAATTGTTCGTTTGAAAAGTAACACAAATATTTGCGTAACGAGTTCCGCAAAGCTGGTCGGTCACAGTGTGAAGTGGGTGTGAATGTTGGGTTGTCGGATTCGTAAAGTTACACAAACACTAGTACACAGTCCCCTTTAGCCAATGTTGGAAAGGTGTGGGGAGAGGTGGTTTCTATTTGGCCCTCTGGCCAGCTCTTATGAAGGAGAATTCTGCATGCTTATCCGTGCTCTAGATGTAATGACTGTAAAGTGTCAAATTGTGAACAATGTAAAGGATGTAATCCACTTTGAGTGACTACACTTTTTTGCCACGCAGTCTTCACAGATTCAGATCTGGATATGCTAAAATATCAACGACATCATATTTGAGCTGCCAGCCCGAACACAGCATACATGCTTGAGCAGACTTAACACTCAGATCAAGGCTTTGCTAATGTTGGCAGCAGTTAAAGAAAAAATGTGCCTTTTAAGAGTTAAGTTAAACCACATTTGGGTCATGTAAATAGACTTAATCCCACATTTAGCAATTTCACGTGTATTTGGCTCCAAATTGCGGCTAGAGATAACTGAATTATGAACTAGAATTTATTATAGACATCATGCTACATGACAAGCAGGTAAAGAACTTGGTTATGTTTACCTGTTCTGTAACCTGTGGTGACTTATGGCTTTAAACCAAAGTGATGAGAGACAAAAAATTTAAAAGATGAAGAGACAAGGTTTTTATTGATAACAAGTCTTACTGCTTTTTATATGTTACAAGTTTTAAGTCAACACTTTGTAATCATGGAGAGTTTATACCTGATGTCAAAAATTAACTTGGGCAAACAGGGTTAATCCTCAGTCACTCGGAGTGGATTGCATACTTTTCTTTATTCCAAACCCAACTTTTGATTCAGGCTGATAAGACGAACGTATTTGAAGCTTTAGTTCTCGGCAGATTTCTGTTCGTTCAACACTTACGCGTTATTACAATCGAATGCCGATGTTTAACTGCCTGCGGAGAATGTCACATGATAGGGGTGGGGTGATAGGAAAATGTGAGAGCTTAGGATCATGAATTACTGCTCTCTCCCTGAAAGCAAATATGTCACTGATCACAGTGTAAACAAGCTAATCAGATTCACAGTGTATACTCCTGTTGCATGTAGTCTGTTTTTATTTGTTATTTTCAGCTTTTGTGCTGCTCTGGACTTTTTGTAATTTTTGTTAACCAACATAAACAATGGCTGCTTGTCATGTTCTTCTCTCTCCAGGCTTTATGGGTTTAAGATCCATCCCATGGCCTACCAGCTGCAGCTGCAAGCCGCCTCCAGCTTTAAGAGCCCTGTTAAGGCCATTCGCTAGAGCGTCCAGGACGGAGGAGGAGGAGGAGGAGGAATGAGGAAGATTCATAGAGAGAAAGAGAGAAGACATGAAAGAATTATCATCAGAAGGGCAGGGGTCACCTGCATTTTACAAATCTCTTCAGATGTCCCCTCCCCACGCTGAAGACTGTATTATTTTGGTTTAGATTAGGGCAAATGAAAACAAAGTGTAAAGAGTTTTGAGTGTGAGCGAGACATAAAAACGCACAGCCATGATCTTAACCACAAACACACATGCACACACACAAACATTTAAAAAAAATACATGAATGCAGCCACACACCTGGGATTCCATACACATACCTTACCAAACTCAGCAGTGCCAAAAACAGGAGGTGAAGTAAGAGGAAGCTGAACAATACAGGGGCTCCGTGCTGCTGCACCTGTTCACTCACAATACAGCACACTGACGAGAAACCTATATTATCAATGGGTGACACCGCAGGGAACTTTCCCTGTAGAAAAAGGTTTTTGTGTCTGGGGTTTTAGACAGCTGAGTCAGTTTTCACCTCCGATTCTGCGTTTGTTCTGTATTTGGCACAGTTTGGTAAAGGGTGGTGGTAAACCCTCCCGTCATTTGAAGCCTCCTCTCCCTATTGGCCCCTAATGCATGTACACTCAGGCCGGCACTCCCGGGGACAGTTTGGACAGTGGCAGTGGGTGTTTTTCTGTAACAGTTGTTTGGAAAAATTTGGTTTGTCTGATGTTTTGTGGTGTTGCTGCACAAAGCATTCTGTTACATTTGCCTTAAGATGCGGAGAAAACACCCAGATTGTTTTGCTTTACAAAAGGCACGTGCAAAAATGGTTTCTCTTTTAAATTTCTTTCTGCTGTTAGAGGAGGTAGAGTAGAAATAGATAAAGCTAACATGACTTTCTGAATAGTTCAGACACTTGTAATTAGCCTGTGTCATTTCTCCAGCTGTCTGTGAGTGTGTCAAACAACTGTCTGTATTGGTACCGGAGTGAAAATATAACCTGTGCTGCATTTTTTTTTTTCTTTTTTTTTTTTTTTCTCCCACCCCCCCACCCCCCCGAGAGCCCCCCCCCCCTCCCCAGCGGCAGGATTACCTGCGTTTGTATTGTTACCCTCCTCTCCCTCATAGCTTCATCTCCCCTAAAGAAATAGTTTGACATTTGTGGGAATGCGCCTAGTCGCTTTTTGGCGGAGAGCTCGATGAGAAGATTGATACCACTCACTTGTGTACGGTGAATTTGAAGCTACCGCCAGTAGCCGCTTTGGGGAAAAAGCTAGCCCGGCTCTGTCCCCGCGGATGGCAGAACCTTTTAAAGCCCACTAATTAGCACCGTTATACCTCGTCTGTTCAACCCACTCAACAACCTAAGTGTAACGACGTCGGGAAGGGCTGTGTGCCGGTTAGCAGTTGCTAGGCAACCAATTATAGCTCCTACACGTGACGTTAACCCCACTAGCGCCACATTGTTGTTTTTCCACGTTCTTTGTGCGTATTCGGCAAACAAGATAACCCGTGTCAATAATCGCTTATCGTCTTTTTAATTCGTACAACAACCGAAGTTCCCAAACGACCAGTCGCTATTTTACGGGTGGGTTACGCGCTGCTTAGCAGTTGCTAGGCAACCAGCGTTCCAGAACGTTACTGTAACACCACAACGTGTCGATCTTACACTTCGGGGATCGTACGGTTTAAACGAGTGAGTGTTAAAATAATGAGCTTTACAGTTGTGGACAGGAACTAAAGCTCACCACTGTATTTCGGTAATTCCTACAGAAGCCAAAGTGTAAAAATGACAAAACACCTTTTAAGTGATGGTTTTGCGTGGTTGGCAGTTCTGAGTTGACTCCAGGAAGTTATTGGTCCCAGCCAAGAAATAGCATGGTACATAAACCCCGTTTTAAAAAAATAATTTAAAAAAAATGGCGAATTGTCGTTTTTACACTTTTTGTACAGAATAAACAATGTTTTTATAGTGAGTTAGAGAGCTGTTGTTTAGCTGGATTTCTTTAATGTTGGACAGAGCTTGCCAAGAATTTTTCCCCGTTTCCAGTCTTTATGCTAAGCTAAATCAAGCTAACTGCTGGTTGTAGCTACCTCCACCAAGGAGTTTGTTTTTACTCTTTCCTGTTTGTTTGTCAGCAGGATTATACAAAAAGTACCAAACCGATTCGCACCAAACTTGTTGGAGGGAAGGGACACGGGCCAGAGAAGAACCTATTGAATTTTGGTGCGGGTCCAGGATTTTTTTGACAGAGGCATGCGCTCTACTGAGTGTCATTTTAGTTTCACATTTATCAGAGAGATGTGAGAGTGGTATCAGTCTTCACATCTAAAACCCCACCAAAAGCAAATCTTTCTCAAAATGTCAAACTATTCTTGTAAAGATCAAGCAGGAGACTCAGAGAAAGAGGAATTTAGACAATCTGAATCCTTCAGCTCACTCCACCACTGCACTGATCCATCTTCCTGGTGTCTCTCCACAGCAGCCTCATTATTTATGTTCAGGTTTAGAGACAGACAGATCACCAGCCGCTAGTTTTTGTTTTTGTTTTTCTTTCTTTTCTTTTTTTTCCCTTTTTTCAGAAACAGCGGGGCAGATACTCAGTTGCCCTCCCCTTCACTCCCTCTCCTCTTTACTTTTGTGTGACTGGAATAGATTGTTTTTTGGATTCCATGAAACAAGAGAAACGGTATTTATGTGTCCAGATTTTAACTAATGTTTTTCTGTGTTGTTGTCTTTCTGCTACTGTGGAAGGGTGAGCAGGATTCAGACTTCTCAATAAACTTCTATTTTCTTTTCATACTCTTTTGTCCTTTTATTTTTTCCTTAAGACTGCAGTTCTGCAATGCTGCCTCATAGTGTCAGTACAGAGTGGTACTTTTTAAAAGCTCTGTCCTTCTACATTTAAATATATCTGAGGCACTACTGACGGCAGTTGGAATTAAATCTTAAATACAAAAAGATAAAATAACAGAACGACAATAAAACACAACTGTACCTGCAGTCTTAGTGTATGTGTGTGTGATTTTGAGCTGGTAGGAGGATTTTCCGTGGCCACAGTGACTGATGGTTGTCTGGCTTCTGGGTGTGGCTGCAGTGACATTTCACATGACTCTGAGGGACACCATTGTTAGGCAAACATGAACAAATGCACAAAAACAAATACCTACCACTCAAATGCACAAACAAAAGTCATGCATCTGCAATTATTTTTAAATTAAGTTTTGGAGGTCCTTCAGGCGTTTGATATATTTAAAAAAAAAAAAAAAAGAGTGGGCATTACAAATAAACAAAACCTCTTTAATTTGAAAATGAGCTGCACCCGCATCCAGCTTAAGCCCTAGAAACACGGAAAACACCTTGTGACTCAAACGGCAGGACACACAAAGATACTGCTTCTTTTCATATGACTATTAAAAACAGTTTGTCCCTTCTGCATATGGCCGCTGTCTGGGAAAATGACCGGCAGGCCTGAGTTGCCTTCGTTGTGGCCATGCCCTGTCAGTTTTTCCAGCGGGAGAAGAAGGGGAAGAGGAGGAGGTATTTTCATGACTCAGGATATCCTCGAACCACAGCTCGGGGGCCTGCCTTTTTTCCTCCTCCACTTATGTCGGCAACTCCTCTCAACTTCGTGAGGAATCACCCATTTTTTTTTTTTTTTATAGCTGAGGAATATACCCTGAAGTCCAGACTTTTGTAGGACAGTACGCCATCTTCATGCAACGGTCAGCTGAGCAGTTGAAAGTTGGAAAGGAAAAAACCCCAGACGTGTCAAGAAAGCAGCTCTGAGACTGTTTCCAGAGTAATCATTTTGTGTCTCAACTGCTCATACTGTAGTCATGTGAAGTGTTCAGCCTGCGCTTTGCCACACCCACGGGCAACATTGCACCATTTTCCTCTCAGAGATTTTTGTTTAGAGGCCTCTCTACGACAGGTACAGCTATTGCGGAGACATACAGCGACGGAGACCACAAGCAAAAAAAAATCCTCCAAAATATATATTGATGAGGGTAAATCTGCTTCTTTTGTAGAGCCCTTTACTCTCCACATGTGAAACTTTAGACTGTGCCAAGGTTTACAAGAGTGTGACAAATTCCGTCAGAGCTCAATGAAAGCTCTAACTTGACGAGACAAGTTGAAGCTGTTAGATAGCGGGTAGGATTTGCCCAATCGCCTTCGTAAAACTGGTTAAGCGCCGTCAGGTTTCATGGGGATCGTGTGCGAACAGCCACAGATTCTCACTTGGCTTGAGATCTAGACTCTGACTCTGCCCCTAAAGGACACCCTGATCTTTTAAAGCCGTCCCTGTGTGGTTAACTGTCTTGCTGAAAAAAAACAAAAATCTTCTTCCGAGCGGCAGGCCTCTTGCAGATGACGTCGGTCTCGGCTGAAGGATCTCGCTGTATTTCGCTGCGTTCATTTTAGCCACAAGCTTTTCCGCGGCCTCCTGCGAGAGGAGCATCCCCGCAGCGTGATGCTTGCCGCCGCCATGCTTCACACTTGTAACCCTGCACTATGACGATATATGTCAGCAATTATGATATGGATTGCACTGAAATTTGGCAAAGACATCGATGGACCCCAGAAGATAAATCCCAATATTTCCTCCTCTAGCGCCACCTAAAGGTCGGTGTTTTCACTTATCGTGCGAAATACAGTATCTCAACATGCAACGGTGTGTTTGGCACAACATTCATGTACAGATATTCACGGTGCCCAGACAATGAATCCCACTTTCTTTGGTAATGCCCTGACTTTCCTTCTAGCGCCACCATGTGGTTTTGAGTGAAATATCTCAGCAACCGTTGGATGGATTGCCCTTAAACTTGGTACACATATTCATGTCCCCCTCGGGATGAATTGTAATAACTTTGGCGAGCCTCTGGCTTTTTATCTTAGCCCCATCATCTGGTCAAAATTTCCAAATGTGTATCATCAGTGTAAAAAAAAGCCACATTAGATCTACTTTGTTGCAGTTTTGTAAAACAACAAAACATATAAACTCTTTGTAGGCAACATATGTTTTAATATTTTAACTTCCCTGGTTTTGTTCATCCTCTTTCCCACAGTTCGGATTTTCCTACTGACTCAGCCACCATTGCTGTCACTGATAGAATAAGGTTTAACTTGGCTGGTTTCTCCCACACACCCTCTTTCCAAGCGGCAGCAGTTGAGAAACGCCGAGGATCTGTGGGCAAAACAATAGAGGCATTTCACCGAGGCCCAAAGAGCCTCCCTCTCAGCAAAGTATTTCCAAACGATGACTCCGAAGATGCCAATTCCTAACCGCTCCCCCCTCCGGCAGGGGACCAAAGCATGCCCCTTTTTAAAGTCACATGCAGGAATAATCGTTAAGCAGGTCACACGGAGACAACGCACATGCATACCAGCCCAAAAAACCTCCGCCGTTGTGACTGATGTGGGCGAACAAACTGTGAAAGTCTTAGTAAATTCTTTCACCCATGATTCCACTAGTCAGTCATTCACTAAACGCTTTTGTCGTCTCTCTCCAGGGTTGTTTGCAAACGCTTGGAAACAAACGGAAACCGAGATAAAGGCTTTTGGGACAAACTCTGGGCGAGATGAGACTTGCTTTTGTGAATGATTGAACTAATCCAAGAGCTCTCCCAGAGACAAAGACATGTCGGGTCGTTTCTTCACTGCGTCTGGTCTGAGGGAGCGTCTCTCGTTCAGAGTGAGAGGAGGGACTTGCAGAAACCTCCCCTCCCCAGAGCGGACTTGATAACAAACTCGAGCGTCTGTGTTGACTTCAAACTAACTGAGTCCTCCACCAACAAACAGCAACGTTTGTTTCGCTGATTAAGCCGTTCAAGCACATTGTTATCCAGAAGACACACGCTTTTGGGGTTTTGTTTTGTTTTACTATTTGGAGGCAAAGCCTCCCTTTTTTGTGCAATGTTGTGCAATTGAGAGTCTTCATGCCTCATCTCTGGGTTTCAAAGTAAATTAGACTATCCAGTTTTACTGAAAAATAAACACAATCACACAAAAGAATGGACATTAAAAAAAAACAGACACAATTATAAACTTAGCAATACAGAACTCCCCACGCTGTAACTTCAGTGTGTCGTACGTTGTTTGACGCCGAGGTTACGCACAGATTCGTGCAATATTGGCCCCTCTTTTGCAGCCGAAAGCACAGCAAAAATTTGTACTTGTCACTTAAATATGTGTGCAGTGCAACTTAAACCCGCAGCGACAGACTTTTGTGAACACAGCGTTTACCTATTACGACATTTTGATATGATGTGGGGAACTTTTGGCAAATGATTGCTTATTTACACCTCTAGCAGTCATGGAGCGGCATTAAACATGAATTCGGGGTCGTGTTTGTGATCACCTGGTGAATGTAATTCCAATATTCCATCTCTTTTAGCCCTGTTTTTTTTTTTTTTTTCTCTCTACCAACTCCTTAGGGAAAATATCTGGCTCTTTAGTCGCTAGATACCGCATGTATCAACGGTGTCCTAAACACTTGCCGTCTCTTGTAAATTACCTCTTTGTAAATGGCCATAAAAATTAAAAAAAAGTGTCAGATGCATTAAACTGTCGGGGTGTTGCTGTTCGTTCTTTTTGGAAATGTACCGTGGCTTCAGTTGCAGGCCCACTGAGGTACCGCCTCGAGGAATAACCTGCAGATGATATGAATATCTGCAGGTTATTCACACTCTACCTGTTTGTCAGGTGGGGTAAGTTATTACTCAAGAATATTAAGAGTGTGCACAAGATGTGACTGTGTGCTATTTATGCATAATAATATACCAGTTACAGAATGTTCTGTTGTGGTTATTTTATTAAATTAGCGAGACGGTGTGTGTTTTAGCTGATCACACTAACAGGAAACACAGACAAAAGAAGATGACAGGTGGTGGTGGTGCACCCTTGATCAGGACAGGGGCCGATATAATTGATCTGGGGGCCCTTAAATCCCAAAAGTGCCCCCTTTCTGTCAATCCGTTCTTTCTCTTTATCATTGGTTTCCAGTATTTTTGGCCTGTGGCCCCTGAAAACAAAGTTATATCTACTTGCGATCCCTCGCCAAATGATATTTTACTCTCAGAATATTTTAATGCTTTTCAGGGAGTTGGAGATGTAAAATTATCCAGTTATTCTCAAATTGGAAAAAAATGATCAAAAAAAAACTTCATGTTTTTCTGTTTTCCTGTTCTGATAATCAACTAATGACCCCTTAGATTTATCTTGAGACCCTCTTAGGGGGTATCGAGCCCCATGTTGGGAACCACTGTTCTAAATCACTGTCAATGTGTTGCTGAACAGAGTAGATGGATGTTTTTTGTATTTTTTTTTATTTATTTATTGATATTTTTGGGCAGAAAGAAACGGTTGACATGGACAGAAAAAGGATTTTTCAGTAACATCTGCAATGGGCTACATCCTCTAGGCAGTGTATTTCGTTGACAATCGCAGCCCAGTCTTCCTTTGTCGGAGGGTTTGGCTGCAGCCCCATCCGGGCGATGTCCTTTTTTGCTTGCAGCCAGTTCATTTTGGAGTCACAAAATATCCAACTGTGTTCTTCCAGCAAAGCTCTCTACGAGACCTGCAGTTGGTATTCCTAGTCTGTCTTACCCATATCTCATTCCAATCGTCTTCAGATATGTCCAGGCCCGTTTCTTTCTCTCACCTCTGTTTGACATAGACAGCTGAGTAGTTCTTGGAGTTTTGTGCTCTGTTGTGTATTCGTGACATTAGATGTTCATTATCTTTATTTCTTATAGGCATCAGTGAATATACCGACCAAGTTAGGTTCACTGTCCTTGATGGATGGATTTCTCCCTGTTATTTCTTCAAAATTTCCCTTCTTTTTTTTTTGCTCTTTGCGACATTGGGAGCTTTGAATTTTCCTGTAGATAACTGCTGTGGAGGCTACAAAATCAAGAGCAATCTCGACCACGTGGAGGAAGCGGATAATGAAGAGTGCACTCGAAAATTAAATGTAAATTAAATTTCTTTTTTTTTTAAAGGAACAAGACAAACATGAGTTCACACTTCATGATACGACCTTTTGGGGACCAACACAACGAGCAACCGTTGCCTCACTGTATGTTAAGACCACCCTGTTGTGCTCTAAGAAGGAAAGGAAAGAGGCCTCTGGACAGACACCAGTTGAGGTCTGGACAGAGGCTCTGGAGCAACAGAAATTGACTCCTGTCCAACATTTTAGTATATTATGGAGCAAAGAATAGGGCAAAAGGCGAGGCAGTCTACAGTGTCGCAATGAACTTAATTTCCAGACACATTTACTCCTTTGAAACTTCACTGACCGGACTTGCACATACTCCGTGGCATTCATTTTAATTCTGCCCTCTGTAACCTTTCTACTTGCCGGGAGATTGTCGAGAAACCGGAATTCCTCTGTAGAATAAATTGTTGCTTCAGGCGATGATGATGATGGACTGAGATATGTGATATTTTAACTGAATCACTTTGAGAAAAGAGGTGCGGTGCATAACTCCACCATGAGGAAAAATAGTTTTTTTTTAATTATGCTATGTATGTCACTGTAGCTGTCCCTTTCCCTAATGGTTAATTTAGTCTAAGTTTTCTTAACCCATAAGGAATATTTAATCCGTCCCTTTTGGAAAATTTTGAAACAATCAAACTTGGTGGGAATAAGGTTTTCACTAGACAGCAATGCGGTTAGTATCCCAGAAAATTATGGTTTACTTACCAGATGTCAGATGTAATAAAGCACAGTAGGATCTTAATAAAGTCACATTGAAGTCACATGGAGACACAAAAATTCCCAAAAGCTGCATTACCATGGGTACTATGGGAACTACTGTGGATCAAAATCAGTGGATGACAAAGTATTCACATACTTTACTTTAGGCAAAGTACCAATACAGTAATGTAAAAGTACGCCGAGTACAAGTCTTGCATTTAAACCGAAGTAAAAGCAAAGAGGTACTATTAGAAAAGTGTACTTAACTTATCAAAAGTAAAAGTACTCATTCTGCAGAAAATGGCCCATATAGACACATGAGGGGCCACAAGACAAAAAGGTTTAATCTTTAACAAATCATAGTCTACAGTATGCTTAGCATATGTTTTGTAAATCTGAAAAAACGACTACTGACTACAGCTGTCAAATGACTGTAGTGGAGAAGAAGTGTAAGGTAGCGTAAAGTGGAAGTACTCACCTAAAGCACAAGTACTTCAGCACTGAATTTCAATGCAGTACTTCAGTGAATGTACTTTACCTTCCGCCACTGATTAACATTAGGTCATTAAGCAACACATAGGCCACAGAAACACTACAAATCCACGTATGTATATTTAACTGACACGTTTAGTGGTTCAACACAACAACATCACCGTGAAATCACTTCTGAGCAGCACACAAACACCGCAATTCCCCATTTCCCATCCTTCCCACACTTCAACTCCCTGCTGGGTAGTAATAACCCCCCCACAGGGCGTGGAGCTCAGGTGGGAGAGTTTGGAGAAGAGAAAAAAGAAAAAAAGAAGAAAAAAAAAAAGGGTGGATGCCCGAGGAGACCTCCTCTGATTGGATGACGGTGACGTTTGCTGGTAGGTGGAAGATTATAAATCCAGCAATGGCGGAAAAAAAAAAAAAGTGTTTGATCAAGATTATAACGGTCTGAGTGCTCGGTTCCAGGCAGCTGCCCCTCAAAGTCGAGTCCTTTTTTTTTTCCCCCCTCAACATGAACAGAATTATTCTCCAGCTTTTCGCAGTCGGATTCTGCTTTGCAATCGGTAAGATAAAACTCTGACTTTGTGATTTATTCATTTTTAAAAATGCATGTTTTTTTCCCCGGTATTGTAGAGCAACTCGAGTGGAAAACTTGCCTCTAAAACGGAATTTATTAGAATGGGGGGGTTTTATATATCAGAGAGAACCTTTTTATAAAGTCCCCCCTCAAAATCTAGTTTTTTTTTTTTTTCTTCTAATTTATTTGTTTTTTACATGAAGTTTGGTGTGTCTGTGTTTTATTGTGGTCGCTTTCCCTGAAAAAACATCACAACAGTGTCTGCACTGTTGCTGAATTCAGAATTGGCGTTTCTTTTCGTCAAGTATTACATGATTAGATTATGTTGGATTTCAACTTTTGTTTTTTTTGTTTTTTGTTTGTTTTTGGTTTTTTTTTTGCTTCTGCATGGAGCAATAACATTTTCCATGATGTAATTTTTTTATTTTCAAGCTCTCCCCGACGTTTCTTTCCTGGCAGGACGGATCAGACCCTGTCGAACACGTTTTTGCTGAAAAAGTGAAAACTGAAGCGCTTGACTTTCCTCCGCCCGTATTTGGGAGCTGACTCCCTCTTGGCGTTTACTCGGCGGGGCGCGGGGCGCAGGGCGCAGGGCTTGGGGCTGGTGGTCTGATTGGGTGTGTTTTCCCTCTTGTGCCAGTGGCGTGCTCACATCAGTTCAGCGGCAGGGCTGGACCCAAACAAGTGGGCTCTTTTTGTGAGGAACCTGAGAACGTACACAGTGGCGGACCAGTAAATGCAGAAGTACCTCCGGCTGTTTAGCATAATGAAATACGAATGCAAAAGACTGGTGTCATATCATGATATACAAATCTATTTCCTGTTTTTTTTTTTTTTTGATGTGAACTAGTTTAACTGTTAAAACTCACTTAACTCATTTGACTGTTTCAGATGAGATAACGAGCAGCGAGGCCCTCCACATAGCATCACCTGTTCGGTTTCTTATATTCTAAATATCACCTGAAAGAGCCGTCTTGTCATCTCAAAAGATGTGGGATAGTTGAAGTTACACAAAAGCAATAAACAGTTGAAATACATAGCTGGGGTTTAATTGGTTTAAACAGAAAAGTTTGAAGACACATCTGTGGGCTTTGACCCTGGACGTGGACTCTGGAGAGTCATTATGGGCCTTTTTCACCAGCTTCCAACGTTTTGTAGAAGTTACTGATTGACCCCAAAAAAAAAAAAGGCAACTCCGACCAACAGATTTGCCTTGTAAGATTCAACAAAATGCAGAATGAGTTACTGGTTCCCACAGATGAACAAAGACGAAGCAGAGCTTTGGTGTGTTTACCCTCTGTGCAGATCCCAGGCTTTACTCTAATGCTGTTATCATAGGTTGGGGTCAGGCAGCCTGTTTGTGGTACAGCGATGTTCTCGTTTGGTTTGTTTTTTTTCTGGCTGGGTTTTTTTTGCCAGACGTTATTAAAAAGAGTGAATCATGTCCCAGCCTGCCAGCCGTTGCATGAGAAATTCCTCACCTTGTAACAGTGGAGGCTTTGCCAGAGTTTTAAATTCCACTTCTACAGAGCAGTCTGCAGACTGGGCACGCCATAAGGGACATTTGTTCTTGTACTATTGTGTTTTGAGGCCATTGTAGTACCATTTTTTTTTTGTCTTCGGGATCCCCTCAGCTCTTTTGTTTTGGTTTCTTGTTTCAAACCACACCCTTTTCAGCAGGAACCATTTCACATCCTGGCTGCTTTTTACCCTCTAAGCTGATAACTCTGACCTTTAGCCCACTAGTTCTTTACTTAAGTAGTTGTTTGTCACAGAAGAGTGATTCACAAATGGAGATGATTACACACTGTGGTTTTACATCTCCCTGTACAGGTGACCAGGAGGGTCGAATCTCTCTGTTTGGGTGCGTTTACCCTGGGGAAAAGTAGTTGATTTCAGATGGCAGTCTGGTTGACTTTTTTTTTTTTTTTTGAAGTCGGCATGTTACCGATTACTGAGCGCATCACCTGCCAGAAAAAATAGACCAGGACATGCTCACCTCTGTGTGGCTTCCAGTTACGTCTAAATCCAGACCTCAAGATCTGATTTTTCTGAAGTTCAGAGGATGTTGACTGAACAGGATAATGAAATGGAGTTGATTTTTAATTTGTAAAAATGTCAATTCTTCTTTATCAAACCCATGTTTAAGGTTTGTTTTAGTGATCTGTATAAATTAATTCACAAGAGCAAAAACAAATATCTTTATGCCACAAATATTCCATCCGGCTACTCCCCACATCAGCCTGGCTACTCCCATTCTTCACGGATGCTGCCAGTGCGAGCGAGAATATACTTAACATCCAAATGCAAATGGGGAATATTTGCACAACCCACTGGACCATCTGGGTGCATTTATCTTCAGCTTTTCTGGGGCTGTAGTTTGAGGACGTTAATGATCCCTATCCAGAGGAAGCGTTTAAGGCTGTCTTTGCATATTTACCTTCATATTACTTTTCATAAACTTGTTTGGATAAACATCTCACGACGCGGTGTCTCATTTCAACTTCTTGTGCACTGAGGGGATGGTGTTTTTTAGCGCATGACTCACACTGCGAGTTTAATTTCGGCTTGTGTTATTGACTGTTTTTTTTCTTTCCAGTTGCTCCCCTCGGTGATCTGAAACGATGAGATATTAACACAAAGCTGTCTAAAACGGAGCCTCTATCATTGAATTGGATCTATAAAGTTGGTTCTGCTGGTCACACGTGGATATGCTCATGTTGAATTAATGACAAGTGTACAAGCAGAAGTAGAAGTAGAAACAACTAGGAACTTTTTTTTTATTTTTAGACGTTTTTCAACAGCGATGCCCTCAGTGTAATTCTTGGTTACCTACTCCTCCCCAAAGCACCGATTTTTTTTATAGGAGGAAAAACACCAAACCTAGTACACCAACAACATCAGAGCTGTAGTTAGTAGTAGTTTTAGGGAAAGAGCAGTAGAGGGCAGTATAAGGCTGACGCTGCACATTGAGGGTTATTAGGAATGTGCCACACCTGAGCTGTTCTGATGTTCTTCTGCTATCAAAATGGAGGGCAAAGAAAGAGTCAGAGTTTTAGGCAGAGTTAACTCACTGCAGTATTCATATATCATCCTCTAAAGGGACTTTATTAAAAATAGTGCTCTTGTTTATCAACTAGTAATTGCTTGACTTTAAAAAAAAAAAAAAAAAGTATCTGCACTATCTCTTAATTTGAGATTTCATGTTTACAGATTCTGGTATTTCTACGCATCTATGGCTTTAATTCCTTCCCAATGAGTTTAGATAACTCGCACAGCCCTACACAGAGCTATAATGCAGATCTAAAATGTTGTGTTTGAAATATTGTTAGATGTTGAGTTACAATAACACCTGAATCTGACTTTTCTTTTTTTACTCAGGCACATTGCAAAACAGACTTAAAAAACAGTAGGGCAGATCACCTTATTCAGGTACTGTTGAACAATTTCGAAGTACATGCACTGTAACTGAGTATTTACATTTTTCTTTTACTTCTCCTCTAAATTTTAGCTAAAATAATTGCTCATGTCACTTTTTCCCCACAAAGTTAAGATTGCGAAGGATATGAAAAGAGTGGTAACACTTTACTTTCAATCCTCCTATTAAGTATTTCTTTTAACAATATATAAACATTTAATAGACAAGAAGGTGAGATCTGAAACTCTGATTTATATCAGTGACAGTTGACAAAATATTATTTGAACACCATGACCTTCATGAAGTTGGGATTTATTGCGGGATTAGACTGCATTAGCTTTAGCTAGGTGTATCTAAAAAAACAAAACAAAAAAAACCCAGAAAAAAACTGCCAACTGAGTGACATTAAGGGATCTGAGTATTTGCCCCACCACTTTTTCAAATAATTTTCTGTAGTCAGGACTTCCACTCTGAAAGGGCGCGCTTGCTTTTACTCAGGTGTGTCCCGTGGTGGTGGTGGTGGTGGTTGGTAAGTGATGCACTGTAAAAGTACCTCACAGGAGAACAAGGTTTCCAGTAATGAGAGGAGAATTTTTATTTTATGAACTTTTTAAAACCACAGCATACTTGAACCCAAGCAAGAAGAACAAGGAAGGGGTTTTGAAGTGCACTGACGATCATGAATATTTACCCTGAGATTTGCTCATTCGTGTGTGGTGACTAATTATTCCCGGAAAAATGTAGCGCTGCTGCTTTTCATGCCAACTTCCCCTGTCTCCTGTATATTGTCAAAATTGAAAGACTGTACCCTTTTTGTGTGTGTGTGTGTATATCTTTCTTTTATCCAGAGGCTGTTCTTTAAGCAAATGTGCTGCTGTGTAGGAATTTTGTTGCAATCAAGGCAGGTGAAGAGACAAGCAGCCATATGTTGAGACACTTCTGCTGCAGCAGCGAACAGACAGCGTGCTGTATTTGAACATCATTAGTTTTTGTTCCCACATGACTTCCGCATCAGACTCCTCACAATGGCCCCAGGGCACGGACATGTAACAGCTCCCTCCATACCTCCTACAGTAACAGCAAGACGCCCAAACCCAACTTCTGGGTCTCTTTAGTCATTTTCCATGCCTTTGTAGTTGTTCTGTGTCCTTTTTATGGTCGTTTTGCTTCCTTTTAATTGTAATTTTGCATCTCTAGTCTTTTTTTTTTTTTTTTTTTTTTTCTTCCTCTTCTTACTAGTTTTGTGTCTCTGTGTGGTTGTTTTGCGCTTGTTTACGGTTGTGTTGCATCTCTTTGTGTTGGTTTTTGCATCTGTTTCTGGTCATTTTGTCTCCTTTTGTGGTTCTTTTGCATTCTCTTGTAGTCGTTTTATTTACTTTTACTTATTTACTCTGGCTCTAGACCTGTTCAGTAATTCTCCCATAAACTAACAATGAATTTACGTGCTTAATTGCTTTAAACAAAAAACGATTTCATGTGCGCAAATGTTTGTGTGTGTTGTTTAAAGACCGAGTGACTCCATAGCTTGAAGGATCAGGTGGAACCGGATTTTTAGATTCCTCTCAGACAGTACCAGGAACAAGGTGATGTGA
The DNA here is from genome assembly GCF_016859285.1 of Xiphias gladius. Lineage (NCBI taxonomy): Eukaryota > Metazoa > Chordata > Actinopteri > Istiophoriformes > Xiphiidae > Xiphias > Xiphias gladius. Next base: position 18,093,816 of record NC_053423.1, on the reverse strand, counting down.
AATGTCAGTCAGCATTGTAGAGCGCTGACGTACTGCAAGGTGTGGCAGCACTGAAATCCCATGACACTGTAATTATGATTTACCTGTGGTTTGCTACTTTAGTACGCAAGGTCGGGAAAGAAACAACCTTCTTTCCTTTTGTTCTATTTCATGACAGAATATATTTCAGTTTTATGTTTGATAATGAGTTGGGGCAATAAGAGAGGATGTAAGGATTGTCAAAAGTCTCTAAATCGTCAGCTCTACTTGAGCTCGGGTTCAACCGAAACCAGCAGGGTAGGGTGTGGGGTTGCGTCTATATAGTGGTGTGGGTGTGTCTTAGTCTCAGGGGCCAAGAATTGGGAATATCCTTCCAGACTGCATTGAAATCTGGCTCTCACAAGATCGTACAGGTTTTACTTTGTGAAATGTATTTAAAAAAACGGTCACGTCTTTCAAGTTAAACTCCTCCTGTTTATGGTGGAAAAAGTGAAATTGAGTATAACCAAAGATAACAGTGCTTTAGGTTTTTGAGTGTGACGTAATGGACAGTATTTCCCCACACTACCATGCAGCCCTGGAGGAGCTTCTCATCGGTTTTTAAAAATGGTAAATGGTGATGAGTCAGCCCAGCAAACATCTTGATAATACAGCAGTAACTCTTTTAAAGTACCCGTTGTCTGTACAATATTGGAGTTAATTGCTTAATCAGCCATCGGTCTTAGTAATTGGTTTTACATATTGTAAATGTAGCATGAGAGATTAGTCATTATTTTAAAGGACCATATCAAAATTAACAATCTTTAAATATTATTATTATTATTATTATTATTATTATTATTATTATTATTCCCTCACATGATGAAATGATTAACAAACAGCATGAAAAACTGCAAAGTTATCACAATAATAAACATAAAAATAAAATGAAAAAATATCAATAGGTACAATTAGGAAACGTTGTTTCCTAATCTTACTTTGCAGTTTTCCTGATGTTTTTAAATCATTTCATCATGTGAGGGAATAATGTTTGTTATTTAGTATACATAGAATACAAGCTTTTCCTTTTCTTTTTTTTTTTTTTTAAGTTGCATTTCCCAAATTGCAACCTAATGGTGTCACTTCATTACACCCTCTGTTTTTGATAAAAACCTATACACACTAGTAATTTAAAGCAAAATTTGGATCAATAGTGCGGTTGGGTTTGATTCTGAGTGGTGCTGATGGACACTTTATTTGCAGAATCCACGGTGCGAAGGAAAGGGAGGAGCTGCTCACAGCTCCAAAAACCCAAAGCAAAGTGTGGGCGGTTGTGAGGAAGATCTCAGAGGATCTCAGAACAATTCACTTACTCTGTAATTGTCATTGAAAATTACATCATTGTTTGACGTCAGTCCGAAAGTCTTATGACACTTTTTTTTTTTTTTTTAAATAAAACCCAAGATAACAAATCAGTTGCATAAAATTTAACCCTGCATAAAGTTAGACAAATAAGACAGTCAGTTCTAAAATGAACCTGGATTGCAATTCATTCTAATAAATTTAATCCAAAAGCCAACAAACCAAACATAACTGACTTGACTACTGTATCACTCGAATTTATGACACTTATATCACTCAGTGTTGGTACCGGTAGCAAAGTACATTGATTGTTGTGTACTAAAGGCAAAAACATTAGGCCAGAACTATGAAAATTCATAAGTATTGCATACAATTAGTGTGTAGTGTGGAACTGGGGAACAAATTCCTGCCCTCAGTTTTTAACATAGACTTCTGATCAACATTTGTAGTTTCCAAGGCCAAAGCAGAGATAATCCTGATTTTTTTTTTTCTTTTTTTTTTTTTTTCTCCAGATTCGACAAAGCTCCTCCACAGCCACAAAACGCGCAATTATTGAATTTTATTCCCTGCTCATCTTATTTTATTTGTGATTTGCATGCTGCTCTGAATCTGTCCGTGTTGCGTGCAGTGCAGTTGTTGAACACCCTGCTTCGTTCATGTGAGCTCACTCTCCAAGTTGTACTCAAAATTCCTGAGTTGATGACTCCCTTTTTAAACCTGTTATCTGTAAGGCGAGTTTTTGTCAACATAGCTTGGCTATAAACCAACTTCAGACTTGGTCTGAATTAACATGATCCACACAGGGCACTATTATCTGTAGTCAGGTCTTCTTTGTCTGTAACGTAGTTACAGCTGTTAAATGAAACTGATAAAATAGCCCTGGTTTTATTTATGTGGCACAAAATTTCTAATTTGTCTGAGTGTTTTACAGTCCGTAGATGTAAGAACCTCTATCCTCAGACTATCAATTTGGAAAAGGAAAAACACAAAGAAACCCTTTTTTTTTTTTAATTGGAGGAAAAATTGATAACTCGGCGCCTCAGCTAATTTGATCAATAAATGAGTGGATCAACTGGAAAAACAAAAAAATCCTTAATGGGTGAAAAAATAGGAGCCACCTCATTCAGGATGAATAGACACTGAACAGGTTTATTTACAGTGTATATATAGAGTAGACGCGGCAGTAAGTGAATTACGTTATTAAGTAAATAAAGTACACAATATAATTATAAGTAAGTCAATAATAACTGTAATAAGTTAAATGGTTTCAGGCAAAGTGTAAAAGTCTCTGAATAGAGACTGAATCAGACAATAAAACATCCAGGTGATACCAAGAGATGGTACGACCTTGACCATGAAAGCTCTTCTATGCCACAGGTCAGGTCACTTGTTTCATCCTTGGTCACCAACTTTCTATCTCATAATCAACCACGTAAGACCCCTTTTAAATAACAAACTCCATCATCTGAGTGGATGGTAAACACTGAAACAGTCCTCCATACCAAACAAACACGAGAAGATGTTTACTGGAATGAATTTATATATTTATACCAATTATAGCCTGTAGTAAACCTATTTATACTAATTTTACTATTGTTTCCTTCTTCCCACTTACCTCATCTGTACCCCCAACCCCAACTTTCTTTTAATTTCAGGCCAAGCTCTGCAGTGCTACAAATGCAAAATTGGCCTGTGGAACCTGTGCATAACCTCTGAAACCACATGTGAAAAGGGAGAACAATGCTTCAGCGGAGTCGGGAAGGCAGGTAAGGAGCTCAGTAGCTGAAAATCTCACCGGTTGACATTCTCCTTAAGAAGCTTGCCATCAACACTCGCATGAAATCCCCATTAGTTGCATTCTCAAAATGTGTAGCTCTGTAGCCGGAAGGAAGGAAGGTGACTTAGCTCTCATGAAAACATGAAAGCATTTTCATCAAAAGGTTATTCACCTTTTTTTTTTATTGTGCTGGAACGAATCCTTCATATTCAATTGTTGCTCAAGAGAAAGCCAATGATTCCCAACCAGGGGTACTTTTAGCTCAGGGGGGTGCTTTGCCTTGGGTTATGTGGAAAGCTTGTTGGGTTGCTCAACTAGTCATTCATCCTCAGTCAATTGTAACGCATTCACATCATATGTAGCAATTTCCTGTTTGCATATGAAAACTAGTTAGCAAGTGATCAGAGAAGTTGAAATAGTTAACAAAATGTCATGAAAAAATAGTTGAATTAGCTGAAAGTCATGAATAAGAGGTTGAAATAGCTATAGTCATGAAAAGACAGTTCAGACAGTAAAGAATAAACATTTGAAAGAGATAAATCTAATTAAAAAAAAACAGTTTAAAATGGTTAGCTAAAAGTAATGGATAAACAGCTGAAATGGTTAGCTAGAAAATAAACCGTTGAAATGATTAGCTCAAAATAAACAGTTGAAATAGTAAGGGTAAGCAATGGTTAACCAGTTGAAATGGCTTAAAGTAATGGAAAAACAGTTGAAATATTTAATGTTAGCTAAAAGTAATGGATAAATAATCAAAATGGTTAGTTTAAAAATAAACAAGTGACATGGTTAGCTAAAAGTAACGAATAAACGGTTGAAGTAGTTAGCTAAATAGTTTGCTAAAAATAATGGGGTTAAGCATACAGTATATTCTCCGGTCCTCCTCCTGAAGGTTGTGGTTAATTGGGGGAACCCAGTTAAAAACAGATGAATTAATATAACCATCAGTCGCAGCTCTAAACACACACTCACATTTGTGCTTTTATGCTCGATATATCAGGTGTTGCAGATCACAGATCTGCCTCTTACTGTTCTGAGATACCGTATCAACTGTTTTGAAATGATGATTAAGATCGCTAATGTCTATCTTCACCCACAGTAGATAATACTAAGTATTCACAGGCTGGTTCAGTCCCTCCTTTCAACTTGTTGGCGTTAAGTTTCATTCGTCCAGTCTCAGTCTGACAGCTTGGACAGCCGTTTACATAAAAGCACTCATTCATAGCAGCTTACAAGACCATAAATGATTTTGAAGATTTTGGTGGCTACAGTAAATTTAAATGTACAGTAAACATATAAAGTTGTCAGGTGGAAAACATAAGAGTAAGCAATTCTGGAGAAACACTGACATTTGAACATTTGAACATTTGAGCTTTTCAGTGCTCCCCTCAGAATTTCCGCCCCCCAAATTCACATACGATCTAGAGCGTCTTATATGGTGTGGAAGTGGATACTCTTTCTCATAACTGAAGCAAAACAAACCTTTATAATATAAAACATCATCAATAAACAACATGCACACAAACAGCATCCAAAACACAACAGAGAAAAAACTAGCAAGAGTTAGTTGTTACCTCCGCCAAGGAGATTATGTTTTAGCCCATGTCTTTGCCATGTCTTTGTGACAGAAGAGAGGACTGAAGGTTGGTAGCTAAGCTAACAAGGAAGGTGACTTTACCTGGCACAGCATTTCAAATTACACATCCAACAAAATAAATCCACTGTGCTAGCAAACGTGTTTTAGGGTCTCCATGGCTATAAAACCCTTCGCACGTTGAATGGACAAATACCATGATATAGAGCAATGAGATATATACTGCGCTAGAGTTGCTTCTGCAAAGCTAACATGCAGAGAGGACAAGATGGTTCCCATAGCCAGCACACCAGTGCCAGATAGTGATACTCACAACTCTCCAGCTACTATAGCTAACATCACACCAACAACATATCTTGGCAAACTAGAGAGTAAGACAAATGTCCATGGGCCAGTAATTTAACGTTACTGGACACACAAATGGGACAACAGTCCCTGCTTGCCAACTAACCAGTAGTGATTAGCTATCACAATCATTAAAAAATGGGACAAAACAATACTGACCTATTGGCTCTTTGAAAGATAGGAAAGCTAATGTTTTACACCCTTGTCAAGCAGAAACGGAGAAACCTCCGCATGCGTCTTCATGTCTTTCAACTCTCGGAGCTCTGAAGACATAGTCATCACTTTTGTGCATCTCATACAGGTGTTCCAATTAAATGTGTCGGCACATATAAACACCAGACAGTATTAAATCATGTCCCACGTAAAGACTCGACCCGAAATCCTCAATTGAAATGATTTTCAAACAGGGTGGGGGAAAAACGTGTGCATGTAAACATAAATGCAACTGCACGTAAATGCAACTGTTGCACAGGTTGACATATTCCTTCACTTCAATGAACACACACACTGGAGTTAATTTAGCTGCTACTGTGAATACTCAATAGAAGACCAAATCTTTAGCTGAAAATAGTCCCCAACACACGTACTATTTGCTTCTGTGTAGTTTTTAGCAACGTTTGCTGAAAACTACAGTGCCCAGTTGTTTTATGGAATTACTTAAGCCTTTTATTTTATATATTTTGTAATTTTATTTTTGAAGATTTGTCTTCAGTAGGAACATGGGATTTTGTGACAATAAGAAAAAGATTAACTCCAGTATCATCCTTTTTTTTAAAGGAGTTAAAACATGCAAATCCTTAGTGTGTTGATGTTGATTTATTCCTGTTATTTGTTTAAAAACATTCTGCCGGCCTATTGAGCATTTGTAAGCAGTATATAAACATGTTATAAACAATTAAATTACTATAATGTAGTTTTAAGCAGAATTGAGGGTCTTATTAAAATATTAACAACTATCCCCTCCTATGTGTACTCATCAGTGGACACTGGTTTATAAATGGATAATGACTTACAGTATAGTAAAACATAGATGTAATAATATAAAATGTGTCTTGAAAAGGAGAAGTTACAATTGCTGACATATATTGGTCATTAATAAACACTTAAAATGTTCTTGTAGCTCTGTATAACTATGTTGTATAGAACTACAAGGACTAAATGTTTATATATGGCTTATAAAGGCAAAATAGGGAGGACTTAAAGTGAAGGTAAAACCCGGGAACCAAAACTGGACTGACAAGGTTTTCACAACTTGCAGTGTGTTAGTGCATTCCTACGAGCGTGCACTTCTAACCAGCCATTTCAAACAAACACAATGAACAATGGACGCTGATTGTGATCGTGTGTGTTTGTCGCTCCACAGTCAGCTTCATGGATATCAAGATGAAGGGCTGTCTAGCAGAGGCAGAGTGCAACAAGACTAAAGAAGTGACCTTTCCTACCAGCAGCTCCAACTCCACCGTCTACACCATGACCAAGACTTGCTGCACTGTCGACCTGTGCAACGCCGCGCCCGGTCTGCCCGGGGCCTCCGGGGTCAGCCTGGCCGCCGCCACCATCACTGCTCTGCTTGTGGCCAATTTTCTGGTTTAACAGAAGATGCAGTGGATGATGGATGACAAAAAATGCACATAAACACACACACACACACACACAAACACTACATAATTTACACACACTAGCACTACCAGGATTAAATAAAATACCTTACTCAGACATGAGCTCTGTGATTTTGTAACTACAGAGCTTGTGATTTTTCCTCCATATGGGTCTTGTGTTTACTATCCTTGAGGTGTATTGTAATTTTTCCTTTCACATTGGTGTTTGTTAGTTAAAATTTAATTCCCTCTTTTTGTTTTTGTATTTTCAGATGTATCAGCCCTCATTTCACTACAAAAGATATTAAAATGTTTAGCGGACAGCTAAAGCCTAAAATGAGTGTTACATTGACATGATTTTAAGTCCCCTGTAATTAACCCTCTCCACTTGAATGAGCAGTATAAAGTTTTGGTTGGGGGTTGTCTGACAGTCCTTTTTCTAGGTCAGTTTGTGCCATCATATCTTAAAGGAATAGTTTGACACTTTAGAATGACACTTTAGAAAATGCGCTTAATAGCCTTTTTTTGCCGAGAGTTACATTAGAAGCTTGATACACTCTTGTGTCCATGTGGTAAATATGGAGCTACAGCCAGGAAACTGTTAGCTTAGCTAAGTTTAGCATAAAGAGTGGAAACAGGGAAACAGCTAGCCTGGTTCTGTCCGAAGATTTTTTTTTTTTTTTTTTTTTTTTTAAAAAGACAAGTTTTGGTTTTTAAACACACATAACGTAATCAGCTTTAGAGGATCTAGTGGGCAGATTTTGTCCCCTTTAGTGAGAACCAGGCTAGCTGTTTCCCCTTGTTTCCAGGCTTTATGCTAAGATAAGCTAACCGTGTTTGGCTGTAGCTTCATGTTCGTCTTACACACGTGAAAGTCGTATTGATTTTTCTAATCTAACCCTGAAAGGAGAGTAGATTAAATTCCCAAATTGTCAAACTATTTTTTTTAAATTAATTGCCTCTGACCCACTGTATTGTCATTCTAGAGTCCTTTATATTCAAATGCCAATATATGATTTCAAAGCTTCAATGAACATTTCCATTTCTATTCATTTCATTTATTTTCGGTTGCTTTGCGTTCACCTTATTAACATGTAGCTAACATAATGTAAATGGGCCCCATGGCTTTTGTCTGGCAGTATCTGTGAAAACATTTCTGTCTTGTTTTGCTGGTTTCACCTTTTTTTTTTTTTTTTTTTTTTTTTTTTCTTCCTCCAACAGCTCCATTAATTCTGTGTTTAACCTATTATATTTTTGATATTGGTTTCAATTCTACACTGCACATTACTCAAAATGTGGGGATGAAGCTTTTGTGTATCTTGCTAGTTTTGAATGTATATATGAGGAGAACGTGAATAAATCGATCACTCTTTGTGTGGTGTTACTGGTGTGGTCTGGGTTCTACCTGCTAAATATCTTTTCAGCTCAATGCCATCCTGCAGGACCAACTGGTCCTTCAGGCTTCAGTGCCCCACAGCACAGACAGTGATGTCACCGCTGAGGCAACTCATCTGTCCATATTTAAGGTTTTGGCACAGCACAGGACATTCTTGGCATGCTTGCAAACAAGCAGATTAAAATTTGGGAGAAAAAAAAACTAACACCAACCAGTTTTAACTTCACAAACTAACTTTTGTTGACAATTTTTCCTGACTCCAACTTTAATGGATTTTGCCACAATTTCTCAAGTAGGCAGATTTAACACAGTAAATGTTTAGGAAACAATATTGTTCTGCTTCACTGTTTGGTTCTCCCCCATGCGACAATATAATAATATAATATATATTTTTTGAGCTACACTGACAAATATTCACCAATTCCACCTTGTCAAATGCTAAGATTTGAGGATTTTCTTTGTTTCAAACTGAATATCTTGGGTTAAAGGCAAGGCAAGTTTATTTATATGGCACAGTTCATACACAAGGAAAATTGGTTACACAAAGTGCTTTACACCATGCAAAAGAATATAAAACAGGAATAAGACAAGACTAAAAGAAGCAGGTAGAAGTAATAGAATAATAAAATAAATAAAATAGAATTGAAAATGATAAATAAAAATAAATGGCATTTAAAAAGGCCCTGCAGCTCCAACATTTGATTAAAAGCAATTGCAAACAGATGTGTCCTCAATGGCTATTTTAAAAAAAATAGCCAGTTGTTCCATAAATCAACCAATTTGAGTATGTCTCCTTGAAATCTGGGAAATTGAGATTTTCTTTCACTCTTTTATGCCAATTTTTAGATGAAACGATAAGTCGATTAATGGAGAAATTACAAAATGTAAACTTAAGGTCATGATTTCAATTTGTAATTAATAACTTATTCTACTTGAATAAGCTCATGGTATTCAGTTAAATCTTATTTAGGGCCTGAGTAATCCTTTGCATTCCTCCCCTCTCACTAAATCTTTCCCCTAGGTAAAGATAAAGATAAGATAACAAAGGACTTGTAAACCCCATCTTGTCTCCTCCCTTCCCCTGTCACACACTATAAATTTCAGACCTCACCCAACAAGCTCATCAGTTTTCACTCCACACTGCCTCCAAGGAGCTTTCTGTGGAAAGATTTATTTTTTTTCTTGTCTGTGAGCCGAAACCAAGGACCAAATCGACACACCAAGATGGGCCGGCTCCTATGTGGAATCATTGCAGTCGTTGCATCTTTCATGCTAGGTAAGATTAACCAGTAATCAGGGTTATCAATCAACTATCACAAATGTATTACTCAAAACAAAGATATGACAGACAAAATATGGAGGAAAAAAATTGGCAAATTCTCTGGCAGGGATTGATCTGATTGAATTATCCTTAATTTGTAGATTAACTGATAACACTAATATAATACTGACCAAAAAAGTCCTGCAGACTTGCTCAATGCAAAAGTTTGCTCTGAGAAGAAGGTGGGAAAAGCTCAGTTGATGAAAAGGCTGGTCAATGTTTTCAAATTAGCTTTTAGCTTTTTAGACTTAACATTTTTATTAATTGTATTACTGTTTTTTTGTTTTTTTTTTAAATCATGTATCTGCATCATAGTTGAGTAAAGGAGACAGAAATTACAGTTGAATTCAGATTTTTGTGCACAAATCAGAATTATATCATTTGCCCAAACCAGTGCTCATACAGTACAGCTTAGACCTGGTGCTACCAGGTCAACTACCTAGCGCAGATAGTTTAACTTTTGTAAGTCCAGGTTTTTTGAGACATCAGCCACTGAAAAGCCCGCTGCCATTGAAACACAACGGAAGTGCATCAGCAATGAAAAAAAAACCCTCAAACATCAGTGTGAAACAGTTACTCCATAAAACTTCACTGTCAAAAATTTTCAAAGGGGAAATTTCTTGGGAAGAAATTAGGTCTGTTAAAAACTGTTTTGATGTTTTGAAAACACTTTGAGCGCCACTAATGAAATTCCATTCACCTCCACTGGATCGGGGGTAACGGCAAAAATCTCAGAGGCAGATATCTCAAAACCCAGACTAGTGAAACCACAGCTTTTTAAAATCCTCCAAATGAGCTGAAAAACCAACTTTAGGTCCCCATTCAATAAAAGTGCACCAGTGATTAGGATCCTTTCACACCTTGACAATGAAGATTCAAATACAGTATCACTTCAACTGATAAGATGTCTCTTGATATGTCAGTTAGATCTTAATTTTTTGTCTACCCGGGCTGGGTTTAACAACTTTTGTTTGCCCCACAGTGCAGGGCATGGTGGATCACAAATCCCCCAAAACAATGTTCGCTGAACTGGAGTGATCTGGCAAAAGGTCGAACTGAAAAACTTACAGCGCTGCCAATATAGATGGTGTTTAATTTCAAATCAACATTAACAGAAATTAAAAAAAAAAAAAAAAGATCGCTGAAATAAAATTAAAGCATATTATGAGTAAAACTTGAAGTTGGAAAAGGTCTAGAAAGAGCACAAAGATATACATGTTGATACCAAAAATACAGATGACCGAAATGAATAAAATCTCTAAAAAGCAAGAAAGGTCTCGTTCGATCGATAATTTCAGCTCTAGAGACAGTTTAGGTTTTTATTAGCTTGAACACTACTGTGGAAACTTTACATGTTCAACATGAAGTGTGTTTATGTATTTAACTTTTGTGCTTTCCCTTGTGTGTTTCAGTGGAGTCCCTGACCTGCAACAAATGCACCTTTGGTCTGGTGGGCGTCTGCCTTAGCAGTGGGGAGGAGACCTGCTCGTCCAACAGCAGTGTCTGCTTTACTGGAAAAGCAAGTAAGTTGCCTACTAATTACCCAAGAGCTCACACGCATAACATCACATGCATGATTGACTTAAATCCTTCCCAAATACCATGACAGTCAGACACACAGATCGAGAAACACTCCCCGATGTTCCAAGCTGCAAAACCAGTGTCCCAGCTGACTAGATATTCATTGTTCTCCCCAGCTTTCCCATCACTCTCAAGCTTCGTGGGCTTCAACACCCAGGGCTGCAGGGCATCCTCATCTGGCTGCAACATGACCACCAATGCCACCCTGCTGAGTGTCACCTACCAGACCAAAATTGAGTGCTGCTCAACTGACAAGTGCAACCCCGTCCAGGTCAGCGGCGCCCCGGAGACCAAGATGACCCTCACCGCTGCCATTGGTGTGGCCGTCCTGGCATCCGTTTGGGGAAGCGTGCTGTAAAATGCCTAATACAACATCACAAGAACAGCAGCAACCAGCTGCTACCAAGACCAAAAGCACTATCCAAAATAAACTCTTTTGACCCGATAAGCTCATATACATTGTCACTCAATCTTCATTACTCATGTTTTGCCATGTCACGGTTTAGTTTTATAATGACGAGTTATGAAAAATTGAAAACTCAGGTGTCTGCATCAAGGAAGTTGATCAATGGGGTATTCGTGACTTCGTAAATCTTCTATGCTGTTTTTTTTTGTGTTTTTTTTTTAATCATTAAACTTATTTATCCTTTTTAACTACTTAGTTTTCTTACTGGACAAAACATTGATGGTGAAATAAAGGAAAAACCACTGGAAAACATGTGTTGCCTCTGCTACTTGTTATTATTTTAACGTATCACACAATATTAGTTTAGTAGTTAGTAATCCTTATCTCTAGCAATATTTTACTTTGGAATTTTTATGATTCCCAACCAGATCGTACTTGGAGTTGCCAGTGGGTAGTTGGAAGAGCTCAACTAATTAACTAATAAATGTTCTATTACCACAGGCAGTCCACCAACCTGAGCCATTTTGAACACATGAACGTCCCGTGCTGCAGTTTGAGACCGTGTGAGACTAGTTAAATGAGCTGAGAACTTGAAATATTGCTAGAAGTAATAGATAAACAGCTGAAACAGGTAGCTGACAAATAGACAAATGGTCATCATGTCAAACATCTGTCGTTCGGGCACGAACGCAAACCAAAGCTACCTAAACACTGATGATTCAACCCTATGAAAAAGACATTGTTCCAATATCCACTTTTATACCATTAGTAGTGTTAATAAACAACATTCACTTGGAAATCCATCCATAAGAACATATTTGGAACATGACGGGTGGTGCCGATTATGGTGTGTTTGAGCTCATCTGACAGGGCTGTGTGGTTGTGTCAAAAGTGTGGGAACCACTTTTATGCTTTGTTCTGAGGGACTGCGTTTGTGTTTAGTTTCAATTCATGTGCGGGAATATTTCACCCTTTACAAACCTTCTTATCGCTGCGGTTGACGTGTATTAGTGATGTAACTCCCCCAGTGTATAAAGATGTGAACCGTGAGTCACCGTACCGCAAACCTTAAACCCACCGCTTCCGAAACAGTAGGAACTTCTTAAGAAAAAAAAAAAAATCAGAGACAGGTGGTATTTTCACCTGTAGGTACATCTAAGAACATCACGATGAACAAATTCCTGTGGAGCTGTGCAGCACTATTGACTCTGTTTGTTACAGGTAGGAGGTTTTTACTCAAAAATTGTTTCAGAGCCCGTGATTGTAGGTCACCCTTTGTGACAAAAAACTCTGCATGAGAAAATGCAGCCTTGATATATTATTTAGATCATCTCAATTTTTTTTCTACAAATCTCTCATGCGGAATAATGCATAGGCTTTGAATTTATTTCTGAACATCACCACATACACCATTCAGAAACAGTGCATGCAGCAGTGAAAGTGGTTTTTTGCAGATATGAGTTATCATAGCAGAACTGTGCAGTACTTTAGTAGTTAAATCAATTTAAAACTGATGATGTTAAAAATGTCACGTTTATCCAAAAAACAATGCAGTGACTTTGAAGTAAGCTGTATGAAATAGAGAGAGAGAGATCTGACCTACATTGAAAGGGTCAGTTCACCCAAATTGCAAAAAATGTTTTTTATCACATACATGTTTGCCATGGCTTTGAGATAAAGTATCCATCTTATTTCCCCCGCTGACCATGCAGATACTATAGTTTTGTTTTTATTTTTTACAGGATCTGACAAAACACACTGTCAAACACTGTTAAATGTATTTTTTTAATGTTTTGAGCACCACAAAGCAAATTCCAATTAGCTCTAAAGTGTCTGGATGGAGGCAGAAAAACTCAGATATCTCACAGCTTGAACAAATAGAAACCAGTGGCATTTTGTATAGCTTGCTTCAAAGTCACACACACGTATCCAGTACTGAATGACATTTTAGATAACACATCCGCAGCCAGTGTTCACCTTGAAAGGTTATGAAACAAAGTCTTGATATGTACTGTGATTACATCAGGTGCTTGTTTTATCAAAGTTGAACTAAATCAAGTCAGATATTTGAGGATATTATTTTCACTTTCTTCAAAGGAATTGGGATCAAAAAACATATAACATTCTTTCCAACGTCCTGTTCTCTGGTTGTCCCCTCTCTCACAGTTGAGTCCATCCTCTGTAAAACCTGTGATGTGGAGATCCTCGGCATCTGCCTCAGCAAAGTGAATGTCAATTGCTCCGAAACTCAGAACAGATGCTACACCGCAGTTGCTAGTAAGATGAACAGCTGAATGAAACATTAACCATTTTTGCCTGCATAAAAACAATGAACAAAAATGTATTTAAATTTAATTTCTCTTCACGTTTTTTACCCTCTGAATTGGCCTGCTGGGTTTTTCAAATGAAATGTGTATTTAAAGATAAGATATATTTCCACTTTCCACTGCCACTGAACAGGTGCACTGTGTCAAAAAGCTGAGCCTTAAGTAATTTAAATGATTTTGGGTTTCAGTGGATAGTTTTTAATTGCCAATATGGTGCGAATTTTGTTTTAGATGATTTTGTACTCTAAACTTAATAAAAGTTTTGGAGAGAGGCTGACAAGTTGCTGTCTTTAGCGTGAAGTTTATAGCTACTGTACGACCCAAAAAACTGTTATCTATCAGTAACACTGGGGTCACAAACCTAAATTTCCACCCCCAAAGACTAGCCACAAAGAGTTTTTTCTATTTTTTTCCTCTTTTTCTTAATGAATTTAACTGATGTATCAGTTTTTCTGTGAATTTCACCTCCATAAATGCTGTTTTAAAGCCTTCTCCCCACTGCAAGGACTATGATTGGGGTAAGAGAAGTATGAAATATTCATGTAAAACCCATTTCATATTTTTATCAAATGTTACAAAAAGTAAAAAAAGAATAATTTAAGAATTTCAAATTTATCCAGATGTGGTTTTCAAACATTTCAAGCAGATAAATTCACATGTAGGCACACAATTTTTTTTACATTTCACATGTGAAAACAATGATTTTCCATTGAATCACGTTAAAAACATTGCATATACACACAAAGATCATAATAAAGTACGTAATAAACATGAATGAATAAATAAATAGAGTTGGCTGTCCCCATTAAAAAAATAATTAATAAAATGGACAAAAAATAAAATTGATTGATGGCAAAAATCTCAAAACAGGTTTAGATTTTTACCAGGTATTCTAGGAAAATCCCCCAAATGTCAACACTTTTCTGTGTCCACAGGTGATTTTTGGACATTGCACACGTGTAATATGATGTTTCACATATGAAAAACTGAGTTACAGATTTTCAACTATCATATTTAAAGGCCTTTACTAAAACAAAAATATGAAAATATGCCCTTACAACTCCTGTCTAAACTCCTCTTCAGGTCAATGAAACCCTTAAATTCCCAGACACAATACTTAAAACGTGACTTCAGTGTCCTGAATGGCAGCTATATCCCCGCTGCATAATTAAAATCAGCTCCAGAATTTAAAAAAAGAATCATAGTAAAGATCTTCTGTGCTTCCTCCAGAGTTTAGTGCCAACCTTGTGGATATCCATGAACAAGGCTGTACAGACGAATCCGGCTGCAGCAATAGTAACGGGACCATCCTGAATGTTCACTACAACATCACCAGGACCTGCTGCAGCACCAACCTCTGCAACGGAGCCACCTCCACCGAGCTGCCTCTGACTGCAGCTCTGTGTGCTGCTCTGGTGGCAGTATGGAGCCAATTGGCCCTTTAAAGAAGAGGAGATGGGACAAAAATGGTTGCTTAACATTTGCATTTCAAAATTACATAGCTTTTTTGTGCTTTAAATAACATTTGGAGTACATCACTGTCCCTATGATATATAATGGAGGGATACTGGCGGCATAGTAGGACTCAGCTTGGAGTCTTTATAGCATCATGTGAGGTTACAGGAGATCTACATTTGCTGTTAGAGCTATTTGTATCTGTATATAATATACCAGGTATCTGAGCAACTTAATCCTAATACTGATTATTACAAAAATAAATTAGTTCCAAGGGAAAAAGTATTTCCATTTGTTTCCCTGTGTGTTTATTTGGAACACAGCCTCCAAATGATTCATATGATGGGATATGCTAACGTGTTTCACAGAGACAAGGTTGGGATAGGGAAAATGTTCAGCAAACAAAGTAGTATTAATGCAGTAGGTCGAGAATTTAGGAAAGATTAATACCACTCTCATGTCTCTATCTTAATTACAAAGCTACTGATAGCAGTCGGTTAGCTTAGCTTAGCACAAAGACTGGAAACAGGAGGAAAACAGCTAGCCTGGCTCTGTGCGAAGATAAAGAAAGTCTGCCTTCCACCACCTCCAAAGACCAGTATTTATGTTATATCTTGTTTGTTTAATCTGTACACACAGAAATATATTTACGAGAGGTTGTAGTTTCACGAGGTGTTACTCGTGTATTTGTTCGAGGGAAGCTGTGAGTCATGTCCTTACCGGGAAATTGGTAACTACCATAAAATATTTTGGCACATAATCTCTCATAAAATCACAATGTTGTTTTTACGCTTTGGTTTTTGTACAGATTAAACAAATGAGATATAAGATGTTAATGATTGAGCTTTGGAGGAGCAGTTAGGCAGATTTTTTGTTACCTTTGGGCAGAGCCAGGCTACCTGTTTCCCCCTATCTCCGGTCTTTGTGCTTTGTGCTAGCTAGGTAAATCATTTTAGCTGATGTAACTCTTGGTCAGAAAACAAACAAGATAAAAAATGTCAAACTATTCCTTAAACTCCAAATGTCATCACCTGCTTCAGGTGGATTTGGGTGTGGATTTTTACAAAGAATTAAGGCAAAACCTTTAGCAACTGTGAGTAAATTTGAGGCTGGGACAACTTCAGGCCACAGTAACAGGTAATTATCAAAAAACAAAATTGAAAGAATAGTTTGACATTTGGGGAAATATGCTAGTTTACTTTCTTGCCAAGTGCTATACAAGTGATAGATACCTTTCTCATGTCTATCCATTCAATATGAAACTATAGTCAGCAGACCAGAAAAAACCAACAAAGCTGAAAATTGTTGTTTTTTTCTCTCTGATTTTTGTACAGATTACATAAACGACGTATAAAATGTGAGTTAGTGAGCTTGAGAGGTGCCGGCAGAAAATGGTGAACCTTTAGACAGAAGCAGGGTAGTCGTTTTCTCCTGTTTCCAGTCTTTATGTTAAGCAGGTTAGCTTAGCTTATATAACTCTATCTCTATTTCTATTCTATACTACACTTGCCAATGGAATTTAAATTGGGATTATTTTGTCTCACACATGTGCCAAAGGTAAAGACTGAATTTCCATGATCCATGTGGAAATGTGTACATACACACTATTCTATTGTGGCTCCACAGCGTAAGAGTAAAGGGAGTGTCTCTTCATAGACAATCCTAATATTTGTTGAGCAATTGTTAGTTATTGACCGAAGCTTTTTCCTCTTTTGTAATCAAGTGCTTTTGAAAATGATTATGATCTTGGTTTTCAAAGGTTCAGACACACACACACACACACAATCAATTATGCACACACACAAAGACGTCCATTATCCCTATTTCTCTTTGTTGGCTTTTTGAAGCTCTTATCAAGCAAACCTCTGTTTTCATAGCGTCAGCATTTCAAAGAACATATGAGAGGTTTGACAAATGAAAATCAGTGTCAACATCCTTTTTTAATCATATATAAATATATATATATATATGTATATAATGGTCAATCTGAGATCCTGATAGCACACCTTTCAAATAAAACCAGATGATCCAGAGCTGATGAAGCTCATTTGAAACCCACTACAGACACTCACCTGGACAACCGGATCATTGAACGTCTCTTTGACCGCCTCATCCTTGCATTTGGAGCTTCTTATTTATATTGATAATAAATCTAAATAAAACACATATTTGTGTAAGAGCAAAATGAAGAAATTGCTATTGGTCTCTGCAGTATTTGTGGCAATGGTGGTTACAGGTAGGAGCACGCTACACTCTACTCGCTATATTTTTTGTTGAAAAACAAGGAAATTGGTCTCCGAATGTCGCTAGAGAACTAGAGGTACAACGATCAATTATTAGTTGATCAAAAGAAAATTAATTGGGAACCACTTGGACAATCAATTATTTGGGTCAGTCATTTTTCTGTCAAAAGTTCCAAATATTTGCTAGTTCCAGCTTCTCAAATGTGACGATTTGCTGCTTTTTCTGGCTGATATGATAATAAAATAAAACATCTTCGAGTTTTAGATCGTTGGTTGGACAAGACAAGATGTCTGAAGATGTCCCTTTAGGCTTTGGGAAACTGTGATGAGCTATGATGATTGAAAAAAACAATATGCATTTTACTCAATAATGAAAGTAATTGTTAGTTGCAGCCCTAATTTGAACATGATCACTGAAACAGCATTTTAAATGGACACAAATGGATAAAATCAGACTCACACTTAAAATGACAACTATGTTTTATGTAAAAGATGAATCAGTTACTGTTACGGAGGTTAAGATTTCATCCCCAAATCTTGTACATTCAGACCTTAATGACGCAGTTTCCTTACTGAGAACTTGTGCCATCATCAAAAAAAGAACTGTTCAAATTTACATAATTGCCAATTATAAATCCAGTTTTTGCTAAATCTGAGTTGCACTAACAAAAAGAAAGAGGATTAGAAAGAATTTACAATTCATAACTTGTAAACAAGATCACAAAATTTACCAAGGCTGTAGCTACCATTGATGACACCAAGGTCATGTCCTTGGTAATATTTCTGGAAATTTGTAGGGTTTAATGACATTTTTACTTTTCATAATTACACACATATTACTCATGTGAGGCTTTTTCAGTGCAACTGTAATATTTTTATAGACTACATGTCCTAAAATTTGTCTGTTTTTAGGTAAAACAAGAACTAGATAAATTAAAAATGAAAGGATTCAGGAATTTCTCCACCAGCATACAATGAATGTCTGACAGTGTAAGGAAATCTTTGCAACAACATTTACGCTGCATATGGAGGTAAAATTTATGAATAAAATGTGTAATTTTGTGTTTTGTTTTTTTTTAATAGTGGTTGATGAAATTCTGCTTAATCATGAATTCAATATTTCTCAAAAAGCCTGGCCACAGCCCTGAAGTTTAATCCATAAATAACTGGAAGCTCCTTTTATGCACAAACAGCAATAAACAGAAGCACATAAAAACAAAAATACACACTCAGGAGTAGCTTAAATCGTCCTTATTATACTCCCTTATTATCGTATTATACAGTATATGTTTTTTAATCTTGTCATCTTTGAGCCTGTTTTCTTTAATGGTCATAAATCTAGTATTATGGAGATGACAGTAACAAAGTAATAATTTGTTCAAAGTCATTGTACTGTGTTAACTGAACTTGAGAAAACAAGTGAAATTAACTTAAGATATTGAGTTGAATCAAAAAGAGGTCCGCCATACTAGAACCCTGTCTCCTAAGAATTAGGTTCATGTAAGACAAAACTGCAACAGCAAATTCCTTTTGTAGGAAACATAAGTGTGACCAGATGTAATGTAATGAGGATATGTTACAAATTGATGTATTTGGCAAGTCGCAAATATGTTGATACTGAACATATCGGTAAAATGTTCACATATTTTGGAAAAATTTAGACAAAACCACGATCTTTGCCGAACCGTAACCAAAGTGCTTTGCTTGCCTAAACCTAACCACAGACAGGACCCCGGTCTCTGGTGTGACAGTCGTGCACTTTGTACGCACGCCATCCACCCCAACCACCTCCTGGTGACTCCACAGCCGTGGATAAATGCAGCGCTTCATTCATTCAAAAAACATGTTGTCCCCTGGACACAATCCAGTCAGTGAAAGTGTTTTTCCTACAAAACGTATTTGGTGTTGCGGTTTCGTCGTAGGTGAACGTAACTGTTGGGGGACAGGGTTGGTTTACTGACATACGTCACGGAAAGATTTGCTTTCCGTTTACATTTTTTCAGTTTGAAGAGCCAGTTCTTCCCAGTGACTTTGGTCGATTGTAAGTGTACGGGGACTGAAGTCAATACTGGCCTCCATCATGGTTCTTATTGTTTTCAACACAACATCTCATAAACAATCATTCCCCATGTATTAAAGACACACAGCAGATTATAAATAATGTTTATTTTTTTTGAAAACCCCAAACTTTGAAGAAATTGAGTGGGGTTTTTCTGACACAACTTCAGCTATTTACAAAGTGCACAGAGATACACAATTCATAGAAAGCAGTAACAATAAAAACTATGAATCACCGAAAGTGTTTGATAATAACATTTTATCATGTTGAAATGGTATTTCTGTAAATGATAACAACTTTGATGACTTTGACAATGATGAGAGGTGATTAAGAAGATGATCTTGACGCTAAAATTTGGTTCAGTCTTGGCTTGTGGTGTGATGTTGACCATGCATTTAGTCACTCTTGCTTTCTGACTTACTTTCCTCCCTTGTATAACTTAGAAGAAAGCAGTCCGTTCGCCTTCACCTCATCTGTCTCAGCACGTTTCCTCTCTTCTCTCGTCCCGTCCTTTGCTCTCCTAAATCCCTCTTTTGTTCTGGATAATAGGTGAGTCCCTGACCTGTAACACCTGCAGGGTGGGGATCGCAGGTAAATGTCTGTTCAGCTCCACTGAAACCTGCAGTGACTCTCAGCCAAACTGCTACTGGGGAAACCTGGGTGCGTAACACTTCAGTGACCTTCTGCTGTCCTCTTTCAACATACAGAAAAATGTTGCAGATAGGTGTGTGTATGTGTGTGTGTGTGTGTGTGTGTGTGTGTGTGTGTGTGTGTGTGTGTGTGTGTGTGTGTGTGTGTGTGTCTTACTCACTGACGCTGCTGAAGAGTAAAAACCTGCCAAGACAGCTCAGACTGAGGTGTGTCCAGAAATCTGGCCACACCTAGAGGTTCAATACAATGATGATTTCCTGCTCTAGACAGATGCAGGAAGTTTGAGAAGCAACATACCAATGTTTTTATATGTCATATACCCTTTACCACATACCGTATCACACACATTATTCCATACAATGCCAGAACCGACTATTTTCCCAAGGAAAAGCTTTTAATTTTATATTTTATGCGGCTTTATTTAAAAAATTTACTTCAAACTGATTTGTTTAACTCTTTTGGGTTGTCGAGTTTATGACCAGGTCAGAGGCTCTGACAGTAACTTAAAACATTTTTGAGTCATTTTTGACTCATGACTATGTGACTCATGGATACAGAACAATAGAGTACTGCAGGAATGAGCCAGATTGTTTTACACATATTTTTACTTTTCACAATAATATTTTATTTCTCATAAACGAAAAGAGATTTTCCCTCGAAATTTCTCTGATGTTTTTAACTTAAATAACTGTTTGTGGCTCAATTATTTAATATTTCAGAAAGAAAAGAAAAGATTTGAGAAAAATTACCACAGAGTTTATAACAAAAGGTTTTTTTTTTTCTTTCTTCCCCCATTCATCAACTCACAACTCCTCTTATTTCTCCTGTGACATTTTGGATTTTCCCCCTATTTTGGGAACCACTGAATTAAAATACTGAATTGTATATAAAGTACCAGCCCCGCCTCAACCAGCTATAACAGTAAATTGCTGCTTACACACTGATGAATCCATATAAATAATCTGTTATTTAATTTATAATAATATGTCAGTCAAGGGCCATTTTTCTGTAGAACCAGTACATTTATTTCTGATACTTTATGACATGCTGACGATGTTTCTGTAATATATATTAAAGGAAAATGTTTAATGCAGGACTTTGGGGTATATCTACTTTACTTTCAGGTATTTCTGCTTCTTACTTAAGGACAGGATCTGAATAGGAAGTCACAGTCAGACACAGTGATAATGTATAGGGAGTTTAATCTTAATGTGAAAAAAATTAACTGGTAATATCCTTGTCCCCCATTTCAGCCTTCAACATCAGTAGTCTGATAAGCCGGCAGACTCGAGGCTGCCTGGCCTCATTCCTCTGCAACCAAACTGAAACGGGAGCCCTCCTGACTGCCGGATACACCGTCACCAGGACCTGCTGCGGCACCGACCTCTGTAACGGAGCCACCTCCATCCAGCTGCCTCTCACTGTTGCTTTGGGCGCCGCCCTAATGGCCGTTTGGAGCAACTGGAGCCTTTAAAAACAACAAAAAAGATCCTGTTTATGGGTTTTGTCTTTGTATGCAAGCATTAATGAATTACAAACAGTGTAAAAGCTCAGTGCATGGAAGTTTTTACGGCTTGTTTATAAATTAGGTGAACAAATAATAAAAGTTACACATGCTCAGACTCAATGACTATGAATTTAATTTTCCTCTTGGCTGTGAATGTATGTGATGAGTGGAATTTTCCTCAATAATTGTCGAAGACTTCCTCTTTGTGCCCGTAGGACACAAAACCTGATTGACCTGATTCTTGCACTTTGCTTGAGTCTTACCTGAAACCTTGTCACTGCTTTCTCAGAAGGTGACTTGACTGAGACTGAGATATTCAGACCTTTCAGAATTTTTTTTTTTAAAGTGAAATCTGTTCACCTCGTTAACCCCGAGAACGATGAATAACTTTTGGAAATCAGTGACTGTCCTGAGTGCTTTCATCGCAGCAGGTCAGTTCAGAACAATATTTAACTTCTGCGGTGAAAACAAAGACTGTACATAAAGATTTAAACGGTCTTCATTTACAGTCTGTGTTTGAAAATGAGAGCGCAGATTTAATAAAGTCTAATTCTTTATTCATGAAGAAGCTACTGAAGGATTTATAGCTAAAACCAAGCCATTATATATCATTGTTCCTACTATTTTTGTGAGGTAAAATGTCTTAAATTTAAAATCTTTGTGGCATTAATGTCTGTCTTAGAGACTGTTTTTTTTGTCTGACCTTAATACAAACTAAATATGTCTGTGTTAAGCACCAACCAACGCTATAATTGGTGGGCAAATGCAGTCACGTGTTACCCAGGCTCATTACCAGCGACAAACATATAGCACTTTTCTAAACTGAGTTGACAAAGTGCTTTACATTAAAACAAACAGTAACCAACAAAATATGCCGAGGCAATGAGACTACCAGAAAATTTGGTAACACTTTACAATATACCCCGGGATTTACAGAGGAAAAAAACAATATATGAGGAACAAAAGAGTAATAATTGGACATTTAGTGTAAAGGTGAAATGGAGCATCTTCGTAAATACTGGGTACCTACAGGGTACAGCACTGGCAAACAAAGCCGAAATTTAGGAAAAATAGTGTGAACAACCTCATTCTTACTGTGTGATTAAAACGCATAAAGGGGAGAGCAACACATTATATTACATCTTGTGTACCTGGTTCTTACTGTGTCATGTAAAGTACACATTGAAGTTTTTTATACTTCATTTCTGCTTTCCTGTAAAATGTCTATTTATTACTTCCTTGTTCTCCCTAGTCTTGCTTTCTTCCACTGTACCGACATTTAAATACCAGCAGGCATCGATGGATTACTAAATGGGCCTACTGGGCACAGGTCCAGGGCCCCCCCTGACCCCCCCAGGCCCCTGGCCTCTGTATGAAGTAACTCTAATTTAGAGTTTTTAATTTCATATATTTTTTTGCAGATTTTTTTTAGAAAGTCAAACAAATGACTACGCAACAGCACAAAATGAATAAAAATAGATACAAAACCTCCACATTGCTTAACAAAATGCTTTAGAGCATCAAGGTGAACTGTAATTTATTCTCTTTCCTTTTGCTCTCAGCTTTCTCGCAGCAACTCTACTCGTTACAGAGCATTAGAACATATATTATCAAAGATAATCTGGATGCCAGGCCAGGGCGATAATGGCTTTGGAAAATTCAAACTAAACAAAGATTTCTAGAAACTAGCCCTGCTTTCCTGGCACTGTTGAACCCGGCATAAGCTACAATCACACTATTTTGTTGAGCGAGTTACTGTGAATGTGATAATCACAGTTTTCCTTCTTTCTTATCATTAAACAGCACATTGCCTGAGCTGTCGTCAGTGTTCTCTTGGTATATTTGGGACATGCCTGTTTGGAAGCGACGTCAACTGTAATAATGCGACTGAGAGCTGTTATCGTGGAGAAGCACGTAAGGAAACCTCTAATACAGACACACAGATATAGAGATATCTTTACCACGCTGGAAATGTTGAATTTTTACCCACTGTATATAGAAATGTATAGTAAAACCAAACATAAGGAAATTGGCTTAAAAGCCAGTTTTGTCTGAGTGTCACTGCAAATCAATACATAAAAAAAAAAAAAAAAGTAAATTTCCATTCATCCATTTATCCTTTATCTGATAAGCTTTAGATATACAGTTAGGTACATAAGTATTTGGAAAGTGACGCAGTTTTTGTAATTTTGCCTATGTACACAACCAGAATGGATTTGAAATGATACCATCAAGATGTGATTGAAGAGTAGACTCTCAGCTCTAATTCAACGGGTTTTAAAAAAAAATCACAGTAAACATTTAGGAATTACAGCTATTTTTATATATAGTCCCTCATTTTCAGAGGCTCAAAAGTAATTGGACAATTGACAATTGATCAGTTTCATGGCCAGTATTGGCCTGTTCCCTCGTCATTTCATGACAAACTAAGCAGATAAAAGATCCCGAGTTGATTCCACGTGTTGAATTTGCATTTGGTAGCTGTTCATGGAAACTCTCAATATGACGTCCAAAGAGGTGTTGATGCAAATGAAGGAGGCCATCATTAGGCTGAAAAAACAAAACAAACCTATCAGACAAATGGCAGAAACTTTAGGAGCGGGCAAAACAACAATTTGGTAGATTCTTAAAAAGAAAGAATACACTGTTTAGGAAGCCTGGAAAACCAAGGAAGACCACTAAAGTGGATTAACACAGACTTCTTTCCTCAGTGAAGAAAAGCCCCTTCACAACATCCAGCCAGGTAAAGAACACTCTCAAGGAGGTAGGCATATCACTGTCAAAGTCTACAATCAAGGGACGCCTTCATGAATGTAAATAGAGAGTTTACCCCAAGGTGCAAACCACTGGTAACACTCAAGCACAGAATGGCCAGATTAGACCTTGCCAGAAAACATCTAAAAAAGCCTGCCCAGCTCTGGAAGAAGACTCTTTGAAAAGATGAAACCAACATTGAGTTGTACCAGAATGATGGGAAAAGAAGAGTATGGAGAAGGAAAGCAACGGCTCATGATCCAAAGCAAACCACATCATCTGTCAAACCTGGTGGAGGCCATGTTATGGCATGGGCATGTATGGCTGCCAATGGAACTGGGTCACTGGTGTTTATTGATGTTGTTACTGCTGATAGAAGTGACAGGATGAATTCTGAAGTTTATAAGGCTGTACTATCTGCTCAGATTCAGCCAGATGCTGCCGAACTGGAAACAGGAAACTGAGCATTTGGTGATGTCCATGGGATCCAGACTTCAGGCAGTCATTGAATGCAAAGGATTTTCATCCAAATATTAAAATAATCCTTATATTTATAATTATGTTGGTTTGTCCAATTACTTCTGAGACTCAAAAAAATGGAGAGACCATCTATAATAATGAATCAATCAATCACATCTTGACGGCTTCATTTTAAATCCAATGTGGTGGTGTACAGAAGCAAAATTATGAAAATTGTGTCACTGTCCAAACACATATGTACCTAACTGTAGACGTATTGCACATCTTCCTTTTCAGAATGAAGAAACATTTCATGTGAATGGTTGAATTCATGATTTATGATGGATTATACAGTGACAAGAAAAAGTATGTGGACCCTCTGGAATTACCTGGTTTTCTGCATTAAATCGTCATAAAATGGGATCTGATTTTACTCTGTCACAAGTTTAAAGAAACACAATGTGATTAAGCTATTAAAACACAAACAATTGTAATCTTTTGTGCCTTTATCGACCACATCCATCAAACAATGGCAAACTCAAAATGTTTGAGTGTTTTTATAAGCTCTAACCCACAGCTCCAATCTTGTTTCACTGGTTGGACTCCAGGTTTTCTAACTCCTGGCTCCGATTAGCTTTCGTTAATGTTATCAGCATCTGAGTTCGCATACGTTTTCCAGCCTACAATGTGAATGTTTGCATGCTGGATTCAATGTGGACAGGAGCATTTAAATTAACCTCCTTTAATTTTCACATTCATTTTTTTCCCTTTTTATGTTTCCAATCCTCCCAGAGTTCAATGCTACAGGGACCCTCACCCTGCACATCCGCGGCTGCCTGGACTCAGACCTGTGTGGGAAGACGCTGACCGGCAGCATCGTGGGCGCTGGTTACACCAGCAGTTTCCAGTGTTGTACCACAGATCTGTGTAACGGAGCCACCTCTGTCCAAATCTCCCTGACCCTGGCCCTGTGTGCTGCCATCCTGTCGGCTCTGTGGGGCACCTGGGAGTTGTAGTTTTACACCATCTGCCCTTGTTTCCACCGCTGTTTTGGCTTTTTGCTGTTTGCACTAATTCAGTTAAGTATTAATAAGTATACTTTTTACTCTGATTTGTCCTATTCGCCCAGTAATGAAGAGGTAATGTTGATCAACTCCAGGAGGAATCATTAAATAAATCATGGTGACCTGTTTTTCTGCGTCTTGTCATAATATACAGATTCAGGGTATTGGTATGGGCATGTGTAATTATTATTTGCATCAACACATCACAGATTTGTTTGCATTTAAATGCAGGACCTATTTTTTGTAGGGTTTTGTAAGGAGGCTCTGGGCTGCAACATGTTGAGTTGACAATAGCTGCCAGCTCCAGACAACAGTGGAGTAGTGTTTTTCTCCACAGAGTGTTCGTCAAAAATTGATCCGGTTTCACCGCCCTGCCTGCAAAATATTTCAAAACCAAGGATGCCCTCTAGTGCATAGCAAACAGGAGCAGTCCCGATTATTTAAATATTCTGCCGAACAGTAACTGCAGCAGTGGCCTGTGATTTCTTAGCAGCCGGGATTCAACAAAGACTACTTCAAGTATTTTTAAAGTGGATTTTAAATGAGAGAAAAAGTCAAAAATCATTTAGACTCATTAGGTCAGACCCCTTGACTTAAAATTTAACATCAAATTTAACATCCAAAAGGTAGAAACAAAACAAAAAAACAACTAAAGACAGACATATTCACATTATGGTGGTTAATATTTTTCCCCTTATTTGAGTACATGGTCTACCTTCTCAAAACAGGTCAAATACTCACACAACCACAAAATAAGCATCTGTAAAAGTGGAAAAGGAAAATGGAAAATGAAATGGAAATGGAAATGAAAAGGCCTTACGGTGGCACTAGAGGAAAGGTCAAATGGTCTCCAGGTCAATACGTTTCTTCCACTTGGGGTCTTGAGTGTGCACAACAAATTTCTATGGCAATCAAGCCTCAATACTTTCATATATATTTCATTCTCAGTCTGAAGACCATATGACCTGAAGGTATTATTTTAACATCCCTTTAATGGAGACTGAGTCACTCGATGCTTCAAACTGTCCAGCATCCAGTACAGACCCATCCAGTATAGGCTGTTTTTGTTTCATATGATGATCATTATGTGATGATGGATGAATACATACATTGCTTGAATGATTATAATTTAAAAGGATTTGATTATTTTTCTTTTTTTCATGATGATAAAAAAAGAAAAGAAAATTCCCACGGACACCTTGCAATTATGTCAACTGACGGATTTTTCAACACAATTCACACTCTGACTGTTGGTGTTTACATATACTTTGGATGGTGAGCCCAGCAGGTCTTTCCTCATAACACTATTAATATTCCAGATTTTTGGAACAGACCAGTAAACTACAGCTCAATATCCCCCTCTACTGACCCTTACTATACTGCAGCACACACAGTACAGGACTGTGTGATTTTTTTGGACAAATTAAATGTTTTCTACATTTTTTTTCTTTTTCTGTGCTTTTATCTCATGAACCTTTGACTGTTCTCTGTGTGGTGTGTAAAAGCAGCAGCATATTTAATGTCTTCAGTTGTCTTATTGTGTTTCTATTGTTTTTTTTTTTTTTATGTCTTAAGCTGCATTGCCGAAAATAGAATTTCATTATGTGGCACAATTAAGACCTGAACTGAAGTGAACTCTACTGCTACGACAAACCTACGGCGACTCCATATGAAAAAGTGAGGTGTCTCACCTAAAATCGCACGTATTTAAGAGCACTGTTTAGGCAGAAAGACCTCTCTATACAGTAATTTTTTAGTAAAAGCAGTAGAATGTATGTATTATACCCAGTAATTTCCCCCAAAGCTTGCACGTGTTACAGTATCTCATTCTTTTTTTGACATCCAACACATTACAGTGTATGTAACATCAAAATAAGAAGCTCCTCCTGATACAAATTTTCAGGCCCTATTGCAAAACCCACATCTCAATTATCGCACAATTTTAAAGTCCCTCTCAAACAAACTTGCTTTGCTACATTTTTCTTATGAAATGTGAGCAACGGTTTGGCTTTTACCTTGTATTTAAGAAAAAAATAATGTCTAGTCCTCCATTTTCTGTGCGTTCTGGCTCAAACGTGATGCTGCAAATTAACGGAAATGTAAGGTTGTACCGTTACAAAAGTTACACCCACTGTCCCATCTTGACTACACACATTATATTTTCATGTCGAAGATTAATTGATTGATTAACTGACCGATGGGTTGACTGAATTATGCCAGAGGGACACGTGTTTGCAGTGTGGGCACAAAATTTAATAGTCACAGTAAAAAGAGTAAAAGACATAGCCTGCAAATGGCAGACACACACAATAAACAGTACACAGTGTGGTATATTATGAAATTACAATGGACTTCACGTAAGAAACTGAGGTTAGCATAAGTGCAAAGAGGCAATACAGCACAGAACAATACAAATTACTTACAACTATGCAGCAATAGCTGTACTGCTGCTGTGAGTGGAAAGAGTGTCAGGTACAAAGCTAATGTTGGCACAAGTGGGAAAATAATGTACCCAAAATAAAAAGGTTACTGTTCTTCATCATCATAAAAAACATCATAACCCTGGTCTCCACTGCAATGTAACGCTTTGAATTTTAGAGCTTTAAAACAATGTATCATTTGTTAAGGTTGTGTGAAGATTGAGTCCAGTACAGAACAAAACACACCTAAAGTAGCACAACCAAGGTCAAAGCGGTGTTTTTTTTAAAAGGTTAAACACATTCTCAAGTGTGTGTTTTACATGACAAGCCCACTGGAGACAGAACCCCAGTCTTAGTACACGGGGGTGGACACAAAAATAAGAACACCAATGATGTTAGGCAGTAAAAGGAAAAGCAACCCGCAAAATATAATGCAAACCAACACAACAACAAGAAAGCCTAAGAAAATCACCAGGATTGAATAACCAAGTGTCGGAAGAAGTAATCACATCCTTTACTTATTTAACAGTAGTAACAAAGTAAAATTACTCTGTTACAGGTAAAAGTAAAAGTACTATTATCAGCAAAATATACTTAAAATATCAAAAGTACTTGTTCTGCAGTGAAATTGTCCCTTTGATTGAGTTATTATTATACTAGACTTCATTTGGTTATTAATGCAGATGCAGCGATACATAAGCAGCATTTTACCGAAGTAACAGGTCGAGGTGGAGCAAGTTTTTACTACTTTATATACATTTTAGTCCAACGGTTCCCAACACAGGGGTCGGGCCCCTCCAAACAGTCACAGGATAAAAGTGAGGGGGGTCGTGAGATGATTAACAGGTGAGGAAAGAAGAAAAAACAGAGCTATGATACACACATTTATATTCATATTTTGAGATTTTCTCTAATCTTTGCTTTTTTTGTCAAACGTTGGATATTTTTACCTTTTGGGGCAAAAATGTCTCTGTGGAATACAAAGACACCTGAAATGTGACACTCAGGTGGACTGTGTTAGAGGTGATGAGTCAAAATGACAGGGAAATGTTATAAAAATATTTCCCTCTGAAATGTAGTGGATCGAATGTATAACGTAGTATAAACTGGAAATACTCAATTTAAGTACAATTACGTCAAAATTTTGCTCAAGTACAGTACTTAAATAAATGTACTTTCCACGCGAGCTGTAACAATTAGTTGGTTAATCCATTAGTCAACTGAGTGAAAATTAATGGGCAGCTCTTTTGACAATCAAATAATAATTTTAATCATTTTTAACTAGAAATGTAAAATATTTTGTATTTCTAGCTTCTCAAATATGAGGATGTGATGCTTTTCTTTGTCAAACATGATAGTAAACTGAATATATATTTGGGTTTGGGGCTATAAAAGAACATTTTAATTAAAATAATCGTTAGCTGCAGTCCAGCTTTCCACCACTGGGAATAGTAAACACTTTAGTTCTGAAATCAACATGCGTTTATTTTGTCTTGTTTAAAGTGAGATTATTTTCTTCAGTCCGATTTTATTATATTTCATTTCTTATATGAAAAGTTTCAAATCCCCCCCCCCCCCCCCCAATCTTTAAACATATTCATGAGTGTATGAATAAAAACTAAAAAAATAAAGAAAAATCTACAACCTAAAATAATCTAATATAACAACAAGAAAGCCTGGCAAACATAATCGGAGTATACAAAACTCAACATTTCAGCTGCTATTAAACTGCATCACAATGTAAGCTATGGGTGTTTCTGTTATTGTGCCCCGTGCAGCTGACTCTACATGCTACGCTAGCCCCACCATGACCTTATATCCGGCGGATTTTCGGGCCACATTCAGCTCCGTTTACCCAAATGTGAACTTCTGTCAGACTGTTGCGTAAAAGTAAAAGTTTCTCGTTTGAAAATAAATGATCCGAGAGGTGAATATCAGACCACATCTCCCCGCTTTCACCCTGAGCCTCTCCTCTCCTCTCCTCTCCTTCTTCTTCCGCTCGAAGTCTAGAACGTCACCTTGCGTGCTGGGAGCCCGGCCCGTCGCGCGGCACCAGGAAATGGAGGCTCCTCGGTTGCTGCTAGTGGAGGTGAGTGAGTGAGCGAGTGAGTGAGCGAGCGAGTGAGCAAGTGTGTGTGTGTGTGTGTAGCTAGCGGGAGAGACGGCGGCAGAACTGGGAGGAGAAACGAGTGATCAGCGGGCATCAACAACGTAAGCTCTGCAGACTCTAAAATTACCGACAATATGTAGTTTTGCGCCTTTCAGGCGCCGAGTTTCGCGTTGTTTTTGGCGTTTGCGCTGCTTTTGCGGCTGCTGCGGAGTTAAATTTGTCATCTGCTCGGCGGGACGCTCGCAGCGGAAGATGGGCTTGGCTGCCCAAGTTTCGAATGCTTTTGGTTTCTCGTCTAGAAAAAAAATGCGTGTTTGAGCTTCACTAAACTTTATTTTAACCACTTGCTTATGTCTGTCCCCTCCTTTTTTTCTTTTTACAAAAAAAAAAGGTTTCTTACATCAGCGGGTGAAGATGAGCGACGCAAATCAGCCCAAAGTTGAACTTTTTGTGAAGGTAAGCGACTTAATGATGACAGACAGAAAAAAAAAAAAGAAAAAAAACACCCAGAAAGTGACGCGGGACCTGCGACATCATGTGGCCTTACTTTGTGTGCTTCGTGTTTTCCTTATCGTATAATTTCATGAGCAGTCTCAGTGTATCGGTAGGGCCAAGTTGACAGCGAGGAGAGTTGAATCGAGGGCAGCTGTGGACTCGACTCGGCTCGGCTCCTCTCGGACAACCACGACCCCGGATGACTGGCGGTCCTCTCGGACATCTCCCCAATGTCACCTTGTTGTTTCCTCGTTGTAATAGTCGTCAGTCGGTCAGACCACCTGCGCTGACTCACCTGGCTTTATAAACGACACCGGGGCTAATCTAATCAGATGCACGTTAAGATAACGGCCAGCCGACGTCCATCTATATTTAGTATGTTGGCCAGGCAGGTTAATCTCATTTTGCTTGAGCCAAAAAACATGCCCTCTTACAACCAGTATGTCTCCCTCTGCCTCCCGCCATGGTCTTACACAAGTTTCAATAATGACTCCTCTGTGCGAACATGTGAACCACCACCTTCTGTTTTTTTTTTTGCAGTCAGGGGTGAAAGATGCTGTTGTAACTTCTCTAAATCCTGGTTTCTAGTCGACCAACTTACACTTGCTACTTTGGTAAAAGAAAATCCAAGCAGGGTTTCACATGGGCCGTGACTTTTGACCTGAGCAGTTTTCTGATTTACTCTTTTATGTGCCACACAGGCCACAGGACACAACCTTAGGGGTGTATGCTATGATTTAGGATCAAGTATGGCTTCCCACAGCCACGCAAAGCACATTTTCAAGCTGTATGATCATTTCCTGAGTGGCCTACAACCTCTGCTCGAATGCAAGAATGATTTATGTTGCCATCAGTCAGACTGACTGCTGCGGTTAACAATTATTTTCATTGTGGATTAATCCTCTGACTATATTCTCCATTAATTGAGTATCTGTTTGGTCAATGAAATGGTCGAAAAATAGTAAAAAAAAAAAATAATAATAATTTTTTTAAACATTTTTCCATTATTCAGAGCCCACTGTGATGTCTTTAAATTGCTTTTTTATTTTTTGTTCAAACCAACAGACCAAAAAACTAAAAAATACACAGCTTACAATGTTATAACTCAAAGTAAATCTGGATGTTAGAGAAGCTGCAATGAGAGAAAGTTAAAACAGAAAAAACACATACAGTGAAAGAATGGCCAACGCCAATGATAACATCTTTAAATTGTTTGGTCCAAACCAACAGTTCAAAACCTGAAGATGTTTAATTTACTATCATATAGAGCTGAAACAATCGGTCAATTAATCAGTCAATTGACAGAAATTTACCAGTACCTATTTTTAAGAATCCGTTAATAGTTGAAGTCATTTTTTTTTTAATCGAAAATTCAAACATGACCCCAGTTCAAGCTTTTCAGTCACGATTTTGTGCATTTACTTTATCTTATGTGATAGTAAACTGAATATCTTTGTGTTTTTAAGATTTCATCCAAGTCTATGGGAAATTTGTAAACGGCATTTTTATTGTTTCCTCTGGCATTTTATAGCACGATTAATCAAATAAATGAAAATAATAATCGATAATTAAAATAATCAGTAGCTGCAGCCTCATTAAGCAAGTACACGAAAAGGTAAAATAATAAATGGTGTGTTTGGTACATTTTCAGCTTCTTTTTCTCTGCGTTCCTTTCTCAGGCGGGGAGCGATGGTCAGAGCATCGGCAACTGTCCCTTCTCCCAGCGTCTCTTCATGGTGCTGTGGCTGAAAGGAGTCACCTTTGACGTTACCACCGTGGATATGAAGAGGTGAAAACACACATCCTTCACGAGTGTGTGTTGTTGTTGTTATTGTTGTTCCTCTGGCAGTGCTGCGGGTTTCCATTGGCAGAGGAACAACAGAGGAATTTCCGCCTACTGTTTTAATGTGCTCCCAGATGTGCCCAAATGCAGTACAGGAAAAGGGGCATTTCATTCATTTAACAGGTGTTAAAAGATATAAAGCTGCACTGGCACTGATTTTTGATGAAAGCTGGGCATGTTTTAGCCTGCAAACGAGTAAATTCCTGTGGTTTGATATTTTTATTTGTCTTTATTTATTTTTTCTAATTTTCTTTTCCTCATTCCTCTTTGTTCTTCCATTACTCTCCATTTGTTTAACCCTGTATCTCTCTCTCTCTCTCGACCCCTGTCTCTCTGACTCTCTCTTTCTCTCTCCTCCCACATTTTCCTTTTCCGTCCGTCTTTAGGAAGCCAGACATCTTGAAGGACCTGGCTCCCGGTGCTCAGCCTCCCTTCCTGTTGTACGGCAGCGATGTGAAAACCGACACCAACAAGATCGAGGAGTTCCTGGAGGAAAATCTCTGCCCTCCAAAGTAATCTCTGTTTTACTTTGTTGTTTTGAGGGCGATTAGAGAGAGAAATTAATTAAATTAATCAGGAACTTCTCAAATGTGAGGATTTGCTATTTTTTGCCTTGTGTGGTAGTAAATTGAATATCTTTGGACTTAGTTGGACTATAGCATTTTATTTACATGCATGTTTCACTATTTTCTGACATTTTGTAGACCAGTGAAAAAAGTAACGCCCACCCATTGACTCCACGCCACAGAATTTATTCAAAAACGCAAAACGTTTCGATCCGAGTCGGTTCATTTTGACCTGATACAGATCCGACTCGGATCAAAATGTTGTTTTGGAATAAATTTTGTGGCTTGGAGTCAGTGTGCGGGTGTTACTTTTTTTTTAAATTGATCCTGCTTTTTAAATAGCCTCGCACATACATGATGTGGGTATAATTACACCCCCTCACATTTTGTAGACCAAACAATTCATCGATTAATTGAGAAAATAATTGTCAGTTTAATCAATAATGAAAATAAAAATTTGTTGTAGCCTTAGTTGTTTGCTTGCCTCCTATGTTGACTTCTCAGTTTTTGTGTGCTCCTGTAGGAGTGGTCTTCGCTCCTCTTGGCCTAAGCTTTTTACATTCCGTAAAGTTCACACCTTTCATTCATCTGAATTTTATGTGACTATCATATGTGAATGATTATCCGCCTCTCTGTTGTCTAGGTATCCCCGTCTCGCTGCTCGTAACCCAGAGTCCAACACAGCAGGCATGGACGTCTTCTCCAAATTCTCTGCTTACGTCAAGAACTCAAACCCTCAGGCCAATGAAAGTAAGTGAGACACAATCTCTCTAAATCAGAAGTATAATTGGAGTCTTTCTAATAAAATAAAACTTTGTTATTCTATATATCTAATAGACCTTTTTTTATTTTTTGTTGGTGTTTTCTGTAACAAATGCTGCTGAGTTCGTTCTGTCGTTCTCTGAGGGGCAGAAAAACCAGCAGGGAGCTTCCGAGTTAATAACCTGATGTTCTGAGCTTTTTCTGCCTCAGTGCAAAGAGGTCACCTGCTACTCTTTGTGTTTAGCCACTGGGCTATTTACTTAAAATCATTTCAGCAATTTAAACCAAAAGAAAAAAGAAAAATCTCATTAGCCTGAAATCGGGGGAGATTTCTATTTTCTCTCCTTTTTGGTGAAACTGACCCGTTAGCTTTGATTGCATGCTGAATTTTAATATTTTCTGTGTATGCACATGTGGTCAGATCTAGAGAAAGGCCTGCTGAAGGCTCTGAAGAAGCTGGATGACTACCTTGGCTCCCCGCTTCCTGACGAGATCGATGAAAATAGCGCTGATGAGGTCACTTCCTCTTCACGCCCCTTCCTGGATGGCCAAGAGCTTACTCTGGCTGACTGCAACTTACTGCCTAAGCTCCACATCGTGAAGGTAATCTTCTGTTGTAAGCTTTGCAGCACGAGGAAGGGGCCTTGGATGAATAGATTATAAGGCCGAGTCCATGTTTTTAGTCCGAAGCTGAAGGCTTGTGTTCAGCATTACTCGCTGACTGCGTCTCTCAAACGCTTTTTTGCTTTCCCCCCTCCAGGTGGTGTGTTTGAAATACCGAAAATTCAGCATCCCTCAGTATCTGACAAACCTCTGGAGGTACATGAACGCTGCGTACGCCCGGGAGGAGTTTGCCTCCACCTGCCCGATCGATGAGGAGATCCACATCGCCTACTCCTCAGTAGCCAAAGCTCTCAAGTAGGAGGACAGCAGGATGCACAACTCATGAATACACCAGCAGAGGAACACACAAATGCGCAAAAACAAACAAAAAACACACACCTGCACACACCGAGCATTCACTCTGCAAGCGATGTGGCCGATCTGTTTCTCTGTTCTGACTGATTGGGAGCACTGCAAGAGGCTTTCTTTACATCTCTATAGTCGTTTCTTGCAGCTATAAAAGTT
The DNA here is from genome assembly GCF_016859285.1 of Xiphias gladius. NCBI lineage: Eukaryota > Metazoa > Chordata > Actinopteri > Istiophoriformes > Xiphiidae > Xiphias > Xiphias gladius. The sequence continues at coordinate 18,058,635 of NC_053423.1, read as the reverse complement.
GATGTCACCTTTCATAATGTTGGATCATTCTGATAATGGCTTATTTTAATCCGGCAGTAGGTTTGTATTTGTAGTATTTTTTTTTATTTTTTTTTTCTCCTGACAAAAGGGATGTTACTCTCAGTAAGGGATGTTGTTGTTGTTGTTGTTGTTGTTATCAGTAAGGAATCAAGGGAGCACAAGTGTCAGACAAGTTGATGTAAAAACAATCCGAAGCGCACTTGCGCGGGCGCGCACACACATAAAAAAGTTTGTCGTGATTAAATTTATTTAGCTGACAAGCTTGTTGACTGCCCACATATCATCTGAGTTTTCCTGGACAACTTCGGGTCACTTGTTGACTGTGTTGCTTGCAGATGCACACTTACATCCACACCATCGCACACTTAAAACTACAACCTTGCTTGTGTACAGTTTCACCATCAGTAGATGCACACTGTAAAGTTGGAAACGTTTCTTGTTCCCTTCTTGATGACAGTGGCTAAAATGTAGTCTTTTTTTTTTTTTTTTTTTTTTTTCACAAAGCTGCCTACGAGATCAAACTTTTACTAGGACCTTGCAAGCCTCACACAAGCTGATTCAACTCTTATTTTCTGTCTTGGTATAAGGATTTTTTTTTTTCTTTTAAGTGACAAACATGCATACCAGCACCAGCTCACCTTGCCAAAGTGTCTTTTGTGGTTGGTCTGTAATCACAGATGCTTCACATTGAGTTTATTATTTCATTACTGAGGGAACAAGGCCTTGTACAGTTACGGATTGCAAGATATTTGTACTAAAGCCAGCTTTTATTTTGATGTAACAACTTTTTTTTCTTCATGACGCACCTCGGAGAGGAAGGGGGTGCAGGCTGGGTCTCACATTAGGGAGGCAGAGCCGAAAACGGTTCCAGAGACAGGAAACTGTTTCAATAGACTCGGGCTTCCTCTTTCTGTGTCACCACAGCAGGCGTGAAGGATTATTCATGATTACCAAGCTTGTTTGTGATCGGCTGTAAGGGCCTCTTGCCAACAAATGATTTTGTTCTGCCTGTCATGTATGAAGGGATCTTTTTTTAATGTTATATCAAAGAAGGAGATCCGACTGTCAGTGTATAGAAGTTGCCGTGGAGGCTGTTTCGTTGACTGCCGAAGTGCTACGATGAAAGCGCTCGTCCTGCCTGCTGCAGCAGCTCGAGGCACGAGACCTGTCTGTCTTGTGTTTCTCATGAGGGGAAAAAAACAGTAGGGAGTTTAATGTAAACATGCGCAATGTTTTTAAAATGAAAATAGCATTGGTAGCTTTAAATTGTAGGCTGCTATTAATTAAAAGATGAGGCTAGCATTATTCTATATTTCTCTTATTGTCAGCAAATCCCATAAAAAGACCTAAACCAAAAATGTGTGTTTGTTTCTATCTCTAGTTTCAGCAAAATACACTTCAGTATAGTAAGCCCTACACACAAAATTTAAAGAATAAATGTAAAGTACAGGTAATGTAAAAAATAAAAACTGTTAAACATACTCAAATTTATGCAGTCGTCACGCTGCGTCCATGTCATACTTACTGTAATTCACCCTCAAGCATAACGTGATAAGTTAATAGTCTGAGCACAACAATCCGAACGACTTGAGTATGTCAATAAATGAATATATGAGAACATGAGAATATAAAAGAACAAAAAATAAGAATGAGTGTATATAAAAAAACAAACTAAAACTTGAGTAACTCGAATATGTAGGTATGTCAAGAAGAAAAACAGCAAAAGCGCAGACGAAAGTAAACCATCTTAGCTCCAAAATCAGAAATCGATATACAATCTAAAATCATTAGGTAACATTCGGGATTGGTTGGGATGGTGAGGAGAGCTGAAAGTTTACACTCTTCTCATCTTGCCTCCTTCAACACAGCCATGCTGGTGAAAGCACGGTTCTAGGGACGGCAGCATCTGACCGCTTTCTTTTCTGGCGCCCAGAGAACGAAGCGCAGTGTGGTCCGCTGACTTCTCCTCCGGTCCATGACGTCCACATTTGTGGCTTTTGAGTGAAATATTTCGACAAATTGGATCATTTTGCCGTGAAGTTTGGTTCAGACATTCCTGTTGCCCCTCGGGATGCATTATAATAACTAGGGACATCCTCTGACTCTTCATCTAGCGCCATCATCAGGCCACAATTTTAATTTTGTATAATACTTTGGTTTATGACCAGATAGCTGCAAAACTAATAATATTCCCGTCAGTATAGTTTTCATGGGATTTTGTTGACAAAAAAAAAAAATTAGGATTTCTTTGCATACTTAGTGTTTGCGGGCTGATACTTCACTGTCATGTGTTGCCGGTTGGATTAATCCGCTCTTTGAAGCCTGCTACTCTCAAATTCCTTCAAAAGTGACTCCAAATTCTTTTGCTGGGAAGAACTGGACCTAATGATAACACACGTCATCCGACTGTAGTAGAAGCTTGTGCAGAGGATTTTATTCACTGGGAGGCACCGTGCGAATGAACATTTATAGAGGCTGTCTGCAATTAAGACTTCATTCGTACAGTAGGTAGAAGCGTAAATGACTTTGTTGTAAGCCTCCTCGTGTGTTAGGTCTCGCAGATCAGGGTGAAGCTCATACAAGAAATAAAAACCTAAGTGCAATTTAAACTGATTGAAAAGACAACCTTGTGCAGAGACTTTGATTATATTAGAAATCTGGGCGTGAGCACAGTCGGTTATTTTTCTGCAGAAGTTTAATCACACAAGTTTAACCCTTCCTTGTTGAAGTGCTAGGTGTAATGCAGGTGTTGATCAAAGAGATGACACATTTTACTTGACTGAGTTGTTGATGATTTCATCTGTTTTTTTTTGTTTGTTTTTTTTTGTTTTTTTTAAATAGACCATTTTTTAAAGGGATCGTGTCTGAATAATTTCAATAATGATGTATTCTAGTATTTCTTCTCTCAAAGATAAAGTTTTTCAATTCTTGCTATAGGAATCCATACAATTGAAGGGACCATTTAACTTGTTATTTTCATTAGTTTGTTTTTTCAATTCACTGTTAACTCTTAACTCTTGTTTTTTGTTTTTTTTTAATACTCATGGCGTATATTTTCTTTTTATGTTGCCTATATTTTTCTTTTCACTTTGTTTCCTGCCGTTATGCATTTCCCTCCAAATATTTTAGCCTTTTTTTTTTTTTTTTTTTTTTTTTTTTTTCTCAAGCTCTTTGCCATTTAGTCTAAAGTTGCACTTAAAAGTCCACAGGATCAAATCAGTGTTGTGGACACTAAATTAATCAATAGATTTAAATCTACAGTAAAGACAATCAAACTAATAGCACAGTATATATGTATTTTATACTTTAAAGCTCTTACAAAGACACATTTATTAATGTCCCAATAAAAATATCTTGATAACAAATCAAACTGTGACAAATGTGTTTTTATTTCTTTTAATCTTTATGCAGGGTAATTGCGTTAAGATTGCCAAGAAATAGCGGTACATTAGAATCAGAGACAGCAACATCTATAAACATGTTGTCAAGTGCAGTAACTTTTTTAAAATTGAATTACATAGAGAATACATACAAGATAGAGCACAAATGAGACACATTACTGAGGGGGCATCTCCTCAAAGTAGTGTGTTATGGTTAAAGTGTTAGTAGCATCACTACAGTCATATCATTCATATACTGGTAGAAGGACTTCGGCCTACTCGGCCCTAGCGAGGCAGAGAGCAGGAACTATGGAAGCAGTGAAGTTGAGGGGGGAAAAAAAAGGGGTGTAAAGTTTTAAGGGCTGGACATCAAACTGTAAAACATACAAAGGTTGTAATGCTTTCGTTTTGTCATTTTAGACTGATTATTTTACCCCTGCCTTTGGATAATCTTCACGTAAAACTCAGAGAAACTGCAGTAAGTACCAACAAACTGTGATCTCTCAGCCTTCCATTTTTACTAGTTTGTTTAAGAAAATGAACTTTATTTGATTATTAGCTTAAGCGTCTATCTGCCTGAGTACTATTAATATTTCTATTTAAATCTATATAATTTATCAAATTTACAATTTAAGAAATTAGGTTGACCACCAAACCACATACAGTCCAATTCACCGGAGACAAAAAATGACACGGCAGCCACTGAATGAATTAGTTTAGCTGCTTATTAATGATGTGGGATGACAAACTTTATAACCAAAAGGTGAGTTCATCTTTATTTACTGACAACAACTAAACTTAGCTTTAGTTTTAGATAAGGCTGTCACTTGGAAAAGCCCCATTACTGTGGCTGTCTTTCTGTTTTTCAGACGGTACAGTAAATGTGACGAGCCCCGCAGCTCACACTACCAGGCCAGAATGCAGTTTAACTACACAGAGAAAGTACAGATACTGCGTTCGGGTTTTTAGATCCGTTTTGTAGTTACTGCAAATTAAGAAAGCTGTTTTCACAGAAATTAAACATTTCTATATGTGTATTTATATATATTTATGTATTTTTTTTTTAATAACAGATGTCAGAAAGGCAGATACAGGATATAACTCATTCGTGACCAAATATATAGTTACTGCATTTACTTTTGTAGGGCAGTGCTGTTCAATATCTTATATATTTTGTTCCTTCATTTTTTTTTTTTTTTTACTGATTCATATTTTTAGAAAGTTGTGTGGTTGGCATTTTCATGATCTTTTGTTTTTACATTTTTTTCAGTTTTTATAAATGGTTCTCGACCTGGGCATTAAAAATATGAAGGGTCACAGGATAATTACAAGAATAGTGAAAAAAAAAACCAAAACAAACATTTCTGTTTTACAAAATGTCCTAATTTTTTTTTTTTTTAAACAGAAATTTTCAAATCTTACTGGTCCACAAGTGCGTGCCGCTGTGCCTATGAGTGTTCATTTTCCTAAACTTTTTCAGACAATATCTCCCTGGCCACTTACACCCTCTGCATTTGTCGTGAAGCGGACCCCCAGCCTCAGGCCAGCACCAGAGTGAGTGCAGGCAGCAGGCAGAGGGCCACTCCTCCCCAGCTGAGGGCAGCAACAGACACAGCCCCGTTACACAGGTCGGTGTCACAGCAGACGTTGGTGTAGTTGAAGTAGAGCCCCGAGGCGTACTTCTGTCCGCTCAGCCCGCACTGGTTGGGGACGGCGCAGCTCTTCTCGTACATGGTCACCTGTAGAGAGCCTGCGACGGCAGAGGAAGGAGAGGAGTTTTGTCTGGGTGCGTGCAGTGATGGGGAGTTGAACAAACGCAGGAAAAAAAAAGGTGAATATTTTCTCTTGCTTGTCACAGGTATTAATGGTAGTTTTTGTACTCAACTGCAGGCTGTCATTACACACCCATAAACTAAAAGTGGGATTGTTTTGAGTCTCAGTCACAGCTATTGGACCTGTAGCAAACAGTGCCAATGCTGGTGGTTACAGTAGCTAGGAAGCTCATTGTGTTGTAATGGAAAAGTTGATTTAGGGGAAACTTAAACTGACGTTTTACATGAACTGAACTGAACTGAATTTAAGCTAAATCATTTTAAATTGGTTAATCCATTTGTCCATTTTATCCAGGATATTTGGGACCAGATTGCCTTAATTTAACTAATTATATCATTGATCGATTATTTTTATATACTGCTGAGATGCACTGAAGAAAACACGATATAATAATAAATAATCCTGGGTCATGTCGTCCCTGCTGGTTGTTTAAATCATAATTTGGCCGGTATGATCGTGAAACAGGTATTAAATTGCATTCTCTGTGATATTAAAAAGGTCTTAAAAAGTCTTGAGTTTAACTTGGTGACGATACAGAAACCTTGCCAGCATCACTATGGAAGCAAAAAAATAGCATGATAGTTTGAATTATAAAAGCTGTTGAATACATAACTAGAAAATTGAATTACTACTGAATAATTAGTGTTTAATTTTAACTGCCACTGAATTTATAGTAAATTCAAACTGCATGAAATCAGATGGAGGATTTTCACAGTAAATTATTCTGACGCTATAAATATAAACTGATAATATAAATGATTTCAGTCCTGCTTGATTTATTGTGGGGTTAGAACTGTAAACTTTGACCATTAACCATTCAGTGTTGATTTAATTTCACAATTAAGTTGTTTATAAGAGTCAAATCATTTTGGCCTCTCTTTGCTTCCATACAAAACTCGTTCATTTTGTTCCAGTTACAGAGGTTTAGTGTGGCATTAATGAGTCTTACTGTTGACTTTATTAACTTAATTCTTTGATAGACAGTAAATCAGAATCCTCACGCATCGCCTCATACACTGAATAATGCTGGTGACAAACGAAACCTTTAAAGGAGTGGGTACATTTCGTCAGCGTTTTATCTCGGTCGTTTACTGAGGTGGAGGCCGTCCGTTGATTTCAGGATCGGGTGTCGGAGGAGCAAGGAGGCGAGAACTGGGAAGCCCACGCTGCTGAAAGTGCAACGCCACAAATTGGCACTTACACGAAACAAAACCTCAAGTAACCTTCATTTGCCCGTCAATACTGCTGCTTTTTCTTCACTCCCCATCCCACATGACGCTCACATTTAAAAAACTTCATGAGCGTTTATGGGATAAGGTGCGTTTTGGAAAAGGGGCTTTGGCCTCTGATGAGACACGGTGAGTGGTTCGCCCCACCCGCGGAGCCCAGGCGGTTATTTTTAGAGATAATTTGATGGCATCACGGGCATATGTGAGCTGACAGCCGACCTGATGAGGAACGTTTGCTGAGATGATGAGTCATTCTTTTGTCTCGTTTTGTTTTTACACTTGTAGAGTTGAGAAAAACTCAAACCCATGAGAGAGCTCTGCAAAAAAAGCAATCATGTACTGTATTTGAAGGTTGTTGTATTTTAGTATTCTGAGCAGCAACAAACGAAGATTATACCGTGCAGTCTTTATTGGTATGCTTACTGCATTATCTGGATAACTTTGGTATTTTTACATCAGTCCTTTCCAGTTTTTTGTTTTTTTTTTCTCCCTGGGTTTTTCTCAGTAAACATATCTAGATAACTCAATAAACCTGCTTCTCAGGCCCAAATAAAACAAAGACTGTGATTGTTAAAGGATGACGTTCATCTTTGAACTGAGATTTCGTCGGGTTATTAATGTTTTAGAGAGGATATCACATAATATTCCTCTTGCAAGCTCTTGTCACTGTATTCAAAGGTTTTGCTGCTACTGTTGTACTTGGTCTGGTATGTGCAGTACCTTGTGGTGGCTGATACTTGCACAGTTTAGAAACTGAACGTGAATGAAGCTTCATTTGTTTATTGCTGTGTTACTGTGTCTTTAGGTGGGTTTCCATCCACCTGCGAAACCCCAGCATGTATTGATTTCAGTAGTTGTTCAATTTATTGATTATGAATTCAACTTTTAATTTGTCAGAGGAGGAATGTGATGTTTCTTATTTTAAAAGCTACATAGTCTTGCTTTAAAAGCATTTGGCCTATTCTGGGTGATGAGTGTGGGAACTGTAGTTACGAAAAAGGATTATGGTTTCCACTCAGTTCTTTGGACACTTATACTAAATGAAAGTCAACATTTTCACTCCATAGCCATTGTTTCCTTTTAAATCCAGTGGGCTGCAGAACAACAACAAAAAAATGTCTTCATACATACAGACTGCACATTTCTTGAATCTGTTCCCAGAATTTTTTTCTGCACAATGAGACTTTGTCTGCCAATTTGTGACCATCATGCCCTCGATTCTCAGAAAATAATCTCATCTGCAGACACACAAATACACACACACGCACGCACATGCGCACACACACGCGCACAGATCTGGATTTTTACCCCGTCTTCCTGTTGCAGTACTGGACAGGCAGTGCTGCCCAGCCGGACACTCCTGGGGAAACCTGAAGCAGTCCAGAGGAGAGATGGCAGGGAACAGACACGTGTAACAGCGCAAGCAGGCTGAGGGAAACAATGGGGAAAATATTAAATAACTTATTGTGAGTAAAGTTTGATCGATTCTGGATTCTTGGGGATGATACCAATTACATTTTTAAAACAAACACATAACATGATAAGGATCCTTTAATTTGGCTCCAAAGTAAGATACGTGCTGAGCAGCACATTTTGCAGTTGAAAAATAAACCTGTCCCTGCTCCGTGGTGGACAAACTGTGTAACAGTGACTTTTTCAGTTACATAATGTTTTAAATGTCTGTACTGCAGTTTCCTAATACGTATCAATTTAAATATATTCCAGTACTGATATATCTGTGATTAGCTAATATCGGTGATACAAATGTTATTGAATGGACTCTAATTTGGACATTGTCAGACATTCTGCAATCAGGTCAGACCTCTGTAAAGAATTAAAAGGGGAGAAAACTGGGTCATCATTCACCACTGGACAACTCATGCTAGTTTAATTGATACACTAAAAAGGACTGTAGTAAAATAGGTGGCCCCAGTAGGAATGAATCCACATAAATCATAAAAATGAACAGTTAACACTTTACTTTAAGTCCCTATTTACCATTTATTAGCAGTATATAAACATCCACTTGTGGACGTCCAGAGGAGAAAAAAGGTGCTGACAAATACATTAACACACAATTTATCTGCTTACTGCTATGTTATATATTGTTATAAACACTTTATTCAATGTTTAAATGCTGTTTATGAACGCTTAACAGGGGGACTCAAATTAAAGTGTTATGAAAAGACCGATAATTACCAACCATATAATAATAATTCCACCTACAAAATTAAAGGATAGTCTCACAGTTCCTCAAGTCTGTCTTAAAACAATAGTCAGGTGCGTGTATGAACATTGAAACGGTTTTTGATTGCTGTAAACATTCCTCCTGTTCACACTGGCTTCCTGACCCGCCTCCAGTGGTGCAGTCCTCGTTTTGTGCAAAAGTTCCAAAGTATATCCGAAGTTCATATGAGTAAATCAAATAAAGGGCGTATCGTGTCAAATTTCCCTCTTTGCGTTTCTCCAGGCAGCATTTCAGCGATGAGCTGCTTTGGACAGGCCATAAGATGAAGAGGAAATTTTGTACTAAGAGGACGTTAACTCTGAGAGACACCCAACTTCTTTGTCTCAAAGCCGCTGACAGAAGCCTGAAGCCTCATATTAACCTTTGTTCTGGACAGAACGAGGACTGAGGATTTTGTCCCCCATCATCTTTAAATGTCCAGTATGAACGGGAAAAATGTATAAAGCAAGAAAAATGAGTTTCCGTCTTCATTTGAGATCCTGAGTAGTTCTGTAAGACCGAAAAAAAGTCTGAAACTATCCTTTAAGAAAAGGCTCCGTGGTGTTACAAGGGATTTTCCAAAGACACATCTTACAATAAATCAACCTTTCCTTTTAAAGGACTTTCTTAACAGTTTCACTCGTTAGACATACCTGCCAGGGGAAGACAACTCAGGAATACAATCAGAAGTTGTAAACGAGGCATGATGCTTCCAGTAAGAAGTCTCCAAAGGTTTTTAGGTAACTCTTCGAGCGGGGAGGCACCACAACAGAAAAATATCCCCTCCTGGTACGTTACAAGCCTCTCATTGAACTAACTGCTGCAGTTGATCTGCTACGTCCCCCAGCTCATTCCTAAATTAAATTTCTCCTCGTCTTTGAAGTCCAAACCCACACTCTCAGTCTCTCGCTGACTTTTTTTTTTTTTTTTTTTTTTTACATTGTATTTTTTGCGAAGCTGATAAAGTGGCACCTCCTCAAATGTAGTTTGGCGTTATCAGTCCCCCGGGTTTTTCCTTTTTCTGTCAATCCTGACTTTTCTCTTTTGTCACAGGCCTGTTTTGAATGCCCACGTTACTCGGGCAGCCGGTGTCCCCTCCCTAAAACTTTAAATTAAATTTGTAAGGGGTAATAATGGTCAGCTGACATGGATAAAGGCGACCAAAAAATGCACAATATGGCATGTTTTTTATATCAAGCTAAGTGTCCTTTGACAACAACAGTGTCTTAGTCAAATTTACTCAGTATAAAGTAAAAGTATAAAGAAGCATAAAATGGAAATACTCATTTATGCTACTTTATACTTCGATTCCCCTACAGTTCAGAGAGAAATACTGTACTTTTTACTCCTACATTTGTTTTACTGGTTACTTTTCAGATTAGGATTTAACATAAAGAAAAGCATGATAATCTCATCAATCTCAAACAAGTGTTTTCTGTCCTTTTTGGTTTGTGACCCCTTGTCAGAAGTTTCACCAAAGTAATTTCGATTCAAAACTTCTCACGCGTTTTTATTTAAATAACTGTTTGAGGCCGAAAAATGATGAAGTGTTTCTCCAAACCGAGCAACAATTGCGTCCAAGGTCCAAGCACTGAAAACAAATGTGTGCATCAGAACTTTTACTTCTGTGGACTTTTATTTCTGCTCAAAAAAAGCACTTAGAGTCAGCTCTTGGCTTTCTGTAAGTTTAACTCAGCATCTGCAGAAGGTGCTGAAGCATTTCAAAGGTCAAAGGTCTCCAACGCGATGAGCCGCGTACAGCAACGAGCAATAAGCACAAAACTTAGTAGAGCATTTATACCCTTTAGTGGGGACAGTAACTGCTCAGAGAGATTAAACACACACATTTGCTTAGTTCCGTAATATGATGGTGATAATATGATTTGCTGCTGCAGGGATGAGGGACAACAACCTGGTACCAATTGGTTCCTTTTAACTCCAAAGGTCAGGCTGTACATTCCAGAGACAGTATAACTACAGATTCACGGGTGAGTGATATTTAAGTTTTCCATTGCACGTCTTTCCTCTCACGACCCTTCAGATTTATCTCCCGACCCTTTGGAGGGGGCCCGACCCCTAGGCAGGGGATCACTGGACTAAACTAGCTACAGCAACTGTATATGAAATAGTCAAAACTCCACCAGCCACAACTGTAAAAGCCAAACTTTTCATTAAGCAAAGGATCCGAGTATGTTTTCCACGCCGTGTAACGTGTAAGGGGAGTCCCACTGAGGACACTCTAACCTCATGTGCTCGGTAATATTCTACGATTCCACACATAAAGCAGATTCTGATATTTGTTTGACCAAATAACTTTGAACACATGAACGTGTGGAGGCTGTGAAGAGAACTTTCCCTCCTGGGAACCTACGGAGGATTTCTCCATGAAATGTGACCGTTTTTAGACAAAAAGTAAATAAATAATTAAAAAATGATCTTAAGAATTTAGCATTTCCCTCTCAAAATACAGACCATTTACAGTCATTTAACTTTATTTACATATCATGTAGAGAAAAACTGAGAAAACCCAGGGAACGCCCTGATTTTGTGCCTTCACACGTCTCATTTATGCCTGTAGACCATAAAGATTTATATATTTATATTTTCAGTGATTTGCAGGCATACATAGGCTTTCAGTGAAAAAGCATACATCCTTGAACTGTTCTGTAATATTATTTTTTAGTGGTTATCTATTAAAAAAAATTTTTTTTTAATTGATGCTGTGTCATTTTTCTTGTATTCTGGGTTTCTTGGCGGCTTTACACTTTGTTAAATGGACAAAATTCCTGAGGCAGACATATACTTGAGTTTCGGCTAAAAAGAAGAAGACACCATGCATGCAGAGTAAAGAGGGTTTAAAAGGTGCTAATCAAAGACAAACTTTAATAGACGTATGGAGTTTGCAATAAAACAAAAAAAAAACCAAAATGAACCTGGACTCCAGAGTTACTAACTGTTAAATGAATGGATAAAATGTGAAATTTTGTGATTTTTTTCAAAAAATATTCAGAAAATTCTGCAGAGTCCGGTTGATGCTGGTGCCCATCACTTTAGTATTTCTAAAGAAACACTATCCTTCAGTTGCGTCGACGTAAGACATTATGTGCTTTTGTACGCGTGTGAGATAGCAGCTAGGAAAGAAAGTCAGAGAAGACAGACACCGACGAAGTCAGCAGAGTGCAGAAAAGAGTCAGCAGATGAAGAAACGGAGCGAGAGGGAGAAAGTCAGCATTTCAGAGACAGAGAGTCAGTGAGTTGCAGAGCGACCCGGTGTAACTGAATTATCCTTTAGGGTGTAATAGGAGACGTGAGACCAGCATGTAGGACGGTCTGCTGACAACAGTCTTGTGACGGAGTGAGCTAAGCGGGCTCAGACTGAATAAGCTGTTTAAAAGTTAATTAATTACAGAATACACAGTCTGAAGTCCCACACCTCCCCAAAAAAAAAAAAAAAAAAAAAAAAAATCCCTAGAATTGTTGACAGACTCCTGCTGGAGAAAAACAGTAAAGGTTAGTTTTGTTAATCGGGATGCCAAAAATGATTCAGAGGGGTTTTGAAAAAGTCATAACTATCATTCAGGTTTTATGATTTGGCGCACTGTTTGAGGTCTGTGTGTTTGTTGATAAAGCAAATGAATTTTGAATAGAGTTTGGTTTGAAATTTAGAAAGTATCGTGGCCAGCTGCTTTGTATTGTAATTTTTTCTTTATCGACTTCCTCAAGGAACTTACAAATATCCTGCAAAATGAAACGTGAAACCTAAACTCTGTTGGAAGAGAAGTATTTTTGCATGAGCTAATAAACACTAACGTAGGTTCACAAACATTTATTTATTTCAATGCTGTATAACCATTGACAGAAATAAGTGTTGTAAAATATAGAATTTAAATTGCACTTGATAGCTCTAAAGGTTTTAACACAATCAGTAAAATAATCCTCAGTAAAATTAAATGCAGATTAAGGATCAGTGTCCCGACCTCCAGTCCTCACAAAAAAAAAAAAAAAAAACCCAGCAAAAACTGACCAAAGACTGAGTCTCAAGGGGAGTTTATGGGCAACTCCATTTCATTCACACTAACTTCCACACACATTTGTTTGTGGTATCCTGTTATATCCAAGCCGGGTTGGTACAGGAAGGCTGGGCGGTGAGGACCACAGTTTTATGACATTTTAATTCTGGGGGCAAGGGGGAGCCGGTTTGAATGCGTTGCAGTAAACCCGCTGACGCTGTGTTTGACAGGAGACGTTTTGTGTGCTGGCTGGAGGACCTCAGTGGACAGATGGGGTTCCTTTAATCCTGTCTGCGCCCTCCATCCCCCACCAACCAACCAACACCCACCCACCCCCAAATTCCCTCCACATTTCCCCCTACCTCATATCTCTTTTACTGCCACTGTTTACACATGCACACAGAGGTCTTTCTCTCCGACCCTCCGTTGCCGATGAACAGCCTTGGCTGCAGTAACTCAGTCCAGTCAGTAGAAGGGAATATTGTGCTACTTATTTGAGTCGAGAAGTCGTCGCACAGAGTCATGCACACACACTTATACACACAAGCCCGCAGCCATCTGTTGCCTAGGATGTGTTTATGCCCGTTTACATCACTGATGTCCAAATCTACAAATATCACTCTTGCCAAGGTTCAGGAAAAAAAAAAAAAAAAAAGTTTGATGAGCAATACTGGAATATTAATTGTAAACACAATTCACAACACTGCTGTTTCAAAGGATACATACTTTACAACAGAGCCCCCCCCCTCGGTGTCTGATGTGGCAACCTGTTTATCCAACAATCTCAACAGTGTCCAACATCATTTGACCCACTTTCCAGGAAAAGCCAGATTATTGTCTGACCAAAAAAAAAAAACGGAGGCTGAGCGATGCAGCACACAGGCCTTCATCTGCGGTGACTTTGAGCAGAGGCAGAGGGAGAGGGAGAGGGGCGAGCGAGTGCGACGAGCCTGGGACCGTTCGCGCAGCCAGGTAAAAATAAATCTAACTGCCAACCAGATAAAGGTTAATGCCGCCATTTGTTTAGGCCGCCGCGTGGGAGGCGAGGGGAATAATGACTCCCATTTGTTCGATGCAGACAATCGAAGTTTATGTTTTAAAAGGCAAGATTGGAGCAGAGAGGAAGGGCCGCCAATTCTAGTGCCTGACCTTTAATAATCAATTCATCAGGATTACGGGGTGGGGGGGTACGAAATAGGAGTCCTTAATCCTAGAAAACCTAATACAATCTGTCATTAATTCAGGGTCTTAATACAAGGAAATGGTGTCAGAGTGGGTTTTGAAGACACACAAGTAGGGATTTTCTGACCGGGGGCCCAGCTGTTAACTTATCTTGCAACCATGTAGCTATGTAAAGTGAAATTGGTCCTTCTTAAAATAAATAAATAAATACATTTTTTTTTTAATGCATGTTTTCTGGTCACTAAGTCATCAGCAGTAACACCGTCCTACCCGAAGGCCCCTTAAATTGGCAGTTAAGAGTCGTTCAACTTATAAACATTAGCTTAACGGTCGGTGGCTAAGGTTTGAATTTCATGGAAACCGGCCTCGCCGGGACCACGAAGCCGGGCGGGCTGCGTGATCCTCGCGTTGCCCGTTCCACACTATTTACGCCTGAGACGGTCCACGTCCGGACGATGCCGTCGTCGGTAGGCGTAAAAAGGGGCTTCGCAATCAAGCCTAACTAAGTTATCCGCGCTAATGAAGTTGGAGACGCGGATACTCTTCCCCCCTCAGCTCCAACAGGAAATGCTTGAATAACGCTAGATTTTTTTTTTTTTTTTGTACCGATTGGTTTTGTTTACTGTGAGGCCACAGCCACCATGAAACGGCGGTGGTAACTCAAATCAAAGTTGATTGAATCCGGACAGGACGTGTGGGGGATGGGGTGGGGAGGGGATGAAATGGTGGGACAGGTCCGTCAAACCACCAATAAATACACGGAGGAGACCGGAAGCGGGACGATTAGGCTTTTATAAAATAAGAGCGTGCCGGGCGCCGATTGTTGTTTTGTGGCTCGACCGCCCCTGTTTTCTGAGTTTTGTCACGTTAGCGATTACATTTTCATCAACCACGTGGAAGAAGACGCGACCAGCGGGCGGAAGGAAGCGTTCAGATCCTTCGTTAGTCACTAATATAACACCGTAAAATGTAGTTTATCAGATGGTGTTGATGATGTGAGGAGGATGAAGGAGACTCCGCTGACACCGTCTTCATTGCATATAAAGGTTTATGACAAAGAAGAACAGCGTCAAGTCAAGCATCTGCAGGTCTGCTCGTGAGAGGGCGTGAAGCCGATGAAAATCAGCCTTGACCACCGACTCTTAAATAGGGAAGTTGTTTTCCTAAAAACTGTCACTAACGTATGGTCTCGATCACAAAGCATAAACTTCCTTTCCCAAACTGTGAGGCGCCCTCTGAGGACCTTTGACCCAGGGCCTCTATGTAAACACAGCTCTACATATATAAACATACACCTCATAGTTGATTGCGATGCAGCAAATCCTTAGGGCTGCAAAAAGTGACCATTTTCATTATGAATTCATCCGCTGGTTATTTTCTGGATTAATATTAACCGACAGATTGTTTTGAAATGCTCACCAAGAACCAAACCGTCGCCTTCAAGTTGCTGAAAATTATTCAGTTTATTGCGATTTAAGAAAAAAGTGCTCATAGCAGCTCAAATTTGCACTTAAGTACAGTTCTGGAGTAAATGTACTCGTCCACTTTCCACCGCGTTCGTCTTATTTTGGAACAAGTGACCGGAACTACCCAAATTCACCTTCGCCATCTTGACACGTAGTCCAGCGGCAGAGAAAGACAGGGACTAACGGGAGCGGGGTCGGTCTGGAAATTAAATCAAACGGAGGGAGACGCGGGCCAAGCGGGTAGACACGAGCCTTAAAAGACGGTAAGTCTGTATGTGTGGTTTTTTTTCTTTTTTTTTTTCTGTAACTTCTGAGAATGTTTGCGATAGTTTCGCCCGTTACAAAGAGACGAACATCATCACGAGAAAAAGTGCTCGGGGAAGAAGAAGCGTCGGGCTTGCTGGGCGTGTGCACTCCCGCAGCCAGCCTCTCGAGATGTTTTTGTTCTGGTTGACGCTCGCAGGGGTTTTTTGCGGCGGGGCGGAACAAACCCAAATCGGCACGAGTGCTCGAAATGCTGGCGGACGTATCCAGGGGGCGACCCCGCTGCTCGGAACACACTTCATTTCGACGCCGTGAACTGCCCGAAACTCGCAGTGGCTTCGCGTGCTGCCCCCTGCAACGACGCGGCTCGGATGTCGGAGCCCGGCGCGTGCTGCGCTTTCAAGTTCCGAAGCAGGTTTGGGGGAAACATCCTGTGTAGAAGTCCCCTTTCCGCGGCCTCGCAGTGGGCAACTGCTGTGAGTTACAGGGAGATGATAAAAGGGCAATTGTCCCAAATCTGACCCACTGCCCAGATATGGAAAGGCCTTGCAGCAGGTTGCAGGGCTATTGAATAATGTTTCCTTATAATTTAACCTTGGACAATGATGCTTTTGTCCACTTTCAACTGTGCTGTCTCTTTGCGTTATTTCAGCCGCCCGTGGATGTTTTACGGGTGATGAGTTTGCTTCATTGCCTCTTCTTGCAAACTAACAATCACCAGGTCACATGAGTACACTTATTTCCTGTTGCCTTCCTTCAGATGTAATCTGAAAACTGTCAAAACACTGGCGGAGATATTTATACCTCCAACTAGAAGGGGGACTTGGCCTTGAAATGCTCGTGTTCCTCAAAAGAAACAGGCACCGGAGCTTGAAATTGATCCTTGCTGTGTTTGTTCCATTGTTCCTTTGCCTTGGCCTTGATGTGTTCATCTCCCTCTGTCTAAAGCTGAGATCATCTGCCTCCACCTCTTGGCATCTGCAGACGGGGGAGTAGCCGTTGGAGGGAAGCACAGGGACTGGGATGAAGATGCTCGCCGCTCTCCCTCTGGACCTCCTGATCCATCCCATTAGCTTCACTTAGAGTTTCGTCTGGTGTTTTTACAAGACCAGATTGTGACAGAGTTTCCAACACATACATATACACATCTTTTTATCACCTCTTGCTTGTCTCCTGGCAGAGCACGTTTATTGGCGTTTTGGCAGAACACTAACACTCGCTGCCACTTTTTTATAAACAGTCTTTATTGAAAACATGGCAGACGTGTGCCCGTACGGCCGCTTCACCCACGCTGTGGTGCGCGGCATCCCTGAGACCTTCGGGAAGGCCGCCGGAGAGGGTCGAGAGAACGGGGAGATCTCAGTGGACCTGGCCAAGGCTCAGCGTCAGTTCGGTTGCCTGACAGGAGCCCTGAGGCAGAAGGTGGGCCTGCAGCTGATCGAGATCCCCCCTGACCCCGAGCTGCCGGAGAGCTGGAGGATAGAGGATGTGGCAGTCATCCAGGGAGACACGGCGCTCATCACCCGGCCCTTCAAACAGCAGAGACGCAGTGAGGTAATGCACGCTAGAAGAAAGGGGCTCTAGTGACCCATTTCTGCACCTCTAATCTTCTGGTAATGCACTTAATCTTGCTTTGTGAGATACAGGGACAGTAAGTAGAAGCCTTTTGTTCCAGTTCATGTCAGTGTGGCATGAAAATGAACTTTCAGCACATACTTATTTAAAATTGGCAGTGATTTTTATTTTTATTTTTGTGTCAAAGCTACATTATTGTGACATGGTCAAACAGATGTTCCTTGTTGGTGCAGTCAGTTTCCTTTTTGGAACGCCAGCGTCTGAGGCAAGAGATGACCACTCTCGCGTCACCCTTTTCGAGACGTCCATGTTTTTCTTTTATTCTTTGTTCTCTTGGATTTGATTTTAGCCAAGCAATATAATGCTAACATTTTGTTTTTATTCAAATCTTAAAAACATACTGGTATGCTGTGGATCTCGAATGTAAAGCATAAACAAGGGCAGTAAGAGAGAGATGGATAGAACCAGCAGTTATAAAGGTACATGCTCAACAGTGTTCATCCAGAAAAACGTGCAAACTTGCAAAGGGCAGTGACCACCTGTATGGTTGTTTAGTGCCCCTTCTATGTCATAGTGGGGTAAGTTGAACTCTCTCTCCACCTCTCCAGGTGGAGGCAGTGAGGAGGGTGATGTCAGAGCTGAACCTGACCGTGGTGGAGATGGGGACTGAGGAGGGGGACTCCGGAGGGGCCACCCTGGAGGGCAGCGACGTCCTCTTCACGGGGAGGGAGTTCTTTGTCGGCATCTCCTCCCACACCAACCGCAGAGGGGCAGAGGTGCTGGCCGACACTTTCAGGGTAAGAGGCGCGGAGGGAAGATGGAGGACGGAATTATAGTGTGAACTCTAGCTGGCTCTTTGGAAAGCGCTGTAAAAGATCAGACAAAAGCTCACCAGTAAACCATAAAATAATCAATAGAGTTTCGGTTGTGAGCCGGCGCAAAGACGGTCTGAGTGCCAAGATTCTTGTCAGAACATGAAGCCTGCTGCCAAAGGGAGCAGGTGGCCATTTGCTGTATTGCATTTAGGGAATTACAGTCTGTAAACAGTGATGAACGAGGTCGTTCCACCGGCCAAATGATGGCGACCACACAGTGGGACCCGCTAGGCTCGACATGACCCACCCATTAGTATTGATTCCCTTGCTTCTCTTAAGTGCTTTTTATTACACGCTTCTGTTTTTAACACACACACACACACACACACACACACACATTGCATCCATTTTGTGCTGTGTGTGTTCGAGTGTGTTGTGTCAGTCTGGTATGAATCCTGTTTCACAGTTGTTACTCTAGCTTTTCACAGGCTCCATTCAATTTTCATTCATAAAATTTCAGTGCACAAGATGTTGCGAGTGCTTTTCATGTATTTGTAGCTTACAATTTATCACTGTAACAGCAACACTGGGTCTAAAATTGCTTATATTCCACATATATTGTGTATATTTGCAGCCACGAATGATGCCGTTGAACTGCATTTAATTTGATTAAAATCCCTGCTCCACTGCTTCTGATTGATTAGTGATTCAAAGTTTCTTGAGTCTTATTTTATGCTCAATCCCTTGGCCTTTGTCACAGAAGACATTCTGACATGTCACAGTAGGAGAAGCACAGGTATAAATAATAAAACCAATGGTGGCTGAATTCAGTTTGGCCGCCTCATTTTCAGGGTTCTGGTGTTGTGCGTGCTGCCTCACCGACCTCAGCCATCTTTTAATGTGATGAGCTTTTCTCCTACTGTCACAAGTCAAACGGTCTGCCGTGAAAAGGGCCCATTGGGCGACCACCGCAGAGCCGGGCGAGGGAACTTTTACTCTGAATGAAGCTTGAAAGGACTGTGTGAATCAAACCTTTCAACCTCCAACTGTTCAGGACTTTGCCGTGTCCACCGTCCCCGTCTGCGGTGGAGCCCGGCTGAAAAACATCTGCTCCATGGGAGGTCCAGACACAATCATCATCAGCAACAGTGACGGGGCCAAGAAGACACTCCGGGTAAGAGTGTGTGAGTGTGTGAGTGTGTGTGTGTGTGTGTGTGTGTGTGTCCATGCAGTTTGTATATATTGTACATTATATTAAATAGCAAACTTGTCTTCAGTCTCAGTGTGGATGTTGTAACTTCTTTTTTTCTTCATTCACCAATATTGCAGCTAATAACATTTAAAATGTGTCAAAGCCACTTTTATTGTATAGTAGTTTAGTTTTACTTAGTTTGAATATAGGGACTGAGAATATTGTACAATTCTAAGTATAATCCCATGAATTTGCTTTAGAGATGAGTTTTAATGTTTACTGATGACACATTATGAAAATCATAAGCCGTTGAATAAGATATTGACAACTTCTTTCTATTAGTAATAGAAAATCAAGTATTAGCCAGGTCTCAACATCTCTTACCAGTCAATACTGGCCTTGTTATCTATCATACACATAAGAGTATAATCTCTCACTCTCTGCGTATGTTTCTCTGATCTAATGTCAACTGCACAGATCATGTATCTCCTGACTGCTGATGTCATATTATTAAGTGTGTTGTCTTTAAGTCTGTGTAATGCTGGGAGTGGTCCGCTGCAGTGTGTGTGTGTGTGTGTGTGTGTGTGTGTGTGTGTGTGTGTGTGTCGCAGTGGTCCATAGTAACATAAATGTATGTGTGTGTGTGTGTGTGTGTGTGTCTCCAGATGATGGAACAACTGACTGATCACCACTATGAAGTCCTCACTGTCCCCGAGGAATCGGCCGCAAACTGCATCTACATCAAAGGTCCGTCTAAACGGGACTTCCTGCTCCACCGGCCTGCAGAGGAGTGTCCTGACAGCATCTCTGTGAGTCCAGCCAAAATCCTCAGATTCAAAAAGAGCCTCATCTGTGTCAAATTAAAGGATTATAGCAGAGTGATTATACTTTTTATTTTTATTTTTTGCATAACCCTGAAGTTGGGACACTCAAAAGAAGTATGGTTGAAATTAAAGCACCAGAAACCCATAATTCCACAAAGGAAATTCGTGACAGTGTCTCTGCGAGCACAGCTGGTTTCCTTGTTTGTTTTTTTTTAAATCGCAAATTCAAAAAGGGCCTCATCTTTGTCAGGATTGTGGCAACGTTATTTAATTTCATTTTGTCTTTGGCAATTTAATATTGTGCTACCTTTTAAAGTGGGGGGGACTCAGGAGACAGGTTAATAAAAGGATAGTCATATTCGAAGCTGCATAGATCAAGATATCTTAACTTTTAGTCCCAAGTATATGCAAGTTAAACCTGATAACTTTGGAAAGTTCCTCCAAATAAATTTTTTTACAAATATAAACAGAAAGATTACAAAACCATGAGAGCATATATGTCCTAACCACACTGCACATAGCACTAACAATGAAATAAAAAATATTAATGATGACGAAACATGTAAGAAGTTAATGGTAGCAAAGGGATACAGCATTAGAGTTACGATGTACAACATAATGCAACTGTTGTCACAGGCTGAGGAGTCTCTATGATGAGCAAACCGACCTCTGTGTGTAAATCAGTCCATTTACCCTTTAATGTCCCATGCATTTGCTAATTCATGACTTTGCTCCAGCTCCTTTTTTTTTTTAAATGGCATGAAAAATACTGCAGGCCTTTTAGTTAAAGTAAAATATAACATTTTACTGACCTAGTCATTAATCGGTAGAAAAATGTAAAAGCTTCACGTGTGCCACA
Source organism: Xiphias gladius (assembly GCF_016859285.1). Classification (NCBI taxonomy): domain Eukaryota; kingdom Metazoa; phylum Chordata; class Actinopteri; order Istiophoriformes; family Xiphiidae; genus Xiphias; species Xiphias gladius. Next base: position 18,037,758 of record NC_053423.1, on the reverse strand, counting down.
GACTGCACATAATAAGATTAGCAGAGCTCGGACAGAGCATGTTTCCTATGATACAGATCTCTGGCATAATTCTCTGTAATTGATGCTAAGCAGACCAGAGAATCGTAACAGAAACATCGTATTGAGAGCTTACACATCTAAATGCAAAATATTAGATTTGTACTGCTGTGACAGTTGCTCTTTTTTTTTTTGGCTCCAAAAGCCGAAGCGTCTTATGAAGCCACTCTCTCGCTCACAGCCCTTTCCCTCATGTGGCCCCGTTAAAAAAATGTGAGCGTAAGTTGAAAGGTGACTTTTGATTCTAGTATTGCTGTACTGTATATCGGTACACTTGTGTGTAAAAAATAAAATAACCAAACTCATTCAGTAAAAGCAGCTGTGTCCACTGTTAGGAATTTATGAATTACATAAACACACAAAAAAAACCCCACAATAATTATTTTTCCAGCTGCGCGCAGCTCGATAATCATATCCATATCCATTAACAGCACATTCCAAAATCGCCCGTATTTAGTACCAAACGTTGTCTAGTTTGAGTATTCTTTACTTTTCCACTGTGAACACACAATATACTGAAGACCTGCTCAGAGATAGTGTGTAGTGCCGTTTGTCTTTCTCTGCTATGTAGTAAGATTCAAATTTACTGCCCCCCGCAAGCTATTAATGTGTAATGATTCCTCTTGGGAAATGTAGATGTTTTAAGTTTACACATCCACATACATCTGTGAAGTTCAGCGTCGTCTAAAGTGCAAACACTAAAGGCTATAATTTTTTTTGCGGGGCAGATGTGCAGGTGTAAATGTAGTTGCTGAAGTGGTTACAGTAGATTTACCACTAGAAGGTGCCGTATATGATCAGGACGGCAATGATGATGATGGGAGCAGAGGAATAATCATTAGATGCGTAAGAAAAATCAGAGTAGGTGTTATCACTCTATTGTCCTCGCACTTTATGACTCATAATCTAAATATTGGATATCCAAGAAAATGGAAAACTAAAGGTTTTACAGTGCACACAAGTCACTAAAATCATGTGATTTTAATAAAAACCACCGACACCTGTAAATAATTTAAGGTGCAATCAATCCAGCCTGTGAAGCAGTTTTTCCCCCCTTTCTTCTTTTATTAGACTCGTAACTTCTTCCTTTAAGTGTGTCCAGTACAGTCTGTACCAGTGCTGGTGCGTGTGTCTGGATGAGTAAATTGTTTCCTCTCTGCAGGCCTTCCAGAAGCTCCAGGACTACACCCTCCTGCCCACAGCCTGCGGCGAAGCGTCCAAGCTGGGAGCGTCTCTGTCCTCGCTCTGCCTCCTCATCAACAGAAAACACACGCATTTCTGAAAGCGCACTCCCAACGCTGAGTATGTTACACAGTATGTACCTGCACATGTTCATGGTGGAGGGGGGAGGCTCTGAAACTTTCCGCTTATTAAAATTCTTGTCTATTTATTGTTCAAAGAAACAGTGACACACAGTCTTTGTATGAGAGAATACGATCTGTCAACAGACTTCCTGTAGCCAAGAGCCAATTCTTGGCACAGCTGCTCCCCCGGCTGGACAAACAGTGCAGCGCCCAAAGTATAACAAAACCACTAAATTCAACTGTAGTCTCTCACTGTTTAAGTTGTAATTCGTGAGCACCACTGACTTCACAACACGTTTACTGGAACAGTAAACGTGACTTTAATACCATCCAAAGCCTTTTTATTTCGAGGAAACTGAATTCAATGGTTAAGAGCTGTAGAATAACCTGTGGTACCCAGGTTCATGACCATGTATAGCTCTTATATGCATTTCATTACTCTTAAAATGTATTAGTTGTTTTACTGACAGTTTCAATTACAGGCTGTGTAGCTGCTAAGTATAGAAATAGTTAAAAAAAAATTTTTTGGCTTTTCCTGTGTATGAATTTGTAGCGAGTGTTAAAGATGTCAATAAAATTTAACTGAACACTACTCAGCTTGCTACTGTGCAATTTTCACTCAATTGTCAGTTTACTGTTGGGTACACTTATGTTAAACCACAGCAGTTCAATACAACAAACCTGCAATAAATCCTCCTCATGAAGGTTATAATGTTTAATCTGCTTTAAAACTGTTTGAGGTGCAGATTCAACTTTTTCATTATGGAGGCTGCAGTTGGTGGTGCTGTTGAATTGTATTTATATTAGCAGTTCCTATTGTTTCATCCATCCCATTTACATTGCGGGGAGGCGATATAAACAACTGTATAATGCAGATTCAACAGCACCACAAACAACTACATCCTGACTGCAGTTGAATAGATGCCTTAAACATGTTCAACAGGAAGTGAACATAACCTTAATGAAGGTATGGTGTATTGCAGGATTGTTGTATTAGACTGGTTTAGTTTTGAGCTAGGTGTACCTAATCAACTGCCAACCCACTGTATGTGTCTTGTTTCAGATACTAGTTTCCTTGTCAACAAATGTTAAGAGATTCATTAAAAACTCATGGAATCAAAAATTTCTTCAGATTTATTTGTTTTGTTAGAATGAAAACATGTTTAACGGTTGGACTTAGCAACTCTCTCCAACTCGTCCTTCTTCTTGATGGCGTAGGAGTTAGATGAACCCTGAAACAGACGAATGTCAACGTTTAATAATGCACCGCAACTTCTCAGCACTCTAAATACGGGTCTTGTTAAAGCTTTGATCAATAACAAGCTTGCTAGAAAGACAACAATTATGGGATTTATGAAATGTTTGAGAAAAAACTGACTGTTTTCTGTATGCCAGTAGGAACTGTTCTACTTATCTTACAATGGTCATACTTTAAGTGAATAAATGGTTACCTTAGCTGCATTGATCAGCTCATCAGCCAGGCACTCGGCAATGGTCTTGATGTTCCTGAAGGCAGCTTCTCTTGCTCCGGTGCAGAGCAGCCAGATGGCCTGCAAGACAAAACGAGAGTGAGGGTGAGACAGGCTGACAAATTAACTCCAGTGGAATAGACAGTGGTCGTTACTGTAATGTATCTGAGTTGGTGATTGACTGGGCCACGACAGACTACAGCCAATGAATAAGCAAAGACGTTTTCCTCTGCGAGCACTCTAGCACACCAGGACAATGGGTAGTACCCAGGCGTGACTCTAGCCTCGCTTAGTGCACGAAATACACACACAGTATTAATTCACCTCATTAAAACAAGTTAGCTTTCAGTAAAGGACTGAAGGAATATTTCATGGTGAAAAACTGAAAAATACTTCGAGACATGAAGAATGGATGCCCCGTTTGTGTAAACTGTTCCAACTGAGATGCAAACTTTGATTTTTTTTCCCCTCAAAAAACAGATTTGTGTAATCAGTATTTGTAATCATCAGACTTACATACATGAAACTTCACTTGTCAAATCTAAAATCTTTAAAGTACAACAGAAAAAAAAAAATAAAATTTTCCCAATATCAAATGCACTTAATAAGCTAACAGAGTTCTTCCTCCCAATTTTACACATTAGACACAATTCACATCTCTTCCAGATTTGGGAAAGCATGACCCCATATTTATGGCTGTGGTATGATACTAAAATTTTCTATGTAAACGGGTGCGGTCATGTTACCTGGTTGACTCTACGGAGGGGTGACACGTCCACAGCCTGCCTCCTGACGGTACCAGCACGACCGATACGGGTGGAGTCTTCACGGGGTCCACTGTTGATGATGGCGTTCACCAAGACCTGGAGGGGATTCTGGGGAAAAAAATTTGAAACAATATTAAGGAATTTTCAATCAATACACAACATGATAACACTGCATACCTAATGAGACCCGTCACAAAGTCCTGGGAATCTGTTTAATGTTGTGTTTTGCCAACAGTAATATTTTTAAGTATTGCTCTACTGTATTTTCAGTGCCCATACCAAACAATAGCTTGTGGCGACCAGTTACATCAGTGCAGTGCACTATAACTACAGAGCATTGTTTTTGCAGTGTTTTAGTTTTCTCCAAATTAAATTTTAGACTTAAAAAAAAAAAAAGGTCTTTATAATAGTTTTCATGGTGATACTGAGCAAAGAATGATGGAAATCCAGTATAGGCCAACAATTAAGTACATTAATGTACTGACATTTATCACATTTGTCAGAACTTCCCAGCTGTATATAACAATAAACGCTAATACTATAAAAATTAATTAAAATCACCTGGACTCTGATACATGGCTGACAATTTATGGATGGATTAACAATTCAAAAAATTAATTGCAGTTAATTTAAGTTGTAACACTCTGTTCCTAGGGAAAAACTTATAACATAAAAATGAAATAATAAAAAATATTCAAGACTTTTTAATATCTCCATTGTTTGTTTTTTTTTAATAGTGTCTGGGGCCTAAGAAAAAAAGCTTTATTTGTATTTTTCTACTTTCTATTAGTATGGTCTGAGCTATCTACACCACAAGGATTTGTTGTCAAGTGTCTTTAGAGCACAACAAACAACTTTGGGATCTGCGAGGACTTAAAAATCAGCACTGATCTCCTTTTAAAATCTTTCAGTGCAAATAAATAAAACCAAAAAAGAAAAAAAAACCCTGAAGTTTCTGTGTATTATTACAATTAGAACCTGTCCCTTTCCCATAGTATCAGGTGAAGACTATTTATCCAGTACCACAGTTTACCCTTTACTGTATCTTACAGATTGATTACAGACTTCCTAATGTCTCCGTCTGATGGTGTTGTCTTAATCATGCTAAATATACCGAGCAACATTGTCACACCAAACAAGTTTGAAATGTGGTGAAAGTTGGCGGTATGTACCTCTCCAGTCAGCAGGTGGATGATTTCGAAGGCATGCTTGACGATGCGCACGGTCATCAGCTTCTTTCCGTTGTTGCGGCCGTGCATCATCATGGAGTTGGTCAGACGCTCCACAATGGGGCACTGGGCCTTACGGAAGCGTTTGGCGGCATAACGTCCTCCAGAGTGTGGCAGGTACTTGGCGTACTTCTCTTTCACAGCAATGTAATCCTGTAGTGACGAGCGAGGGGTTTAAGTATTGTGGTTTATATAGATTTGGGCTGTGCATTGTTGAAGTATGGTATGTATGAAGAGATGTGTCTGAGCTGGTGATTGGCTGGGCCACAACAGACTACAGCCAACGAATAAGCAGAGACGTTTTCCTCTGCGAGCACTCTAGCACACCTGGACAACAGGTGAGTGTCCAGGCGTGACTCTAGCCTCGCTTTGAATCGACAAGAGCACTTTTAAACAGACAGCAATCAGCTGACACAGGATGCAAGGCTTTGACGCTGTTTACCTGCAGGGAGATGTCATTGATCTGGACATCGTCAGTGCTCCACTTGCCAAACAGCTTGATCTCTGGGGTCTCAGCCACAGCTGGGGCAGTCTCCCACTCAGTCACTGTGAATAAATAGATAAGAAGTCGTCATCATCATGGCTACGGAAATGTAAGTTTTAAAAATACAACATACAGGCATGTTTCAATTCTATAGCAATCCACTCATGAGTTTTAATAACAGTCATGGATGTCTAACGATTTCTGAATTCCTATCACTACAAATCTTAAGTTATTGAAATAGACGATGTAGACTGTAGGTCCATATCGATTATTTTAAAAACACCCCATCAAGTTGTCAAAGTGGCTGAATCATTAATTGATGTTAGGTGTAGGTGGATCTGTCTTCTATTGACTGCTACTTTCATTTTATAAAAGAACTAAAAGAAATTGACTTGAACATGATGTTTACATCTTATTAAATCTGTGCATAATTAACGACTTAAGTCTTTTTAACACCACTACATTGATAAACACAGGTACTGCAGCTACACAACTTGCGCATAAAACAAGTCAATGTTAAGATGTAGAATAAGAACTAGGCTCGATATTTCTTTATGCTACAGGTAAATTCCCTACAACTTCAAATAGAGCAGGTTTGAGTTAATGTCAGGTCAGAACTGGGAGAAAATAAAAAGACATCCACAGTTTGAGAGCAGGGCCGCAGCTATAGCCTTTTTCACTCCAGCTAACGGGAGCTAACCCGAGCCACGGCGGCTGACAAGCTACCAAACGACTGAAACGACACGATACTTTGGATTACTGTTCAGCGGTGGTGTTTCCTAAACTGAAAATGGCGGGATTTAAAACTATATCACCGACACTTTTTGGGGAGCGGGACGCCGACTGCGATATTTGACGCGGCGGCTGGTCGACATGCTGCATCCACATGTGCTAACAGGTAGCCAAATGCTAACGCTCAGCGCTGCTGCAATCGTACGGTAACATTTAAAGGGAATAAAAGCCATATTTTGACAAAACTGGGATGTTTAGCTTGTAGTTCTCGAACAACGGGAGTCTGTGGCGCCTTTCATTACCCACCAACATTATTTCTAATGACATATAAAGCGAGTAAAAAGTGAATTTTCGACTCACTTGTGTCTGCCGCTCTGTACGACACTCCTCACAGACGGGAAAGGGCCTCTCACGGCGCCGCGTCCAGATATCCGGTGGACTGGTTGGTTACTTCCGGCTCGCAAGGCATGTATGGAAATGTAGTATTTCTTCAACAGGCTCAGTCAGATGCTTTGTGACTGGGAAGTGCGGTACAGTTTCATGCTGCTGGTCTTATGTTTGATCCATTTTATGATTGGTGGTTTTATGATCCGAGTTTTCTTATTTTGCTCTGTTTTGTCTATTTGTGGTGGTGGAATGCAACTAGGTACATTTGATAAAGTACTGTACAATTTTGAGGTACTTGTACTCTGTCAGGATGGCAAGGTCTGGGAGAGTGCAAGGAGTGCAGACATAATTATGTAGTGGGTAGGGTAACTTAGGTACTCTAATACACAAAGTAGGTGGTTATGTACATGTATGTGCATTTATACACGTCTAAGTACAGTATATACAGCTTGCTTGTATTTATATTTGAAGGTAATTGGATGTTTTAGTATTACGGGGGTTATTGATTGTTTCTGATATTTCATAATTGATTCACTGTTATACTTGATTATTTCCATTTTTTGCTGTTCTATATTTCTACTACCAAATTACTAAGAAAAATCTTTTACCTTTTAATCCCACTATTTTATTTGACAGCTTTAGTTACAGGTTACTTTGCAAATTCACACTACTAATACAAATTCAAATCAACATATTAATTATCACATATTATTATAGACTGAGCTACCCATCAGTATATAAAATTGTTAAAATTAGCCCCAGCTATAAGAGCTTCAGGATGTACACATAAATTCATCCATAATTATACTCCATTAATATATATTATTCTTAAATAGGCAATTATGCACAATGAGTACTTTTATTTTTAGTGCTTTAAGTATATTTTGATGCTTGATGCTTTTACTAAAGTGAGATTTTGAATGCATGACTTTTATTTCTAACACAGAATCTTACACTGTTGTATTGTTACTTTTTACTTAAGTAAGAGGTCTGAATACTTCTTCCAACACTGATTATCTGTTAATAAAATTAAGAGTCTAAACCAAATTTCCCCACAGAAATAGACGGTAGTTTCATCACCTTAAAAAAAAAAAAAAAAAAAAAAAATCACATATTCAGGACACAAATGGGAAATAGAGCCAGACTGACACTGGATCTTTGAAATCTATATTAATATTTTACAGTTAAATAAACCCATATTGATATATGACAAACATTAATTTTGTAACAGGACAAACGTTTTCGATTTTTGACAAGGTTTCCTTAAATTAAATTACTCTGACTTAAATTTACTGTCTTTGCTGAGTGAGACATTTTTCAGTTGGAAAATAAACTTGTCAGAAAACACAAGTTAAACAATAAATATGAAAGTGCATTTTAAACAGTAAAATTCACAGAAAATTAAATTAGTATCAACTGTAAATATAAACGCAACCAATATTTCAATGTTAGCATTAAAAATATCTCAGAATTATAATAAATTATTCTTAACTGTTTTTAAATTAGTTTAAACATCGAAGTCATGTTTGTGCTACAATTTCTTGTTACTTATCACCATAATTGCACATATATATATTATATATATATGGCCAATATGTCAGTCTGGCTGTGACAATAAGAACAAAAACTGCTAATGAGAGGCCATTTCCTGTGAGGATGTTTAATTATCCACATTAAAGTGCTGGTTTGTTTAGTTTTTTGAGGCGGCAGGTGTGTCCTGAACTGACTAGTATAGAATCGGAAAATTTGTTGAAATAAAATCAATCAAAAACAGATGTTCAAAACTGTCTTTTATTTAAGGATTTGACAACATTTGACACCTTTTCATTTTCTGACTAAATAATGTAGAAACCATGTCAAAATAGTAATTTCTGTTTGAGTTTTACAAAAGTGTCCATGTCCACATTTAAAATCTGCAAGACGACTGAGGACATCCCTTAAATCCCATAATTTATGTAGTAACTGTAAGTCAATTAATTTGTGCAAGTATACTTAAAACAAAATGATGCAACAATATTTAAATAATACTTAAAATCTAACAACTTTAACAGTTAAAATCATCCTCGCTTCATCTTTTCCCTTCTCTTTATCTGGTTCAACATTGTGCAATGCAAATTTTACTCAAACATAGGATCACTTCTTTAAAAAAAAAAAAAAAAAAAAAAATTTTTTTTTTACACAATAGATATTTCCATTTTTCCTTTTCTTTGAGAAACATCTGCAAGTACAAGCGGCAGGAATAAACATCCACCCAAATTCAAACAGTTAAGAGAATCAAATCCCTTTTTCCGATGGAGACAAACAAACATGAAGGTTGCTCAAATGCCTGAGATATATAAATGCACACATCTGTTCATACAATTGTTTGGTGGACAAGCAAACACTAACATACCACTGCCACTCTCCAGCCACTCTCCATCTCCATCATTATTTTTAGCACCGTCAATAAAGGCAGTGTGTCATAGCACTTCGGTAATGGACACAAAACACTGAGGCATGAGGGGAAATTTTAAGGCGTTCTACCAAAGCGATAGAGTACAGCTCCAAAGCACTGCAGGATAATGATAACAAACAACATGATATTCATCATTAGACCCAAAAAAAAGAAAGAAAAAACATAAAATAAAAACAGGAAAGCATAATCCCCCAGGATTAAAAATGGAAGGATAAAAAGATATAAATTACTGCATCATAAAATGAGCAGGGCAGTGAGTCTGTACATGTCGATCACAGAATGTCGCTCAGGCACTGTTGTGTGGTGTTTCTGAGGTATATGTGAGCAAAAACACACAGACACACACATGTATGTGGGCTCGGTATTTTAAAGTAACAAATTACCATTTTTATAAAAAAATTAAAGGGGCCCTCCACCAATTTTTTTGCACAGAGACGCGATATTGTTCGAAAACGGGGCTAACGGCGGACATTTTCAGACAGTCTCTCCTGGAAGACAATCATTGTGTTGCACTTGGTTGTTGACATGAAAGTTGACAGAAATATGTGTGTAAAGAATGAAAAAAAAAAGCTAGAGAGAGAAGCTATCCGACCATCCGACAAGTAGATCTGATGGAGTATACTGGCCTCTTAACCTCGGTGATCTCATCAGGGTTACCACAGCTGGGGTCTGAAACTTCATATTCTTACAAGCTGGAGGCAAGGAGTTTGTAAGAACTGTGGAACTACCATCAGGTAGAAATGGTCTATTTAAAAGATACTATTTAGTTGCATTAAGCAATTTGCAGAATTTTGGGCAGCTCGGGTTCATCTTAGAAATAAAAGTCAGGATCCTGCAGCCTCTCAGTCTCAACTACATTGATTTTTGATCCTTTTTAAATTTGTCCGCCAAACTTCAATCAAATGCGGTACCAAATTGCTGGAGTGCACCTTTAATATGTCTGATCTTGCTCTTCCTTTGCAGACTGAAATAACCAGGTTTATGGAAGCCTTTTAATTTGTTGATTCTTACAGTTTGTGCCTTGTAAAAATCCTTCAGCACACAGACGGCGATGTGTCTGATTTTTCTGACAGCACCAACATTGTTCCAGAGAAATCATTAAAAGGAGCAGTGTGACATTTTGGGAAATGCTCTTATTTGCTTTCTTGCTGAGAGTTTGACGAGATGATCGATACCACTCTCATGCCTGTATGGTAAATATGAAGCTACGTCCAGCAGTTGGCTAGTCTGGCTCTGTGCAAAGGTAAAAAAATCTGCCTATCAACACCTCTAAAGTTCACTTTATATCTTGTTTGTTTAATCCATACAAAAATATAAGTGTTTGGCTGTAGCTTCATAACCATCGTACAGATGTGGGAGCGGCATCAATCCTCTCATCAACCTCTGTGCAAGAAACCAAGTGAGCGCTGTTACTTCTAAAGCAACCTGGCAGATAACAGGATTAACTTGGAAAAGAAAATGTATCTTTAAAAATGCCAACTTAATCAACACAAGGAGAAAAGTACAAGAGAAACAAATCTTGAAAACACCGTTTGATTGCCAAGTTATCTCTGATGTATAATCCAAAGAATGAGATTATGTCCTCAAGAGAAGACTCACTGTGTAGTATCCTCACAAACATTTGTGACATGCGCTGTGCAAAGTTTTGTTCTACACCAGCCACTTCTCCATACATGTGTGGAACACAGTCTCGTTCGAGTGCCACCAGACGTGTTCTACGCCGGGAACAGAACAGATTATCAGATCGCCGCGGGCCGCCAGAGTCTTCAGACCGAAAACATCTCTCAAGTACAACTGGAACAAGACGAGAAAAAGAGCATGAGTTAGTGCTTAGTTGATCTGTTGCGGGGGTTTTCATGGTCTGACACCGTGGGCCCACCCCGGCACATTGTGAGCCGTAGCAATATCAAAAAAATACTGATAGTGCAACTTGTTATTTTATCAGCCCTATTATTATTCTTTATCTTCCTTCCATATCATCATACTCTAAGTTTACTACCGTTCCCATAATATTTTGGGGAATGTTAACAAGATGGATAATGTGATGCTGTTACAACTCACTATAGCTACAAATCGATAATATTTTTAGCCTATATATATTTACATTTTGGCAATATGGTACGGTTAAAGTATGCCGAATTCGCTATTAGCAGTCCCTGTTTGCAATGCACCCCTGGATGTACGGACAACTGTCTCTGGATTACTTTGATACTGAAGAAAACTTAAAAAACACGATGATTCTCTGGCAAGTTCTGCAGTTATAAGGAGCAGGTAACATGGATGTTTATCAGTCAGTGTGTATCTAAGATTGACATCGGAGATTGGACGCTGGAATGATACCCTCGGAAAATGTAAGTCAAAGATCTATGTGTGCACAGTTATGTTCAGCTACATCACCTATAGCTATACACACAGGCATCCCTGGATTTAAGGTCTACACTTTTTAGTAATATGTCCTTAATTTCTGATGAGTTTGCATGAGTGATTATAAAAAACTCACAAACAAACAAGTTCTACGTTGTTATATGTTTGTAAACTTGTTTCACCTCTGCAGTGGTATTTTGGTTTCTCAGAAGTAACAATAATAAAATATTACACAACAAAGAAAATAATAACAAAAAACTAAATTAATAACTAACCAAAGGTGAACATAATCAAAAACAAACCAGTATTTGTGAGGATTACAGAGGGCCCTGAAATAAACTAAAATCAGTGTTGCATACGTATGTCTGCTGTATGATTTGCACTCACATCTTGATGCTGCATCTCAACAACAGTCTCGTTGTCGTCATAAAATCCAAATTGACTGTAAAATAAAACAGAGACAGAGGGATGTAATGTGTGAGCATCACATGAGAGTCATCAGATCACTCACAGCCAGAAAAAGCAGATCTTGCTAATGCGGGAAGACACTGGGGGGAAAAAAAAAAAAAAAAACGGACTCTGTAGAAGCCAGATCAAAGTAGAGAAAACTGTGACAACCTCCTAGTTCAGTCAGTGTGTATGAATCAAGAAATCCTTCCGCTGTAGCAGAGAAGAGACTGTAATGTTGACAACTTTCACGAAGACACTGATACGAAGTGTGAAAATGTGCAACAATGAATCCTGTGCTGATTTTCCTCTTCCCGACAAGTCACATGTGCAGTTTGTCAGAGATTACTGTTAACTCGATTTGGGTGTAATAAAGACTATGAAATGAAATCATACTGCTTGTCAGATTAAAAGACCGCAAGCAAAGAAATATCTTTGAGAGACTAAACAAGACAGAGGATGAACTCACCTCGACTGCCAGGGAGTGATGACTCCATCGTCTGGTCCGCCGATCAACACCAACTTTTTGATCTTGAGGAAGTTTTTCTTCCACTCTGAGATTGAGAAGTAAAACACACTGAATATGCTGTATACTGTATATAATAATTATCACCACGTCCAGTATTTGAATGAAAAATTGAAGTTTCGAGCCTTCACACTGTCCAGCCTCCAGAGCTCTCGACTCTACGGTGACTTTTGGTTGTGGACAACAAAACCTGTAAACCAGTATCTGGCATCCCTTTACAACACATGTGCACCTTGTCCTTGATTATATATTACCAGTATTATTATTACTATATGAGTAGTATTATAAGAAGTAGTAACATTTTATTCTACACTGATTAATGTATATTACCTATGTTACTATGTTATAACACTATATTACTACCATATTCTTATTAGTGTATTTTTTGTATTACTATTATATGTTATATCATGTTATTGTCTTCCAATTATATTATATATACTTTATAAGACTTTATTATTACTGTGTATATTATTCATAACATTATACAGTTTATTATGTTATTATGTATATTGACCTTGATAGCTGCACTACCGGACCTCTTTTGCGTCTGACACTCTCAGGCACTATCGAGACAACTGCAACCCCTGACACCCTCTACTCCCCTTTTTAGCCTATATGTGTTTACATTTTGGCAAAATGGCACCATTAAAAGTAGCCGAATTAGTTATTAGCCGTTCCCGATTGCAATGTAGCCATGTTTGTACAGACAACTATCACTGGATTACCCATGATACCGAGGAAAACTTAAAAACATGATGATTCTCAGGCAAGTTGCAGTTATAAGGTGTGTCTTTGTTCTTTAATTGCTAAGCAGGGTTTATAGTCACACTGAATTTAAAAATATGTGAATCATGTCTGTTTTCAGGTTTGACTGAGGTATGACTCAAAGAAGCAATCAGATTTTTGAGATTTTATTTTTTATTTATTTATTATCATCCAAATTTTTTTTTTTTTCAAATCTGTTTTATCCAAACCTGTCTTACCTCAGTTTATTTTATCTTAGTTCATCAGTTGTGATTTTCAAATAATTTCTAACAAATTCCAGATAGCATACTTCCTCAAAAATGGATTTATAGCTTTTATTTTTTTGGAATGAAATCCTTAATGCTTTGTTGATCACAAGAAGAAAATGTACTGCGAAAATGTATCGCGCAAATACGCACGCTTGAAGCATATAGCCTGTTACAAAGAAATGTAAAGAAAGGATTACAATGTAAAATCCAATAATAGCTAAAGTTTTCCTATCAAATTAGAGACATATGTAACAGTTTAATACTGCCTGCTCTTTAGAGTAGGTCAGAATCTTGTGTCTCGAATGACAGTTGACATCTATTGCGTATTCCTGTTATCTTTCATTACAAGTCATTAAACAAAAACAAAGCGTTTTTACTTCTTAAGGACCTGCCCATTACAAAAGTTATTTGGAACACATGAAGCTGCAGGGTGTTTATTTTATTTTATTCTTAGGAACAAAAACCAACTTGTACTGATGTTCTTTTTAGGAGTCACAAGGCCCAAACATGTCACTGTTGCTACATGAAGATTATCATACACCCACTGACAGTTACATGCTTTAAACTTGTTTGATGAGTTTTACCCACAAGGAATGTGCTGACCTGTTGAATTTGGATTGGGTCTCTCACTGTTGAGCAGAGCCAAATAGTCACTGCTGTTCACATACAGGTCTCTGTGGTGGGGGTCTGGAGAAGGAGGAGGAGGAGAGAGGACAAACAACCAGTATGTCAAAACACTTGTTTATGAAGCTTCTTGATGGTTCAGCAGCCTAGGACACACACCCTTTCTTGTAATGATTCGATTGTCTCTGAATCAGAAGAAACCGGCACAGTGAATACCGAATGTTCAAGTTAACTAAATTTCATGGCTTCATAACCTCACAACGTCTGTGTGAGAAATTTACTCCTGGATTCTCACCGTTCCAGTAGTTGCAGATGGATATCCGCTGACCTACTGAGGTATAGCAGAGGTGGTAGAGGTTGGACTTGACAAACTGAGGGAAGAGGTACTTTAAGTAGTCTGTGTCTGACGGGAAACGAGAGACAAACAGCAGAGTTAGTATAACAAGATCAAGAGTTGGAGAGAAGAGACCAGTCCTTAGCATGTTAAACCTGCAATAACTGACTTCATGGCTACCTGGGAGCATCAAAAATAAATTGACATATCACCACCTTTTAAGTTTATATGGCAAACTTGTTGCTCATTTACACTTCCAGCAGTTGTGTGGCAACATTATCATTCATTTTTAGAGTTTTGTGTCCAACCTGATGAATTTAGTGTTCACTCTTTTTTTTAGCTCCGACTTTGGTCTCCACACATTGTCCTTTGACACTTTGTTGATACTAGAATGGCACTCAGTAGTTGTGTCAACCAACATACACCAGACTTCAGAGGAGAAAATTCAAATCCATTGTAAATGATCCGGATCTGCACCCAAATACTATGGGTTCTTCCCTGACCCAATACCCATCCCTCCACCAAGTTTGGTACAAATCGGTTCAGGAATTTTTGTGTAACCCTGCTGAAAAATAAACATAACCTCCTGGGTGGAGGTAATAAAAATACTGATTATAGCCACTTTGAACACGATCATATGCTCAGCTTTCGTAGTTGAACCCACCTCCATACTGCCCGGCCTGAGGCGAGGACAGAGAGATGAAAGAGTGAACGTTGTGGTCAGACAGAGTGGAGAGGATTCCTCTGCAAACCAACCCACCTGTAAAAACAAAACAAAGGATAATTTCCATCAGCCTTTGAGGGCTTAGCGTTCCCAGCTTCACCACATATTATAATTTCTCAAAGGTTTTTCAATGGAGTAATTCAAATAGATTTTCACTTGCTGTGTTTTACCACAAAGAGAGAATTTGTGGTAATTGCTCTGTGCGTACAGTCTTTGAATCTTTGAATGCTGTGTGTATGTTGCTGTTGGAAGTTGGTAAATCTTGATTTTTTTTAACCAGGTAAAATGCGACTGAATGATGCTTCAAGTAGAAAATCTGAGGAGAACTTTTTAACCCATTTCCTAACCCACATCAGTGCATGCAGTTATTATATTCAGGGCTGCAACTAACAATTAATTTCATTATCAATTAATCTCCTGATTTTCTTTTTTTTTTTTTGGTAAATTGTTAACTGTTTGGTCAATAAAATGTCAGGAAACAGTGAAAAGTGCCCATAACAATCTCTGTAAGCCGAAGGTGACATCTTCAGTTGTGTTTGTTTTATCTGACAAACTCTCAAAAACCTGAAGATATTCAATTAACAATCACATCAAACAAAGAAAAACACAAAATCCTCACAATTTAGAGGGTGAAATTAGAAAATTAGAAAAAAATTGATTTTTGATTAATCAACTTGTTGTTTCAGCTCCAATTATATTAACTACATACATTGTTGAGACTGCAAACCATTATTTTTCACATTAATAATCCTGAAAATACACTTTAATTTGACTTTTAGTTTAGTATGACCTTTAATCTATAAAAACGTGGAAAACGATAAAAAATTAATTTGAAATCTAAAGTTCCCTACAGAAGTACTCATGTTCTGTGGTAAATGGTTGGCAAAAATTGTATATTGTATATAATAATTTACTGTACATGTAATGTTGGGAAAAGAAAATCTCATTATTGCACATATACTGGTTTTTACAGACTGGAGCATTAGCGGTTTGAATTACAAGCTGCAGGCTGGGAGTTTCCAACTCCTGACTGAAGCAGAAATCCAAAGTGTCATTTAAAAAAAAAAAAAAAAAAAAAAAAAAAAAAAAACCCTATCCAACAAATAAAAACAGCAAACATTGAGTCTTTTACATCCCCATTTTTTAAATATACGAGAGAAACATTTTATATTCAGGGAAAAACCCTCACTCTTTTTCAATCTTATACAAATACCACATTTATGTCTATTTCATTTGCACAAATGCACTCGCAGACCTTGAGAGTAGCAGATAAAGTGGACCCCTTCTGCTGAGTTATGCATTACTGGGTAAATAGCTGCCTTGAATCCCTCCACCTGCTTCCACATGGGCTGCAGGCTGGCACTTCTGTCAAACAAGTCAATGATCGTCACATTTGTTCCAGGATGAGACTGCAGGAGAGAGAAGGAGATGGTTTCATTTCATTAACAGGGTGAACTTAGCCTGTAGGGAGTGTGTGAGTGACTCCGCATATAGTTGCATGAAGTGTTAAACAGCTACAAGAATCAACACACTAACCTCAGCGTTACAACAACAGCAGAGTTAAACAGCAGAACTCACAGCTAAATGCCTGGGTCATGAAAGATCCTTGGGGAAGTTTGGCTTCTAATTGATCAGGATGTGCTTTAAATATTGATGATTCATTAGGCCATTTGGTAAGAAGGCAGGAGCGCAATCTAATTGAAGCAGAGAGAGTGGGGTCTGAATTTCCGCTTTTGATTGTTTCAGTCCCCCAGAAATATCTGTAGTGTGGTTTCAGTATACAACTCTCTAATAAAGCGGAGGTGAAAAAGAGGAACCTAATCTTGGTTTAACCTCATCAACCTCGCTGGAGTCTCCTCGAAAACTTCCCTTTTTGAATAATCACAACATCTTCATCTCAGCCAGGTTATTCCCAGCCTAAGCTATGCATTTGTGTATGTTTCAAAGGGTGTGTGTGAAGCGTTTAGAGGATTTAAGAGGACAAGCGAGAGAGGGCACATTTCCCTTTCTTTACATGGATTTTTATCTCTTCATTATCGATGCAAGAACTGACGACTTCGCCCAATAAAACCTCCTGCACACGACCTATTTCTCACAATTATAATGCACCAAAAAGTACAGATCGCAGATAATGTGCCCTTTTCCATATACACATAATAGAACATTAAATTGCACACTACAGGTTATATTAAACCAAAATAAAATATTTACAAAGCTATAATAACACCCTTAAGTGTATGAACCTGCATTATAGTAATAATCATTCGCTCTTCTGCAATGGTGGAAGAAGTACTCAGATCTTTTACTAGTAAAAGTAGCAATACCTCAGTGTAGAAAACCTTCACTAGTAAAAGTCCTGCGTTCAGAATTTTACTTGAGTGCAATAGTATAAGTACCTAAAGTTAAAGTACTCATGAAGAAATGCCTAATTTCAGAATAATGTAAATATTATTATTGGATTACAATTAATTGTAAATCACTTTAATGTTGCAGCTGGTAAAGGTGGAGCTATTTTTAATTTCTATATATGCTGTGGGGAAGTAGGGCTGCAAAAGTTGGTTGATAAATCGTTTAGTCGATTGATTATAAATAATCTGCAACTATTTTGATCATCGATTTATTGTTAAAATGATTTTAATGACAAAATAGCAAAAATGTTGTTTTCAGCCTCTAAAATATAAAGATTTCCTCCTTATCTCTGTTTTATATCATATTAAACTGAATATCTTTGCATTTTGGACTGTTGGTCGGACCAAAGAAGACATGCAAAGACGTCACCTTGGACTAATAATCAGCAGATTAATCAATAATGAAAGTAACTGTCAGTTGCAGCTAATTATTATGATTAATAAATAGATCAATTAAGTCTTACCTTAATCCGTAATAACGCATGATCATTTATTTTGTATTATTAAGCTGAAAATGCAAAGTAACTATAGTTATCAAACAACTGCAGTGGAGTAAAAAGGACAATATTTGCCTCTGAATTGTAGCGGAGAAGAATAAAGCAGCATGAAATGGAAATACTCGAGTTAAGTACCTCAAAATTGTACTTAAGTACAGGACTTGAGTACCACCACTGCTCTTCTGTGGTATTTCCCGCAGGAATAATAATTTTAAAAACAAATCCGTTTACATTACAAAACATTCTACTGGCTCTGCCATTATGATAAAGGCTGACTAATGTTAGAGAAGTGCATAATGCATAGTGCAGATCCAAGTTTTGCTGATAACGTGATGCTATAAGCTGTAGGGCCTGCATTACATACTGCGAGGTCAATCCCAAGGGAAATTAATTTCCATACATTTCTGTAGTCAAATATCCCCTGAAACAAAAACACTGAGACAATTCCTGTTCATTCTGACCACCCACCTCGTTAATGAACCGCTGTAAGTTTTTAAAATCCCCTGAGCTGTCGAACAAACCGTGCACAATGATCACCGGCTTGTACCCGACCACCGCAGCCCAGAGACACGCACCGAGCAGCGGGTACAGCATCCCCGCCGCCCCGCTGCTGCTCCTCCTCCTCCTCCTCTGGCTTGACATGGCAGAATGGGAGCCCTTTATTATAAACTCAAAAAAAAAAAAACCCCAAGAAAACCGTACAGTTTTACTAAAAAAAAAAAAAAAAAAAAAAAAAAATAGCAGGTAAAAAAAATAAATAAAAACAATGTTTGGCTAACGTTGTGCTATCACCATCAGTTCCATTTCTTTTCCCAGCTGCGATACAGATGAGCTGAAGTCCACTCGTCGGTAACTAGTCCTGTTTTACACACACACAAACACACTGCACTGTGTATGGTTAATATTTGATAGCAGCTACACTGAAGTTCCCAACAGCTGCTCAGCTTCTGTTGTTTCTGCTGCTTCTGTTTGTTCCGGCTTTAAATTAGCGGCGGTGCGACGTCATTTCCGTTCCCAGCTCGTCCAATCAGCGCGAAGGCCGCTGGGCGACTTTATCTTCACTTAGTCAACAGTTTCACAGCGTCGGTTACGGTCGCGCCATCGCGGGCGATCACCCAGGAGTCCCACACCTCCAGGTTTTCCTCCACGTCGTTTCTGTCTGCATCACTGAGGTTAATGTCAAATGTTGCTAGAAATCTGTGCCACTTCAAGTAAAATACCCGCCGCAGTCCTGTGCAAAGGTTCCAGGCACAAAAGATAAACTGAGGATCCTTTCAAAAATCAAGACACGAATAGTTTTTCATTTATCAAAAGTGCAGTAAAGAGAAAAAAAACCTAAATCAATTCAGTATTTGTTGTGACCAACCTGTGCCTTTAAAACAGCACCAGCTGTCCTACTTGCACTGTGTTTCATGGTACCCTGGCAAGTTCTCCAAGGCGCTTGGAGCATCTCGGAGAACTTGCAAGTTTTTTCCATCTCAGTGTCCTCTGTCTCCTCATCTAATACCGGACTGACTCCGTGATGCTGAGATCGGGTCTCTCCGGGGGCCAGACCACCTGTTGCAGGACTCCTTGTCCTTCTTGTCTCTGAAGACGGTTCTTTGTGACTCTGGCTGTATGTTTGGACTCATTGTCATGCTGCAGATTGAACGTGGTACCGATCAGATGCCTCCATCATGATACTGGCTGTCGTATAAAAGGTGTCTAAAACTGTACGGTATGTTGGTCCTCCATCCTCCCGCTTGTGTAGAGGGAGTCTGTGTCAAAATCTAGTTTTAACACCTTCATTGTTTCAGTTTTTTGTTTCATCAAATTGCTTCTATTTATTTCAAGTGTCAAGTAATTAACACACAAAACGCCTCAGGAAATGTACTGTTGTTATATCACAGAAGTACTGCAAGGCTACGGCCGACAATTATTTCCATTTTCAATAGCTCTGGCAATTATTTTCTTTAATAACCGATTGACTGCCCAGTTTGTAAAATTTTAGAAAATAGAGAAACATGCCATCATTATTGCTTGAAGCCCAAGGTAACATATTGAAATTGCTTTTTATTTCTAACTAACAGTAAAAAAACAAAACAAAAAAACAAAACAAAACCCAAAATGTTACCACAAACAAACTGGCACACAATGAATAATTGTGGTCCTGAGGTTCTGGGCTCCTGGGGTAGTTACCCGTTTTTCCCCGGTTCTCATAACTGTTGCAGAAACGACTGTCTTGTGGCGCACGCCATACTCTCTCCTTCTCACACACACACAAGGCATGTAAATGAGGAGTCATGTGAAAAAAAAAACGCTTTATTAACCAGTTCTGAGAGCAGAACAACACACCCCACTGCGGGGGCCAAAGCCTTCTCGCCTTCACTTCAAAGGACAGTAAATACAACCAGGAGATCAGGTCAGTCAAGCTCAGCGAGGGGAGGAAAAAAAAAAGAAAAAAAAAAAAAAAGCACCGGTAATTTCTCTGTATCGTCACCAATAACGACCAGGTGTCTGGCTTTTATTCATTTTTAAAAAGACATTTTGATTTACACAATCAGAGGGATTCATTCATTTGTCAATTATCTCCGATGGCAGCACAAAACATAGAACATATTTATTCCGTGTATAAGGCACCACGCAGGCTACCGGTCATCATGGTCATGACTTGTAAAAGGAGTGCAGTCAGTTTCAACGCGCATGTGTTTGGCTTGTTGTGATTTATGCTGGAGTGTCAGGTTGGCTTCAACTTGGTTTTGCTTTCACCCAGAGACACAAATACGAGACAAGTGCATCCACTGTAGCAACTATTATGCAGCTGGCTTACTTAGCGCTTGCTAGAAAAAAAGATTTATTGCTTTAAAAAAAAAAAAAAAAAAAAAAAAAGGGGAAGCATCAAATACTCCTCAGAGACGCTGTGTCCTGACTCTCTCAGAATTAAGTGGCATACACGAAAAAACATCTATGTCAAAAAACAAGCCTCCTCAAGACGTCAAAATGAAAGAAAATTGTTTTTCTTCCTGGGGCAGTCGAGTGGGTTTACCCTGCCGGACAGAGTGTAGGAGCAGCGCTACACGGTAGGCTGCAGTAGCTCCTGTAGCTGACACAAGGTCTCCTTCAGAGTCACGGCTAATGTTTCTGCATGAGTCTCCTCGCAGCAGTTGAAGGCGGTGATGGAGAAGTGGACGTGGTCCGCCTGGGGGTTGTAACAAATGGCGTAGCCGTCCGGAACGAGGGGCCCGAAACACATCACGCTGTCTGTGTTCGCAGGCACCTGAAGGGACGAGAGCGAGATGAGAACGTGACTCTTCAACCTCTACAGACCTAATGCGGATACTAAGACTGGGCGACATGGCTGACAGCAATATCACAAAAATGTTTTTTCTGATATCAATACACATTATATCACAGTTTGGCATCTGTAAGGAAAATTACATGTAAAATAATCAAAATTATGTTCAAAACAATACACTATGTTCCATAGTTAAGCATTACATCAGGCAAAAAACTAAAATAACAATTTGTTTTACTTGGAATCATTAATTCGGACACCAATATTTTGTAAAACATAACAGAGCTTATACAGTTTGTCATTTGATCGATTGGTTGATGGGCAGAAAATTCATCTGCAACTATTTTTAAAACTAATTAACCATTTAAGTAATTTTTCAAGGAAAAATACCAAAGATTTGCTGGTTCCAGTCCCTCAAAGCTTTTTCCGTGGTCTTGAATAGTAGTGAACTAAATATCTTTGTGTCTAGAGCTGCTGTTTGAAGATGTCAACTTGGACTTCGGGAACTATTTCCTAACGTTTTATAGACTTATTCCTTTTATAGATAGGAATAATCGATCAGTAAGGTCGATTATTTCAAGTATCAGGCAGAATAAACAGTAATGAAAGTAATTGGTAGTTGCAGCCCTAAAAGATAACAGATTGTGATCTTATAACTCCACATCGCTCAGCCCCATTAGAAAATATTTACTAATAAATAATATTTTAGTGGTTTCAGAAAATGATTAACCAATTTTGGGTAATCCAGAGGATCTTTCAGTACTATTTTTGGTAAAATATAAATAAAAATGGATGAGGATGACTATTTTGCTAATAGATTTTAGCCTCCACCCTGTTGGCATCGATTCACCAATTCAAATATACTAACAAACCCTTAAAGTGGGTTAGATGGGACAAAAGATTAAATCCCTTAAAATTAGATGATATAAAAGCAGATTAATTTGGTTTTGCTAATTAATCTATACAAAAATAGAAGTGTTGGCTTGTGGTGTCATTATTCATTGAACTGTAAGTAAATTATATGTTACACAGTCTAGACTGGATGCCTACAAGTCCAACACACATCACTAAAAAAAACAAAAACCAAAACCAAAACAAAACAAACAAACAAAAAAAACAGACAAAAGGAGCAGCGTGATTGCTGGAAACTCCCAAAATGCATTTTTATATTAAGAGAACATCACAAGCTCCAAAACAACAGGGAAACTACTGATAGAAAACTTCCTCTCATGTGTTTGCTGTGTCTTAAGAAAAATTTAAAAATACAAATAAATTCCCACTTCCTGTTGTGCTACCTTCTGTAAAAATCAAATCAACAAAGACAAGCGCCCTCACACAGGAACACACCTGCCCTGTTCGGAGTTTCCAATGCGTTGCCAGCCCGTACGCCGTATCCATGAAGATTTTGGGAATGCTCAGTCCTTCCTCGATGGCCTGCAGCTTGAGCCCCAGCAGGTGGTGGTCTATGCCGTGACCTTTGAGTGCCTGAATAGAGCAGCAGAAAAAAAAAAAAAGATGGTAAGTGCTCATCGGTTAAAAAACAGACAAAAACTGTCTGTCGGAGCTTGTTGACTTGGTATTTACCAGAGCAGTCAGAGCCGTGTAGGCGTCAACAGCTTCTCTCAACAGTTGTAGTTTTGCTTCCCGCTGCAACGCAAAAATGATACACACTATGATTACAAGCCACACCAAATTCCCCCCGTTAAATCACCCCGAAACCGAATAAAAGGGATCGTGTTTCTCACCGATACAGATGGATCGTCAAAGGCCAGAATGAACTTGAGCGTCTGATTTGTTGGCGAGCGAATAAATTCTGTCCTTCCTCCTCGAAACATCCGCTGAGAGGCGATGTCACAGGCCGGACAGACCTCATTGTGAACTCTTGAACAAAAAGGAGTGAAGTAAAATATAAAAACACAGACGCTGCCAATTTCAATGTTTTGGTCTTATCTGTTCAACACACACCAAAAAGAATACAGAGGAACTGATAGAGGAGAGTGGCAGGGTTTGAGGAGTGTAAGAAAAATGTGGGTGAGACATTCTCAGCCTTAATAATGTAAAAAAAGATATGTTTTTTGATGTTGCACTATCAATATTTATAAATTTCGTTACTCCTATGTCTTTTTCTTATGTCTGTTTGGTGGACAATCATGCTCTAAACTGGAATGTAAATATGCAGCATAATGTTGCCAAGGTGTCAGTTGGTTATCTGGTTATCTGTGGGCTACAACTTGAGCCCTGTATTCGTTTACATTTCGGCAGCTTGGTGCCGTTAAAGCATGCCGGATTAGCTATTGGTAGTTCCTGTTTGAAATGTAGCCATGTTTTGTACAGACAACTATCACTGGGTTACTTTGTTACCCATGAAAACTTAAAAATGTGATGATTCTCAGGGAAGTTCTGCAATTTATGGATGTTTGTCCACGATGGGCAACGAAGATCAAAGATCTTTGATCAAAGTGTAGAACGAAATGTAGGTCACTTTGAATCTAAAACTGTATGTATCACGTCTGTGTGTTCAGATTTGACTGAGTTATGACTCAGAGAAGGAGTATGATTTTGATGCAAATTGCTCATCTTAATAAACTATTTCTACCATTATAAGATAGTTTTTCAAAAAGAAAAATCTGCTTTGAAACACTTCTGATGCATTTGTTTCCCGTATTGATATTAGGTGATGTGTTGTTCTTATTCCTCTAGTTAACCAGCCACAGATACAGATCATCGCGTGCTCTATATTCAGTATTTCCTGCTTAATATTATGAAATTTTCAGTTATCTAAAACTTTATTTGATCACTGCAGAATCACAGACACAATCCGGTGTTCACTGTCTGGCTCGGTGGTTCTGTTGGTTATTAATGCAGCAACGGCATTGAAATAATTTTAATTACAGAAGTTGTATCAAGTTGCACAAGACTTGACAATGACTTAAATCTTTGATAACATCATTGTCACTGACCTGTAGTAGGTGAGCTGCAGGGCCACCTGGATGAAAGAATTTGGACTCAGTTTGTGCTTCTTGGGAAGCTCCTTGCCGAACCTCTTGAAGTTGAACACGTTGACATCGAGGTCGTTGATCAATCTGCAGGAAATTCAAAGCATCATTCTGCATTTGTGGTAAAATTGTTCTAAGCTCAAGGTCCACTCGCTATCTTTGTCTAGAAACTTTTGGCCACATCTTGCAGGCCTTTACAGCATATTTACTTGCTCTGGTGTCACCATGCAGCCTAAGCCTGGAAGTTCGGTCAGGTGATAACAGGTGGTCATATAGCAAGGGGGGGGCTTCAGGGATGATGACACCTGAGAGAGTCCATTCGCTGACTCAGGCCGTGAGATACGGTATGTGTTCCCAAGGTCAGGAGCTAACCTCCATGCTCATAATTTGTACTATATCAGAATCAGAAACAGGTTTATTGCCAAATTTCAGTCGAGCCAGTGGGAGCTTTCTTTTCGTCAAGGTTAAATTAACACAAAAGGAGATTAATGTGTTTACACTGCTGTGGTTTTCCTTTAGGCCGAGTTCACCTTAGCTCGTGTCATTGTTAAGATTTGAAAAGCAAACATCCATCTCACACTGAACAGTGAGGCCATTCTTCTCTTATCATGACAAGAATTCATGACGGGACTTTATGTTCACACTTAAACACTCGCTCCACCCTGTGCAGGAGAATAGTTAAAGAAACGGAGAGCTTACATATCCAGGTTCTGCTTGGCGTGCTCAATGTCTCTCTTGATTTCTCGGTCTATGTGAAAGTAAAGCTTCTTGGGCATCGGCAGAGGGATCAGTGGCGCTCTCTTCGGGTCTGGTTTGTCACTGCCGTCAAGAAAACACAAATTACTTAGACATGAGTATGCCCGATGGAAGCATGATGAAAAGTGGGATGAAAAGTTTTGTTTTAAAATTTTCATTTTCTGGCAGATTGTGAGAGTCTCAACTGGCCCAGGAAAGCTACAGATAGATATAAAGACCCTAGTGACAATTAGAGTTTAGGTTAAAAATAGCCAGAATTTGGCTTTAGCAGCTACATGCTTAGAGCTAACAGACAATTTCATAGAACTGTCATGTATGAAATCAGTGTCCACATCTAATTTGGGTAAGGTGCCAGTTGCTGGTAAATTTAAAAAAAAAAAAAAAAAAATTATTCAAGAACTGAATGATATACACACCTATTCTAATAAGCAGCTGGCTCACAAGTATACAAGACTAGGTCAAAACCTAGTATATGGCTAGACCACCCTTTATCTGATTGCATCTCTCCTACTCTCTGGGGCTCACATATACAGTAAATTATTACAGCCGAATTCCCAATAAAGCTGCTCCTATTTAACATGTTTTTCTGTTTCTGTTGTCAGACAACGGAAGAGGTATGAAATAGTGACTGAAACGTGGCTCGTTAAGACTATATGTTAACTGCCAGTCACTTCCAAGCTGCTGCTCTGCACTGCTAAAATCCTGATATTACAACCGTGACGTTGTCTTAAAATCACCATACAAATAAGTGATGATGAACTCAGATAGAAAGTTAGAGGCTCATTATGGTCTGTGCCAGCTGCCATGCGGTCAGTTGAATCAGACACATAGCTGCGGAGGGAAAGCCCGACCTTGTGCTCCCGGGCAACACCGCTGAATCTCATCTACGAAAAAGTAGCTAAGGTTTGTCCATAAAGTTGCTAGATATGTCGCTAGGTGCTTTTGTGAAGAAAACTCGGTAAAGGGGTCTGAAAAGTCGGTAAATCAAGCGACAAAGGCGCTAAGTTGGCAACACTGCCTGTAAACGTCCCCCCGATGACGCAATAGAAACTGTTTGTCAGTTAGATGCTGTGGGATGTACAGAACAAGTGACGTATGATAATCTTATATTTAGATGCTGTTATATTTTCTATTTAAATCAAATGAACAACATCTAGTCCCGTCAAGGAGTGTGTTTTCGAGGTTCTTATTTGATTGCCCCATAATCAGACCGTATGGCAGCCAGCAACAAACCAAAAACTGTGTATTACAGAAGCGCTCAAAGTGTGACAGGTAAACCTTTTATCTAAAAAAGAAAAAATTATACACCAGACAAATTCGACATTTTTTGTGCTTGGCAGGTGGCAAATTCAGACCCAATATAGAAAATAATTCAGACAAAACATTAGGAAAGGACTGCTTCACTCTTTATTAGCCCTTTGTCTCACCAGTACTCCAGGATATGATCCAGCAGTGTTGCTATGGGTGGACCCTCAGCTGTGGCTTGTTCATACAGAAGACCCCATGAGCCGTCCTCGCCCACCACAAACTGTTCAGACAAACACGGACAAGAGTTAGTCGAACTGCTGTACCAGCTACCTTTACGTAATCCAACCTTACCTTTCCCTGTGCGATTCTTGCTGCTGCTGCTTACCTGCAGCGTTTTGTCGAACCAGCGGTTGCCACTGTTGGAGAACGTCCCGCCTCCGTGCAGAACCTGAGCTGCTTTGCGGCTCGCATACCTGTCAGTCAAAGTGGGAAACGAACAGGAACAGGAAGTGAAAAATGTAACAAGCGGCTACAAAAGTGATTTATAAATTATTAAAATTAAAATTAAATAGTCAAATCTGTCTTTTTCCAAATCTAGAGCTGATAACTGATTAATTGTTTAAGTCTATTTTTAAGCAAAAATGCCAAATATTAGTTGGTTTCAGCTTCTCCAGCGTGAGAAATTTTGCCACTTTTACCAGTCTTACAGTGTAGTCAACTGAATATCTTTGGGTTTTGGACTATTAATTGAGCACAAAACGCTATTTGAAGACATCATCATCAAATTTTTGTGTTAATTTGTCACTATTCTCTGATGTTTTCAGAGACCAAACAACCAATCGATTAATTAAAATATAAACAGATATTAATCATTAGTTGCAGCCCTAATCAAATCTATCACTGCAACATTCTTGAGATACCAACAAGTAGCAACTAGGAAAACTTTTGTAGAGGAAGTGACATTTGTAGATTGCTGCTTAAGATCAAATGTCAACAAACGACACAATTATCTCCGAACACACACAGAGGATTACCCAACATATTTAGCAAACACAGAGATACCTGAGTGTGGATTACGAGACAGAGGATGTAGAGAAAAGAGTGAGTATATGAGTGTGTGTGTGTGTGTGTGTGTGTGTGTGCATACTTCTCATCTGATATCCTCATCACTGGAGAATCCAAACACAAGGAGAAAAGCCCTGTCTCTATCAGCCGAACGGATTCCTTGTTTAGTTTATCTGAGTCACGCACAGACAGAGAGACAACAGAAACAAAACACTGAGTATTTCAGCATTTCTAGATTTAATTTCAGTGCCGCATCTCTTATACAAAACTGTCACTGTGCTGGCACACAAGCAAAGACATTCAGACAAATGTATCAAAACACATAAGCTTTGACTGCTAAGGACATTTATCATACTTGCAAGTGTGGATTTGTTTTGGTCCTATCTTGGCCTGGAACATGTCTATCGTAACTTTCACATAATAGTTTTGCTCATTTTAGCCCATAAAACTACACACTACACTTTGCAACACTGCTGACTGAAGCATACCACGAGTTTGACATTGATTTCCTAACCAGGATTGATTTCAAGGTTTCAGTTCAAGCCGGTATGGTATAAGAAAAACAATTCAGACACTTAAATCTTGCTTGAGATAGGTAATCGATCCATCACAGCGATCAATAAGTCAGTTTTTCTTTTTTCTGTTAAAGTCATGCAGAGAATCTGTTAGCTGATGGCATTTGTAGTAATTGTTTTGATTATTTTATCTTGTTGTATATTTTATTTTTACAACGTACTTTTTCAAGCACGTTTTTCTGCACTTTGATTATAATCATGGACTGAAATTAAATGGAAACCAGCAGCACCCTGGAAACTAGAACAAACTAAAAAGGCTATGGGAAAATGATCAGCTGTAATTGGGTTAAAACCACTACTATATTATGACAGTACATAAATAGTTAAGTAGTGTATTTGGATATACAATAAATGCTACATGCACCCATTTGGTGGGAGAGTATGCAGTCCTGCTATCTACCTCTCAGCAGGCGGTTGTAGGCCTGTCCCCAGGTGTGGCGGTGCTCACTGGTCAGGATGCCCATCGGCTCCTTGTCGGTCTTCCAGGACTGAGACCTGATCCTCAGCAGCTGGCTGTGGATCTGACTCTCCGTCATCCGAGAACCGTCGCTGTTGTAAACCTCCAGCTGGAAGAACTAGTGACAAAAGGACACCGGGAGACCCCAGTCGGTGTTCACCAGACGAATCTGATCACCAAAATTCAAGGGTTCTGACTTTTCTAATATGAATGTTTTCCGGTTTTCTTGGTCCACTATAATAGTAAACTGAATACTTTTGGGTTTGGGCTCTTGTTTGGGACAAAACAGCTAATTTCAAGACGTCATTTTGGGCTGTTTGTGGCATTTTTTTCACTATTTCCTGATATTTTATAGACCAACTAATTAATCGATTATTTGGGAAAACAATCGTTAGATAAATTAAAACAACTGTTAGTTGCAGCCCTTCTTGGGTTTATAGCTGCAATGATTAGTCAATTAATCAATCAGTAGAAAATCAATCTGCAACTCTATTGATAATCAGTTAAATGATCGTCACTTACCGAGCACAGACGTCGAACTTTTTCTGATTTTAGCATTTCAAACGTGAATATTTGCTGCTTTTCTCTGATTTACATCATTGTGAACTTTGGATTTTGGACTGTTGGTCAGACAGAACAAGAAATTTGAAGACATCAGCTCGGGCATGGAGAAACTGTGATAAACATATTTTTTTCGCTATTTTTGGACACGATATAAACCAAATGATTGACTAAGAAAATAATATGCAGCTTAATCAATTCTCAAAATGGTCATATGTTGCTCCAATGCTTCAGTTTCACACAGAAAATAAATTACAAATACTTAACACTGCAAGATGTCATTCAGAGGCCGAGCCTGTACAACATGTACGTCATTTTAGTTTAACGGGACTCATGATATTAGTGCCAACCATACCAAATAGAAGCCAAACCAAACAGGATGTCAACTGAAAGTATTTCTTGGCATTTTGCAGGTGAAACACACTTAAAATTCGAATACTGAAGTGAAATCCTCAACTGAAAATGACCACAGAACAGTCTCAGCCACTTCTCACATGTTTGTGTCTGTTGTGAAGACAAGAGAAGGCAAATAAGTATCCATTAGGATTTTCTTACGTCAGTAGGACTGAGATCAGATTTGTTTTGATTCCTCTGCCTGCCAAAATCTAATCTCACAGGACGACCTGCTGCCAAAGCTTTGTCCAATAAAAGAGCTTCTAGTGAGCCCACGTGGGCCCTGGTTTAGGTCTTAAGAAAACCCCAGGTGTGACTGCACAAGACCTGGCATGACTGCTATGTCCCATAGCTCGTGATCCAACGGGTTGATAAATGATGCTGAGTCAACAACAAGAGAGCAAAACAGAAGAGACAATATAAATCTGACAGTGTCATCGGCTGCTATGTTGACTCATCCCACCTGGTAGTTCCGGACGACCGTGATGTGTGTTGGCGAGCGGCGGGTGCGGCCGTAGTGGGCGATGTGGTCGTGTTTGGGACCGGGGATCCTGCAGGAGGAGAAGAGGAGCGGGTAGAGCTCCATGCACAGAGGCTTCCCCCGCATGTACTCGACCGGTAGTTGGCCGCTGACAGGGACAAGGAGAAGGAGACACACGTGTGAGAGAGAGAGTTTATTTAGGAAATGTATTTAATTTTCTTGGTTTCATATTTGTATCTGCTCATACTTATGACACATCACTGTCCGGGACGCACCAGTCCTTCTTTTTTTGCTCTCAAAACCGATTCGTATACCTACGCTCAGGGTACAAAGTACCAGGATCCGGTACGCGTGCTCACTTTCTAACAAATTGAAAATCTTTACACCTCACTGCCAGGAACTCTGCGGAATAATTTTGTTGTAAGGTTACATGAGGTCAGAGACAGCTGTGGCACTAACAATAGGGCCGGTGGCTTCCTGTGACTGAATTAATGTACAATAATCGAGAGTGGAAACTATCACTTATGGTAAGTCAAGTACCTTGAAAAACTGTGCACAAGTGCAGTGAGGAGAACTGGTGCTGTTTTAAAGGCAAAGTGTGGTCACACCAAAATATTGGATTGATTTAGGTTTTTTCTCGTTACGGCACTTTTGATCAATAAAATCTATTCATGGCATTCCTTCTGAAAGCATCCTCAGTTAACTTCAGCGAGACATCAGCGAGATGGGCAGAAAGTGACCCCAAATGACCGAGAGCTTATGCGGACATTGACATGAAGGGTTGTTTTTGTGCCTAAAACTGCACGAATCGTGAAAGTATTAAAGTAGTAAGTAAAGTATTAAGTGGAAAACGTTCATTACCTCAAGAAGGAAACCTGTCTGAAAACCAACCTATTGATGTTGACCTAGTTTTTATTAAGTTGTTATTCAAAAATTAATAAGCAGCTAAATAAATTCAAGATGGACAAGAAAAATCAAGAAACACTTGATTCCTGAGCCATGGACTGTAAATAATGATCAAATTAAAGTTAATTTTCTTCAACAAACCAGTTAAAATGGATAAGAAAGCTGAGAGAATGCAGATTATCCAAAGGCAGATTGCAGCATCTGCATTTTTAAGATATTGCTTGGGTTCTATGGCAGAGATTTTATTTTGGCTAAAATAATCAGCCTAAAAAGACAAAATGAAAGCATCACAACCTTTGTATTGGTTTCACAGTTTGACGTCCAGCCTGAAAACTTAACAACTTTTTTTTTTCTCGACATCCCCGCTTTAGTTACTGCTGTCTGCCTTTGAGGGGCAGCATACTGTCATACACTCGATCAGATAATATTACTATTATAAATGACGTGGTAGACTTTAACCCAATGGAACTAACACTGAAATCTGTTTACAAATTATATTTCACCCAGGTCCGGGCCAAAGAGTTTGCACAACAGTCGTGTGCTGTTGGCTTTGCAAAAGATTCTGTTGCAGACGGTGAGGGCCGATAAATTTAGACGCAGATTAACTTCATACAGCAGGGAAACACGAGGCGGTGCCAGCCAGGCTAAAGTTGAAGCACCAAAATAGAAGCTAGTGATTGAGACTGTTAGACAACAGATTAAAAAGACATCAGAGGATTACTGCAGCATTTGAACAAAGGCTGACAACAGGTTCAGAGCTGTAAAATCAGTATATAGTTAATCACCAGCTCCAATGATTGTGGCAGACAATTAAGAGCTAGTTTAACATTTTTATAATGGAATTACTGAATATCCTGAACTTCTTTCTGTTTCTAATGTTCACTCTGTTCGACCCTACAGAGCAGTGACACCGACAAAAATGAATACAGAGATTAAAAGTGGGTTTTACTGAGGTGAGCGTGAAATAGAAATGCTTCTGATCAAGTGGTGCAATGTAACGAGTGCATTTACACAAGGACTGTGCATTTATGCCACTCACTACTTCTACTCCACTACGTCAGGGAGAAATATTTTACTTTTTCCTTTTACTCCACTATTTTTATCTGAGATCTGTAGTTAATACGTATTTTGCATATTTCGCAGATTAATTTTTCATATACAACAGATGATGAGCTTCTTAAACATGATACACCTTTCAGTGGGAGCGGAAAAAAAAAAAAGACATCCTCTTATCAAGTGATTTTTTTATATAAAATAATATAGGTAAAACTATGAAAGTGGAAACTTAGCATAGCAAATACTTGCCGATAATGCTAATAATTTTTCTGCGCTTTTAGATAAGCACAACCCATTAATTCTACTTTTTATTTGGCTCCGGCTCAGTCGTAAAATTAAGACTTACTTGTTTATTTTGGCCTTAAAGTCCAGAACTGCTGCTATCAGTTTAGATGCAAACCTAAGTGGAGACAAACACGTTGTGGTCAGTATTTTATTATGTGTACCAGTCAGATTTCCTGTTATAGACATTATAGGCAGTGGGGGGGGAAATCAATCACAGTTCACGTTTGGTAAAATCTGCTAAAAGGTGTCAAATTAACCATCAGAGATTACTAATGCACAGCAGAGCAGGACTAAATAGCATTTTGACGATTTTTTTTTCCCCCAGGTGAAAACACTACATCGTCACTTTGGTAACTTGCAAGGATCTCACCAAAATAACCAAAATTTAAGCTTTAGAGTGATGAATTTTCTCAATTTACGCAATAAGTTTTGCAATAAGCTTAAAGGCTGTGGAGTTTCCTCAGTACATAGAGGACCAGATAAGCAAGTTACAAGGTTTTAATGACAACAGCCATATACAAAATGAACAGGTGTGTGGATCCAGATCATAGCAACACTGCTCAGGTGCCTCGACTGCAAATGTAACTGCTGACACCAAGACACAACCCCAGAGTGAACCCATTTTTTTTATCTGCTCTCACTGTCCTACTGAGTGTTTAACGGAGCTGATACTAACAGAATCCAAGCGGCTGATTAAATGGCTGATTTATTGGAAACGTGTATCTGCACTTTTACTGTTGCTGTGCAGATAAATGCAGTGAAGCCGAGGCTCTTGAAATCTATTGCCCATTAAGAAACAAAGCGCTTGTTAAAATATTTATTATGATGCCGGAATCGTGACGAATGACTTTCAGCGATGCCTAGAATTTCCCAAATTTCGCATTTCCTATTTAAAAGGGAAATTCAGCTTAAAACGTCTCAGTCTACCCAGACACTAAAAAACAAATGAGTCACTTCATCCCTGACGTGTCCAAGTGCAAGAACTGACATTTAACCAGCCACTAGTATCTGCTCTGCTGTGCTGTGTCATTGCTGGTTAAGTACTAGAGGTCGGTGTGTGCTGACTCACACCAGCTGGCTCCTCCAGTCGTTGTAGTCTCGCCTGGGCAGAGAGATGGCCGGGTTCGAGTGCACAGGCAGGGGCTGTCTGCTCTCCAAGTACGCCCACTGCACCCACCAGTCCGAGATCTGCAGGGGACAGACCGCACACACATGAGGGACTTCATGATGACTCAATCTGCGGAGCAGACTTTGTCGTGCCGGTCAGTCTAAACCTCACGGCTGGAGGAAAACCTCAGCGGTGATGTAAGGTTTTGGAAACACAGAGGTCCGATTTACATGGGAAATGGGAAGAAAACAGTACCTCAAGTGAACAAATATATCTTTTCCATGGACGTTGTGTTTTCAGTCCCATTTTTTGTTTGCTTATTGTCAGAATGAGAATCCAGGGGTTGATAATATTGCAGTATTAAAAGGATAACAACTGTTATTACATTTTTCAACACTAGATTACTGTATATTCCCTCGCTTTTTTTAAATTGATGTGTTACTTTTTTGTCGATTTCCCTTCTGTTTCGTCGACTCTATTTTGTTGGTGTTGTGCTTATTACTATCCTTCTTGTTTGATGTTTCGTGCTAAATGCTTCTACCGTGAAGCACTTTGTAACTTTTGTTTCGAAAAGTGCTGTATAAATAAATCTTTACCTACTCTCCTTCATTAAATTTTAATTAATAATTAAAATTTAATTATTAAAGGTGTCCACAGCCAGATTAAAATGACAAGTACAGTACAGGGCAGCACAAATTAAATCGATTAATTTTTTTGGTCTATAAACT
This sequence comes from Xiphias gladius, assembly GCF_016859285.1. NCBI lineage: Eukaryota > Metazoa > Chordata > Actinopteri > Istiophoriformes > Xiphiidae > Xiphias > Xiphias gladius. The sequence goes on along the minus strand of NC_053423.1, from coordinate 18,004,045 downwards.
GTGAGAAAACTGAACAACATATCTATCACAACTTTCTTGAGCCCGAGGTGACGTCTTCTAACGTCTTGTTTTGTTTGACCAACAGTCCAAAACTCCAAAATAGCAAATATAATATCACAGAAGAATAAGAAAACTAGCAAAGAGTCACTATTGAGAAGCTGGGATGAGATCATTCTTCAGTATCGACAAACGACGTAAGTTATTGACAAATTGTTTCAGCCCCAAATTCAAAGGATTGTCCGGCCTTGTCTGCATTTTCTGAATGTTTTCGAGTTGTTATATTTGTTTTTTTTTTTTGTTTTGTTTTTTTAAATGGAAAAGACTCAATGCTTTCCCATACTAAATCATTGTCACATTCTGAAAACACATATAAATCATTTTTAATCCTTAGGTGTCCGAGTTCACCCATTTACAAGTGGCCAAAAGCAAGTAGTGTTTTGTTTTGGGGCCCCATGTATTACCAATATATTATATTATGTATTATATAATATATTATATTACCAATGTTACTGGTACATTAACCCATGATTGCTCCAAACACACGTAGCCCGGTCTATCTGCACTTTCAAGCACTCCTACATCCATCTATAACATCTGCCACGCTTCCCACACTGATACAGGAGACACCGACCCAGTTCCTGGTGTGCCTGGCTTTCCTCTCCAGCCCTTCCTGCAGGTGTGCCCCAAGGCCGCCCGGCCTGCCAAACTCCTGCACCGTCCTGCGGGTGTGTCTGAGCTCCTCGGGGGGCAGCAGGGGCTCCAGGGCCCTCAGATAGCCCTGCAAGGTGTTGGCCAGTGGGGGCACCGGCTGGGAGGGCACGGAGGAGAAGGAACATGGATCCTGCCTCCATGAAACCTGAAAAGAGAGGAAAAACTGAATGAAATTTATTTCTGTTATCCACTGCAAACTCCAATGAGGGTGCAATCGAATCAAATTAAGAAGTTTAAAGTTTAATCATAGTGTTGGTGCAGCAACTCGGCACTGCACAGTGCCTGCACAGGATATGACTGAATGCCAATAAAAAATAAAAAAAAATAAAAAAAAATAAAAAATAGGAAGTGTGAAAGACATGAACGTAGGAACATGAGCAGCTGCCTCTTATTCTTTTAACAGCCCCGTTACTGTAACAAACACAATGTAAGGGAGGATATGGGCCAACGTGCCAACAGTATCCAACTTTAAAACCATAAAACGGACTCACCCGAGACCACCACGCTCTGCAGGTCCCTGGTCGAATCGTGCTGAAAATCATGCTTCCTCAAATCCCCAAATCCGCTCTGCGTCTCATGTGTGTCACAGGAAGCAGCGTTGTGTTTACGGTCCGGTACGTTGTGTTTACGGTCCGGCAACTTTCGCGAAGTTCCCACGGGGTCAGATCGTCAAAATGAAGCTCAGCCCTCCGCCTACTTCTTCTCCGCGGCGCCTGTAGACGAGATTCCTCATCGCTCGACAGATGCTAGTTTCAAAACATTACGTGTATGAGGCAAGTGGCAAAAAAAAAAAAAAACAACCCCCCCGACGGTGCTTTAGTTCCTTCAGACGGCGAGCATGCAGAGTTTCACGTACCGAACCGAACTGGGCTGAAGCGAATCTACACGAAAGCCCGCACGCGCGTTGACGTAAAAAAAAAAAAAATGTTTCCGTCAACAGCTACGTGACTCGGAAGCCCAGCGTGCGGCACCGCCTCCGTCCGCGGGGGGGCGCTGCTGCACCTCGGCATGGCGACCGGGGAGCCCAGGATACGCTTTCCGGCCCGCTTTGGCCCCGTCAAAGCCTTGAAAGCAAAGCCGGCGTAAATGCACCAGCTACTAATGAAATACTTGGCGGTTCCTGCTGGGGGGGTGGCCTCAGCAGAAGTGGCCCAGCTACTACAAATATTCCCTCACAAAAAGCGTGTTTTTGTGAAATGGTGTAACCCCTGTCAACGAGCTGGGCCTGCAAAGTTCTGCGGTTGTTGTTTAAAAGCTCCAGACCCTCCACAGACAGCTGCTCTGTTAAGCTGGGACACCGAGCTGCAGTCTGTTTTTAAGCAAAAACAACACATCGACTCCTTTAGATAATTCAGAATGTATTCTATAACTACAAAAAAAAGTTTAAAAGTACAATTGTGTGTGTGTCTTTTAAAAATATTTATATGGCATATGTAATCAGCCTGTACAAAATTGGCTCCTTGCCTTTAAAGTTTCATTTATCACGTACAAACAAAGCAAGAATTCCTACCGTATTCAGTGAATCCAAATAATAAATGTCTTTTCTCTAAATAATGATTGGTTGGATAAAACCTAGGACGAAGGTTTAGTTACTTTATCAAACTGTATTCAGCGGTCTAAAATAATCAAAAGCATTTCACAACACGCACCTTTTGTTACTTTTTTCAATATTTTGCTTTAGAGTAGTTTTACTTATTTATTTATTTACAAGGCTAATGCTCATCACTCAACAGAAAAGTGGCCATGATGTGGTGGTGTCGGCCTAGAAAGCCTTTTTTTAACCTGTCAACTCTGACCAACTGGTGAGAGGACACTCTAAAAATAGAGTAAATCCTCATCAAGTCTATTATCACGTTAAAATGTTACGAAGAAGCATAATTAACAAACATGGTGCACAAGACACATTGCAATAAATAATGCGACAATAAAATATTCCTTATTTGCGGTACGGAGTTACAGGTGTGAAGCGTGTTAAGCTTGTTCCAGGTTTACAATGAGATATTGAACAACCATCCATTGCATGGTCTTTAACTGTTGTTTTTTTTTTGCTCGTCTAATTTATTTTAGTTGTTTTTTTTAACACATTCTTTTTACTAATTTGATATGCCACTGAGCTTATAAAATGCATACAACTTGTACGATTTTTTGAAAATTTCACTATAAAGATTTTCTCTGGTGTAAGATGCTCATTTTAAACCGAATATTTCAGCGCATTTGACGATATATTTCTTAAAGTGCTCCAAAGTGCTTCTTGAAGCTCCATCTGCTGAGGAAGATCATGTGATACAAGCGAAAGCTCCAGAACAGCTACCGAGAAAACATTGGGGTGAGACTGTTTTGCCAAATGCTGTTTCCAAAGTCAAGAATTAACTTTCAATCTCAGTATATTTAATATATTTAGAATATTTTCACAATATCACAGTATTTGTTACCTCTGCGAGGGATGTTTGTCTGTTGGTTTGTTTGTTCATTTGTTTGTCAGCAGGATTTACGCAAAACGTACTGAACTGATTTGTACCAGACTTGGTGGAGGGAAGGGGCATGGGCCGGGGGAAGAACCCATTGACTTTTGGGGCGATTCCGGATCATTTACTATGAATTTGAATTTTTTCCTCTGAAGTCTGGTGTATGTTGTTTGACACTGGCCTTGGCGGAGGTCTGCGCTCTACCGGGAGCAGTTCTAGTCTATAATGGGAAACCTATGTTATTCCTTTTTATGGCCAGTCCTGTGGAAAGAAATTAAAATAAACATATTTTAGGTCAAAGGGTTGTCTGTTGTTTCTTTTTCCTTAATATGAATACTTTGGGGAATTCCCGACTTATATGATATCAACAGATAAAATTAGACAGAAGACCTTTTTTTCAGAATTATTTATTGTTTTTTATTTTTTCTCTTGAAGCCAGCTTCTTCAACGGTGATAGAAAAAAATTTGCAAAGAATTTGCACATAATTTGCATAATTCACAAATACTTTTACCAATTAGAATATTAATTTAAAAACATGAAATGTTTGGAATAGATTGTATTATAAATGTGATACAGCCAAAAGTGAGACAGTAGCCATATTATGCTGAAATTAATCTGGTAATTGAATTGTTTCTGTTATAAACTCTTCTTCCTCTCAGCAACTTCCAATCACACAACTCTCTCCACTTCCACATGACAAAAATAACAAAATAATACCTTTATTTAAATCCATACACATTAACTGAACTGTTACCGCAGTTGTTTTTGTGAACAGTAAGGCTCAATTTAACCCCACATAAAACAACGACTTGCATGCCTCACACATTGCACCAAAACCCGTTCTGGCAATGTTCGACATTCCTGCACACAATACCCACTGAGAGGAGGTTTTTCTGAAAGACCTCATACAAGAAAAGTCAAATATTTACATTAACTGATTTTTCATATCATCTGTATGGGCAAATCCAGCAGGCACATGAAACCAGATGATATAAACATTGCTCTTCTGTGCTGAGGCAGTGCTGACTTTAATTTGGAAAGTAATTAACATAGAAGAAACTATGAAATATATTAACTAAAAAATAAATCTTATCAGTTTCATTATATTGCATAGACAAGTGATCCCTCACCGCCCAACAGTGCACACCTGAGGGTCTTTTATAATTATTTTACAATATTTACCCTGCTTATACATTCACTCGTGTCCCTCAGTGACCCTGAAAATAAACTAGGTGATATTTTCCCCAGTAAACACAATTATGTCTCTCTTACAACTGCATAAATCAAACTGAGCTGAACATTTCTTCCAAAACAATCATCCATTCTTATGCTAAATAAAACACCACAGGGATTACAAAACACTCACCTCAACACTCAAGTCAATTATTCAAATGAAACAAAACACAATAAAAATCTCACAATGTTGTTCAACAAAATGACGGTGATCTCATCACATGGGCAATTTTGGCGAAGATGACCGAGGGCAAGACTCATCTGGAAGACAGAGAGATGGAGATGGAAGGTAAATAAGGTGAATCTTGGATTTTTATTCAATTTAATTATTTATTTTTAGAGCTGACGTATTCCCATTCACCAACAGTGACATTTATGGCTTTGGGAGAACCATAAATGCAACATTATACCATTCCATTTGTTCTCCAATAATCATCAATTTTACATAATTTTGATTTTTTTTAAATTGCTGCATTTAAAACCAATGTTGGATGTGATTTTTTAACTTTATTTCTTCACTATGCTGAGCTTGCCCACATTGCTAACTTGCTGCCCCTGGCAAAACTCTGAAAACTTGTCAGTTCAACTGTTTCAAGGACAAGGCAGGATTTTTCTTATTGATTGATTTCTTATTGGTAACCACATGACGCAAAGTATGTTAAGGTCCAGTCACACCTGCATTTGAAATGGTGAAATTTTTCTGCCACAGTCTTTTTTTTTAGAATTTTTTGTGTCTAGTTCAACTAAAAGAACTTTGACATTCAAATTTGTGCAGTTGACATTTAGCCAACAATGTTAATAGTGCTGATCTTTCAGGGAATGGAGAGCCAGAGTCCAAAATGGGGGAACCTATTGTAACTTGTAAGCTGTGTAGCACTGTCAACTTTCATTTAACCTCCTCTGTCAGAAAATAAACTGTTCCACTTCATGGTTTGCAGATGGGTTTAAGAAAGGCGTTGATGGTATAAATACATGTTTTGTAGAATCGTATCGTTCTGTTAGCGACCAAACTGACAGTTAGCATGCTAACTGACCATTACCTGACCGTTAGCTCAAAGATCTTTTTCCCCTTCACTAATTCTTTATTCAATTAAATGATGTACATTCCTGACAACAGTTCTTTGACAGTAGGTGATCCTTGAAGAAACGTACCACCACGTTAGCGACCAAGCTAATGAGCCTGCTATCTGACAGCTACCTCGGAAATCTTTCTTCCCCTTCAATAACTTTTTTTGAATTGAATGATACAGTACAGTTCTGTAAACGGTTACAAGACAGGGGTTGATGGTGAAAATACATGTTTTGAAAAAATGTATTATCACATAAGCGACCAAGCTAATGAGCCTGCTCACAGCTAGCTTATCTTTTTTTTCCCACCTTCAATAATTTCTTATGTTAATTGTCCCGATGACAGTTATGAGACAGTAAGGTGATCCTTGAGTAAACACACTACCCCGTTAGCGACCAAGCTAATGAGCCTGCTCACAGCTAGCTTGGAAGGTTTTTTTTTTCTCCTTCAATACCTTTCTTGAGTTAAATGTCCTGAGAACAGATATGAGACAGTTGATGGTACAAACGAGTTTTAAATAAACTTATTGTCCAATTGACAACTGAGAAAAAGAGCATGCAAACTAACAATTAGCTGACTCTGAGAGATTTCTTTTTCATAAGTCTTTTTTCAAAATCTTTCGTTCTGAAAAAGATGTAAATGTTTTAAAAAAAAGTTTTAAGAAAGGACAAGTAATTTACTAAAGCAACTGGGTACTGTTGTGGGAATGTTTGCAAATACTTATGAGACAGGAGTCGATGGCAAATACATGTTTTGAATAAACTTATTCTCACATTAGCAACCTAGATAACGAGATAAAATATTTTTACCCCGTTAATAACTTTTCCTGAATTAAATTGCATACAATCCCACGGAAAAAATGACAGAGGGGGGAGTAAAGTGCAGTACAGAGAAAATAAAAGGAAGTTTGGAGAGCTACTGTGACTGAGTAGCATTTTTGGTAAATACTCTCTGAATTCGCTATCCTGTCTGTGGCACTCAGCCCCAAGCTACCTGGCTCCTTCTGAAGATGTAAATCTTTAAAACCAGGTCACAAAAATGTTGTTCTCTTATTTAAAAACAGGCTCAATAGTATACTCAAACTGCTGGAGACGTGCTTTTTTAGTCACATTAGTAAATAGTGCATTTATTGGGGACTTTACGACATGTGGGATCGACTCAGAACAACACAGAGCTCATTCTTCATAATGAAGAAACATGTCACCCAGTGCACCGGTTTTGGACAACAATGGAGTGGTATGGCACACAGGAATAAGCTATATCAAGTTTTGGATGCACAGTCAGTACTTTTTAATAGGATTAATTCATTGTTGGTTTTGATCTTTTCACTGAATTTGGTTAAAAATACAGAATATTAACAACCTAATCCTTTGGGCACAGTGAAAACAAACCGAAATTTGTCATCTTAACCTGAGTAAAGTCCAAACTTATGGAGAGTTTCAAACAATCTCATTACACATTATGTTTTTTGAGAAGAGGGTGACACTGACCCACTCTTAGACTTCGTCCCGTTGCAGTCCCAACGTTCCTTGTGCTCTTGGACAAGATCGTTCCTCCCTCCGCTTCCGCTTCCGCTTCCGCTTCCGCTTGCTGCGCCTCCTCTCCCTGCAGCCTCTCCAGCCTCCCATGGTCATGTGGGAAAAGGGTACACGCTAGAATTGAGGTCTCGGACGGATACTCACACACCTGCTCCAGCTGGTCCTCATCGAAACACACCTTCACCTGTAAACATGAGGAGAGGGAGTTTTTATTTTCCTTTTAATCAGCTCCAGTTAAATGCATTTTTTAAAAATTTGTTTACATTATTGTAGCTTTTGATCTGTTGGTTTGTGCGAAGCACATTGGTTGGTTTTTGAAAAATGCTTGGACACAATTAATATTATCACAGTAGAACACGGAGGGAGGGGGGCAAAAGGCTCAGCAGAGGATTCTGTAACAGAACAAACATCTGAAATCCACTCACAACAGGTGTCAATACTTCTATTAATACATTCACATTTGCCATTTTGAGATAAAGTACTCCATCAGAAAAACATCAGTGGATTCATGTCTAGTGTTTTCAATGTTTTCAACCAAGCCTGTGACTTGTTTGACACCGCATTAACAAAAGGTTGACTCATTATTGATCCCATTTACGCGGCAGATTTAAATTCCGTCAGAAGACTTAAGAGTAATTTGGGTTGAGAGATGTCAGGAGTTAAATTAAGCTTGATTCCTCTGGTGATATGACTGGAAAACTAAATGTTAAAGGATCTTAAAGTCAAGAATAAAGAATGAAAATACGAGTTTAAAGGAAAAGGTGTCTGTTTTTCTGTTACTATGATTACTATGTGGCTACGAAGTTGGTGAGCTGTTTCAAACGCTTTGTGCAGTCATTACCATACCATTAACTGTTTTAGGAATAAAAATCAAAACAAAGCATTGCATGCAAATAGCAACGGAAATTACAAAAAGTCAAAATAAAAATGTCAATTTGTGCAGTATACTTGCAATACCAACTGATTTTTCCACTGACATGTCCTTACATGGTCAAATGTAAACACAAGCTCGAGGCATTGAGGAGTGTTTATACACTGTAAGTGTAATGTTAACTTACAGCATGAGGCTTAACACAGCAGAAATACTCCCTCTGTGAAATTACTTACCAAATGAACACTTCATGTACTGACTCACTGATTATTCAGGCAAATACATGTCATATAGATACAGTAAGTGATGCATATTCAGTAGTGGAAGCAGAAACAGAAACACAAGTTTGGTTTACAACTTCTCTTTCAGTGTCGAAAAGGAAAACGAGGCCCAGTGGTGTTTAGCTCGTCTTCCACTGGACTGATACACGGTTACGTAGAGTTTGTTTACCCAAAAGGTCAGCATGGTGTAAACAGATGGCCTAAATCTGACAGGAAACAGCAGCACATCTACAGTGTGTCTTATAATAGCAGCAGCTCAGCTCTGAGACCTAGACTTGCACAGTCTAGCAGTAAACACACGCAGAGGTGCAGACATGATCCTGATGGAGCCTGAAACGGACAGACACCAGACTGCACGCGCCATACAAGCTACTGCTGCTTCACCCTGTGACTGTGGCCGTCTGCAGGGGAGTGCAGATAATAGCTCTGCATTAGGGAGGCCGGGCGAATCATGCTAAGGCACAGGAGGCTAATCCTCCCTCCCTGAACCTGATTAACCCAGGCAGCGCAGCAGGACAGCAGGGGCATCCGGTGACCGACAGAAACTGAAACAGTGGGAGAATAAGAGACCAAAAGAGGGAAGCTTTAAGTTGTATTTGACCAAACTTCTTCACAGGTGCACTAGTGCTCGATTAGTGACGCTGTATGATGAAGTTTCTATCTGTGTGCAGAGTGGTTTATAAATTTGGGCAGCAAAGTTTTTACATATCAGACAGCCATAATGTATGCTTTTATAGGTCAAGAAGACAATTTTCCAATCCTTTTCACTGGTGCATATGTGATTGTTTAGAATTCAGTAAATTCGTACAAAAACTTATAGTAAAAACTAATAAATTGATCGATAGAATTTGCCAGAAAAAGTTAGGTGGAACCTTATATTTCATAACCACCGTAATTTTTGTTTAAAGAGTCGATTCGCGAAGGATTCGATGCACAAATGTCCAAGATAAAAAGCGCATGTATGAGGAGAAACTTGAGAGAGTAAAAGAGGAGGAGGATGAAGGCGAGGAGCAAGCAGATCACACCCCCTTCTGTGACATGATGGACGGGGGAGGTAAAGAGGCCTGACGTCAAACAGTCTGATGGGCATCAACGTGAGAGCGACAGGTGGTCAGAGATTCACAAAGTGGTCACTCACTGCAGCGAAAGACGACTATGCTTATAGATGGAGAAAGAAAAAGAGAATTACCCAACTGTGTTCAGGGATTACTAAGAAAGATTTGTTCACGTAAATGCTTGGTTATTTCATTAGAAGGCGCAGTATAATTGGGCAACTGAGACATTAAGAAATTCATTCAGAGAATTTACAGGGAGCAGCATCAAATCCTTTTCAACTAGTTTCTCTTTAACTCTTGTGTTGAGTGTTACAGTCGAGTCTTTTGAAACAGATGCCCATGTAATAAAACAGTTTAGTGTGAGTCGCATTTGGGGATTTAAAAAAGGATACCATGTTACTTCCTTATGTCGACCTCTGTCTCTTGTTTGGAGGAAGTGCACAAGTTTGAAAGAGGAAGTGAGCAAAAAAAAATTCAGTGTAAGAGGGAGTTTTTTTCAGGCCAAAAAAAAAAATAGGCCCGTAATCACCATGAATCCTCTCAGTATGAATGTGAAACTGTCATTTTTCTCTGCCCTTCATCTGTGTTGCTCTTTGTTGGCATGTTAGCCCAGCATCGAGCATTTTCTCAATTCTCTCTGTAACACTCCTCTCTGACTTTCCGTTTCACCCAGGTCAAACTAAGAGTTGGCGGCCTGCTGTCATAAACACTCAGTCATACAGTTGAAGGTCAGTGTGGTCAAAAACTGTTTGCCAAGACTCCAGTCGAACAAACCAAAGCCCCGCTAGGAAACGGCCAAGATGATACAAAGAGAGATCTGTCTGAGAGGCAGGGAGGGCTGACTCAACAAAAATGGCAGAATTGGTGCGAGGGAACAAGGAAGCAGTCTGCAACACAATCAGATGCAGACTACGGGGAAATTACCAGCAGTTTAGCAACTCTTACATAGAAACAATCGCACTAAAAACAATGCACTTCTTCCAATAAGCAGTCAGGTGCAGTGAAACCCATAAATACACCATCCTGTGCGTATATTCACAGGATGGTGTGATAAAGGATAAAGTTTATTTCTGGTCAAGTTTAAACTTTTGTCACCCAGTTTTCCCTTTGTTACATAACAGCTCATCTCCCACTCTTTCTCAAACAAGCACAAAGTCCTGATATGAACTTTGATTCCAGCAAGTGTAGTTTCAGTTGACACCACTCAGACTGAAGTAGTGTAAATACCAGTGTGGTACACCATGTGGTGTTAGGTAGGCAGACAAAATGCAAAAAAAAAAAAAAAAAGAAGACAGAGGAAGGAGCTGGCTGCCTATAATTGTGGTTTCCTACTCAACTCTTCTGTCTCCACTTAAGCCTGCAAACATTAGTTTTAACTGTCTCATTTTACAGAAACTAAGGAGTAATATGAAACACTCCTTTTGTACTGTTGGACCCGCAAACAATAGCTTCAATTACTGTGATACAAAGCAACAAGCATTTTGCTTTGTTTTCTTGTCACTATTTAAGTTCTCTTTTTAAAAATAAACCATAAACGTAACGGAATAAGTCGGCAAATCCACGGCCTATACATTTTTGGCTAAATATGTATAGTGTGGTGGACAATTATCAGAGGGTAAAAGTCAAAGTCTGCAAAGAATTAGACTGCAGAAGGCAATTGGCAAAGCAGATCACTCCGGGATTTTATGGCTAAGAATCAAGATGTCGTGCTTGATAAGGCTTTAAAAGGCTTACGTCGGTCTCTGTGATTGCACTTCTCAATCAAAAGGGATGTTCTCCAAGTGAAAAGGGGATTCTGCTTGATGACGAGGGACCATCAGGTAGGTGTAACAAGGTGATACCCTTTGCCCCACCTCGGACTAATTTTCAGAAAGCAAGGGAGCAACCTTCCTTTTGAAATATGACTCAATTTCAATGAAAATACTTTGAAACCTGAGGTCTTCCAATTTTTGCACAAAGACATGTTAACATTTTTTGGGAGAGAAAGATTTCTTCTCTGATTTTTGGTGACACTGTTTGTATTGTTAAGAGGCCACTAAGCTTGTTCTTTTGCTTACATTTATCTGAGTGAAAGGCTAAACAAAACAACAAAAACTACACAGATTCCACTCACCCTTTTCGGGGTCACTCTGTTTTTGACCAGACAAGACCTCTCCAGATTCTGATATCCACCAATCACCTCGATCTCCTCCACTGTGGGGTATCTCTTCTTTGTTGGTTCGGCCAAAGCAGGGGTTATCTTGGCCTGCTGCGATGGGGTCTTTGTGGGAGCTGACCCTGCTGATGTAGACCCTTTATTGGACCCCGTTGTTCCTCCTCCTCCTCCTCCGGTGGCATGTCTTTTTGGGTTGATTGTGATGGTGGCGCCTCTCTTCACTTGGCCCCCAGAGGCGCTCCTGATGGAGAAGAGCGGGGGCGATGGGGTGGGTGATGGAGAGACACTGGGAGACTGGGCCGGAGATGGGGAGCTCGGGGAGGAGGCTGGGGTCGGGGTGCAATCGAAGGGTTTTAGAGAATTGTCCGGGGATTGGCTCCTGAGAAATGAGGGGTTGACGATGATAGTTTTTTTGAGCTGAAATGTTGGAGAACAAACTTGCTGAGGTGACATTTTGTAGTTCGATTCTGACTGATCCTTCTCCTTGGTCTTGGCATCATCCTTTACCTGATGCTTTAACACTCCCCTGGGGCTTTGCTGCCTTTTTGTCTCTCTGTCCTTAAGACAGAAGTTTTGCGCTGTACAAGACTTCAGCACTTCCTGCTCTTTCAGCTGAAACTGCTCTATCTGTTCTTGTATTGTCTGCACCCCACCAATGTCTTCACCTGTTAAAGCGTGGCTGTCCCCCTGCTGTGCGTTTGATATCAGGGGCTTCACTTTAACAAGGTGCACTGATGAGATGTCTACAGTCCTCTCCCTGAGACACAAACCTGACCTCGAGCCGACAGTTTCCAAGTTGTAGATCCGGTTCATGACTGTGAGGGAGTTGGGATGAGGGGGTGACGGGGATAGAGATCGCGCGGGATCGAGAGGTGATATATATTCCTCTACCTCCTCCTCTGACAGCTCTTTTCCTTCCTCCTCGCTCTCTTCTTCTCTGCTCTCGTGTCGGCTCCTGTGGCGCCTCAGCTGTTCTTCCACATGTTTCAGGGGATCGTCTTCATCCTCAGATATCTGAGAGCTGTCAGAGGTAACTTCGGAGGCAGCAGTGGCGTACCCGCTTGTTACTTCCTCTCCTCTGACAGCTTGTGAGGGTGGGACAGACACAGGAAGCTGAGGGCAGGTTTTCAACACGTTGACTTCCTGCATGACGTCAAATGCAGCCATGGATGTCTGCTCTGCTGTGTCTTCCTGTCCCCTCTCTGCTTCAACCAGCCTCTTCCGCATATGAGCAGCAGCTTCCCACTCTTGCTCTATTTCATTTCCCCTTTCGTCAAACCTGTCCCCAGCTGTGTGAGTATCATTGATCCCTGCAGCCTCGCTCCCGTCACCCTCCTGTGTCTCTCTTTGTCTCAGCCTCTCCAGCTCTCTTTGTCTAATTTTCTCTCGCAGGGACTCGACGCGGCTCAAGGGCTTTCCAATCCTCCAGCTATCCCTCCTCTCGACCCCTTTTCCTCCTTCCCAGTCCTGTCCATTGTCGCTTTGACCTACAGCCTTTGTTCTCTCCACCATTTCTTCTGCAACATAAAACACAGTCCTGGGGATTTGAATCTCCAGGGGAGCTGGAGGGGTCCCCATAGGTGTGATCCTTTTTGGAGACCTGGGTGTTAAGTCTTGAATGAGGGTCTCGGATTCGACATCACTGTAGTGTTGTCCTTCCTGTTTGCACTCTTCGTGAGCAGCCTTGTAAACCCTTTCTCCTTTCTCGTTGCTATAAACAGTTGTGTCTCCTATTTTTTCTATTTTACTTATGAGATCCTCTGTGTGCTGGGACAAAACAGAGTGCGTTAAGTAGGGTCCTTGTGGCCCTGTCCCACTCCACTCTGGCCCTCTGTGGGGGTCTCTAGCCCTATCTGTGACCGTACAGAGTAGACTGGAGCACTCTGCGACATCCGGTTCATGCCTGTCGTGACTCTCAGCGAGGCATGGGCTTGCCGTGTATGCTGATGCAGCCATGACATAATCCTGCAGAGTTTCAGGTGGAATTAACTGACTTTCAATTCCATCTTCTCTCAGAAAATCCAACACCTTTTTGTCGCTAACTTGTGCCTCAATTTGCCCTCCTGCTTCTGAATCTTCCTCTACACTCAGCTCCCTCTCCAAACTTTTCTCACCTGCCAGTCGCTTTACTTCTCTTTCAGCTCTTGCTTTCCCATCTTGCCTGATTGGTACTCTTCTAGCAAACGAGATTCCCTCTGTGTTTTTCACAGACGCAACTGTGAACCCCTCGTCTCCATCTGCATCATCTGCCTTCTCTGCAGCTCTCTTATCAACGGGCTCGACTTTCTTAACATCACTCCTTTCACTCCTGTGCTGGACGGAGATACACATTTCTGCCTCGTTTCTCCTCTGCATGGGCCCCCCCTTTTCATCCTCATTTTTTACAGGTCCATCTCTATGCCTTCCAAACCTGTCTTTATCTAAAAGCCGTGTCCATCCCATTTTGATCTTTGTTGTGGTTTCCTTCCCTAAACCTCTAATGTCTACCAAAGGTGCCACACTCTTGTCTGAATGTATCCTCTCACGCATTTTCCTCTCATAACTCCGTTCGTCATCTAAACCATTCTCCGTAGCACAGATGACTCGATCAGAGAAGCTAAGTGAGCGTTTTGGCGCGCCTTTAATTTTCCTCCAGTCTGCCTTCCTCTCCTCAGATTGTTGGTCATCTTCATCTCCTGAGTATTTTCTCCTCCCAGGCCGGAGGACGTTATCAGAGCTTTTGGATCGAGATGGTGGCTTGGGGAGCTCTCCGAATTTACTCAGCAGCTGGCTAACCCTCCCTCCCCTCTCGACAAAAACATTATCATCCAAGCTGTCCTTCCTGTCTTCTTTAATGACTGTCGCCTGGCCCCGTGGTCTTTCTCTCTCCTTAGTAGGCTCTTTCTCTTTTTCTCTTAGCCAGGACACGTCTGTTCTGAGCTCCCTGCTCACACTCTCCCTCCTTACGTCCATGCTGCACTTCATCTCTCCATCCTCTCTCCCTTTTCCTCCTGTATTCCTCTCTTCAGGGTTTACAGAGGGCTTTATGATCAGAACCTCAGAGGCTCGGATCTCAGTGACGCTCCCTCCTCCGGCCAGGATCTCCCTCAGGTCCATCTTCATCCCCCTCTTCCCCTGGTGGTCCTCCTCAGACCTCTCCCTCTCTGCCCCCCTCTGTCTTCCCCTTCTCTCATCGCTGCCTTTCCTGTCTTGTTCGATGATGATGATGTTGTCGGCTCGGATAGTTCGCAGACATGGGACGAGGGGAGAAAATGAACCAGATGGTGGATCTGCTTCTACTTCCTCCTCTTCTTTTCTTACTTTGAGGAATTCCATTTCCCTCATTACATCCTTAACTGACTCTTTCCATTGGCTTTTATCTTTTTCCCATCCCTCCCTGCTATTCTCTCGTTCTCTTCCTTGGCTCTTGTCCATGCTTCTCTCTTTTTCCCGCCCCTCACTTAAATCTCTGAACCTCTCTATTTCCAGTTCTATATCTCTCCCTCTTCCTGACTCCCCATCTTGACCCCTGGGGCTCGGTTTGTCTTTCTCCTTCTCCTTCATCTCTGGTTCATTCCCTACATCTGCTTCCCTGCCCTTCTTCCATGTACACTGGGTCCGAATAAATGGGTTTTCATGGACCGGAACTATAGTTTCCATTGACACCTGACTCACGGACTTGAGGTCTGCATCCAGCCATTGCCCCAGATCTGGACTGAGTGATGGGTCGCTACCCAAATTAACCGTTACAGAGCTGTCCATGTCACTCAGACCATCAGAAGGAGATCTGACGTCCACCTGCAGGAGACAGACATCTCTCTCCTTCTCCCTGTCACCCACACTCTCCTGCTTTGCCTTCCTCCGCTGGATGATCCCTCGCTTCCAGGCAGGCATGCTGGCAAGCTTCTCCTCCTCCTCCTTTCCTCTCCTCTCTCGCTCCTCCTCCTCTCGCCTCTTTTTCTCCAGCAGGAGTTGCTTCCATTCCGGCAGAGAGGAGACAGACATAACAGAAACGGTGCAAGTTTTTGGACAAAATGGCTGGCGCTGATCCTCTTTGAAGCCTCCGGGACTGGTCTGGCAATAAAAATAAAGTAAAATCAGTTGTCTCTCACAATTATGCTAAGTAGAGGTTTGCATCACCTAAAATAGAACCTTTGGCATTTAACACAGTAAGAACTCTTACTACAAACTCCACCAATAACATCAAGTTATTGTTATTTTATTAGCGCATTTAAAAACATATAGGAACATGTAAATCAATGCAACATCACAGGGTGGGAAAACATTTGTCATACTTTCTTGCAGTCCTAGTTAATCTGTTGTCCACCGAGTCTAACCTTCATCTTTTAAACAAGATAGTATCATCAACTTAATCAAATCAACGAGGAGCACATCATGCACATGTAACACAAAAAACACTTTCTGCTTTAATCCCACGTTACCGGTGAAAACATTAAATTAAACTCACCGAACCCCTTAGTTTTTGCGGAGCGCGATCATTCAATCCGCCTCGCCTTTACAGTTGTCATCTCCACTTGTGCGTCCTGGCTGCGCGTAATGCTCCCCAGTCGGCGAGAGAAACCCACCCCCCACCCCACCCCCTCTTCGCCGGTAACCAACAGACTAATCTATGCCGTCAAACTTGAGAGTTTAAAAAACACCGTGCGACTCGGTCAAACCACCCCGCGACTCGGACTTGTGCATCAGAGCATGAGAACACCTCCGTCGTCGCTATAGTAGTAAATATTTCCAGCTTCGGAGCGGCAGCACTGTAATCCGATAATTACATTAAATTCCGTCAGGAGTGTTTAGTGGCACACACCATATTGTCAGACCTAAGAAAAGGCGTTTAAAGAACATAGCCGTCTGCCCGGGCACCAACCCCCCCCCCCGTCTCATCCCCCCGTCCCGCGGGGGCTAATTGGAAGAGAGGTGGTGGTGGTGGAGGGAGGGAGGGAGGGAGGTGCGGCTGTGCCTGTGGCGGGCTGTGGTGTCGGCGGGGCGGAGCTGCCGGAGTTTACCCGGCACCGACCGGGCACGATCGAACCCCCTCATACGGCACCGGTGGTGGAAGAAGCGCTCAGATCCCGGACTCAAGCAACAGTAGTGATACCACACCGTAGAAAATAAGATTGTAACTTCCAGTGTTGTATTAGGCTGTTTTGGTTTTAGCTCAGTGTACCTGATAAACTGGCGACTGAGTGTATCCTCATCTTAAATGAACGAATTAATTTCGAGACCTCGCAATTTCTATCCTGTTTTCAGCATTTCATAAGTATAGTGTTTTATGTTTTCGGTAAGTAATTTTGGATACAGATCAAGTGGCGCTGGGCGAGAGAGTTTCAGTGACTCTCCGCTCCCCTGTCAGCTACTACAACGTCTGCAAAGAAAAATAAAACATTAATATAAAAGTGCAAAGTAGAACAACAGCAGCGTCTCAAAAGTAGTGTGACTTGGGCCTTAAGAATAAACAACAGAACTAATAAGAAGACATAATTAGAAAGCAGAATAAAACATGTCACGCACCTACAGTATACAGTTTATTACATTTATTCAACATGGCCTTGAAAATATTGAGTTCCCATCGTCTTTCCAGTGAGGCCTACTGTATTAACCCACTACAAGTATGATATTTACAGTACATATGAAAGATTACAGTACTTTGAAGTTTGAGAATGAACGGCACATTTAGGGAAAATAGTGGTTGCTCTGCCAATAAGCTGTTGCCTTTTGACACGAGTTACTTGGTTTATCACGTAAGATGAACTGTGAAAGGCATGAAATACCAAACACATGCATTTAGTTCAATTGCAGGTGGTTTACAATTAGTCTGACGTTACTGCAGATGCACCCACAACACAAGCCAGAGAGCAAACGCATTCATAATCTCAGAAATGCCAGGAGACTTGTTTTCATTGTAGCTACAAGTTGTGTTAAAAATACGGCAGCGTTTCTGTGCTTTTTCCAGTGTGAAATCTCAATATTATATTCTCTTCCCAGGACACTTCAATTTGGAATCTGTGTGCTGAGAAGACGCAGTATAAATGTACTTGGGACATGGAATTTAACAGCATATAAAAAATATACTCTGATAAACTAAAACACATTCAGCGTAGTAAAAAAAAAAAAAAAAAAAAAAAAAGAATATTTGGAGGGTTTCATCATAAAATATTTGAAATTGAACTGTAAAATGTCAGTTTAAATTTGTATTGTGATCACAATTTAAAAAAACCAAAAAAAAACAAAAACTTCAACCCACATCAAGTTGTTGTTTTATGTTATACATCATTTTAATGTAAACAAAATACTATTGGCAGATACATGTGTCCTTATTGGATTATTTAAACTCAAATCTCTCAACATCAGCTTGAAAAATCTGATATTGCTCGGGCTTCACAAAATATTACACAAAATATCCACTTTGGATGAAACTTTCCTCCCAAATTTCTTCTGAAGCTAGAAACATCAATAAAAAATATAACCGTAACATTAAGGTGGCTCAGAAATGTTTTAGAAAACTGTGATAGTCCTCAGTAGTGGAGGAGGTGTTCGTGTTTTCAGACGGCGGAATAAGTTCTCCTTTTGTTATAAAAGCCTTTTCTGAAACCAAATATGCAGCGGGCCAAAAAAATAGAGTCAAGTTTCAAAGAATTCAGTTCGAGTGTGGTCATTTTGCCATTAGCAGAAACGACCAGAGCAGGTGTGTTTGTTCTTATTCATTAGAGTAGGGCTCAGGCTCACAGAGGATCGCTGAGACTCCGTTGTAGTCAGTTTTGGAACAATATTTCCGGTTAATACTAAGACAGCAGTCAGCTTCACGTCTCATGTGTCAGAGGATCTTCACCTCACTTCTCCTTGTGGTTGCCGTTTTCCCCGTCGGTGGTGTTGGCGACGCCCCGGTGTGGACTGGCAAGGAGCTGCATCTTGCTGTTTATCTGGACACAGAGGTAGGCCAAATCCTGCTTGTCCAGAGAGTGCGCCAGGGCCAGGTAGGTCGACAGAGTCCCCGCCAGCAGGAGCCTGTCCAGGGACAAGGCCGGCAGGAGCCACAGCACGACGCCCAGCTCCAGGCACACCGGGTGGCGGAGGTGAGACAGGAAGCGTTGGGCACGGGGTGACTTGTGGGACAGGGGGTCTCCTAAACCGAGACACTCGTAATACACCTGAGAGAGCAGAGGGGGGAGGGGGGAGCGCAGGGTGAGATAGTACTGAGACAGATTAGGTTAAGCAGCAGTACCAATAAGGATTCACTCTATTTATGTAACATTTTAGAGCTTTTCATAATCATTGTCGTAAATTACACGGTCCCTGTTGAACTCGATTAGACCTTTTTACCTCTGCCCAGGATGTTATGTTTTCACCCGTGTCTGTTTGTCTGTTGCTCTGTTTGTTCATCTATGTGTCGGCAGGATTTACACAAAAAGTACTGAACCGATTTGCATCGAACTTGGCGGAGGGGCTGGGCATGGGCCAGGGGAGAACCCATTCAGTTTTGGTGCAGATCCAGTTCATTTACTATGAATTTGAATTTTTTCCTCTGAAGTCTGGTGTATGCTGTCTGACACTGGCCTCGGCAGAGGTCTGTGCTCTGCTGAGTGCATTTTCTAGTTTAATATGTCACGGAGCTGTTTTTGCATCAAATACAAATGAGGATATTAATCCTTTTTGTTGAAGGTTGTTATTGCTGAGTTCGCTGTTGAATTAACTGAAATGTTGATCCTATTGATGTTTTCATCTGAGCCTAAATGATGTTCATCTGGTTTTACTATATTTGGGCTTAGAATTTCAATTCTGACTGCCACCCACACTAAATAAATCTTGTTCCTGTAACCAGAGATGTGTTGTATATATTCACAACTCACTAAGTTGCAGTGGGGGAGGAGGCACACAGATCCTTTACTTAGGTAAAAGTACCAATACCACACTTGAGAAATACTCCATTACAAGTAAAAGATCTGCATTTAAAATATTACTTAAGTAAAAGTGTCTTAGTATAATCAGCAGTACAGCAACGGAGAAAAATGGCCCCTATGACCATGAAATTGCCTGAAAACCTCAAGTATGTTTTTATCTGTAATTTTGACATTTTTTTAAAATTACCATTATAAATAAAGTAGGACTGTTGAATAAGTAATTTGACAGACTGCTTCGTGAATCTAACCCTGTATTTCAGAGCCTCTATTAAGGTTTATGGAAGCAGTCCTGTCATTAAAAAAAAGGCAAATTCAGGCTACAAAAAAAAAGAAAAGAAAGACAAGAGCTGGGAGGAAAACAAATCAGCTGTTGATAAAATTCAGCGAACACAACTTGCATCACCACCATCTTCTAATATTACTGAGGATGTCAGTCAAGACGAGCCCGTACAGTGGTTACAGATCTGCAGATGAGATCTGCAACACTGACATCAAGTTACCTGATTTATCGTGTGTTAGAAGTATCATGCGATTTAGTTACAAATGTTTGTAATGTGCAATGTTTCTCACGTAATGACTTTCACATGTGATCAGTTCATCACAGTGTGCTGATCAGTTTTACAATTGTATATAAATAAATAACGGATGCATATAAACCTACAGCAGCATCAGAAAAATTAAAATTACTAAGAAAAAAGTTATTTTTTAGTTATTATATAACATTACTCCCTTTTTTTTTAAGCCTTTAAATGTCTACAGTTTAATTATGCTATTTCTATGTTGCAACAGACAGAGTTAGCACTCGTTGGACACTAATTCAAATGGCAAATACAGCTCATGAGAAAAGGTTTTGCAGACTTTCTGTAATGCATTATAAACACTTCATTTCTGATTATCCTAAAAACCACTACAAACGCACGTGTCTACTTGTCAATTCAGTTATCTGTACAGATGTGCACAAAGTTCAGGACAGTGGGCGTATGCTGCTGCAACAGAGCTGCTGATTATACTGCGGACCAGCCAGAGTCCCTTGAAGTAATTGAGAGGAGAATAAAGGTAAAACTATTGAATGCTTGTTTTCACCTGTTGTTTAACATTTAGAGTTATAGGACATCTGGTGGCCTAGGGGTTAAGATGCACATCGTTCACTGCAATAATAACATCCATGGTTTGGGTGCCCAAAAGTATTTAAAACCATGCGCCATTAAAATGTAATTCTAATAAATTCTAACATTTTTAATGAGCTAAGTATATCCCACTTAATGAAGCCCTGGCCACCTGCTTGATGCCCAGCAGTTCTGGGTAATCGAAGATCATGAGGATGCTGCAGATGATGGCCCAGCAGAGGAAGTGCAGAGTGAAGCAGAGCACAGGGAACCAGATACTCCAGGGTGCATGGCGCACTGACCACAGACAAGGGGCGCCAGTCACCGGCTGCCAGTACCGCATCAAGATCTAGCACAGCAGGAAAGAATGAAAGACTGAAGCACATGTGGTGCTATGTGGAAGCTAAGTATTAGATTGTAATTGTAACTAATTACTTCACTATGGCACTGAAAGTAGCATTTGCACACAGTAAGAGTCTGTGTTGCCGTACCTGGAGTGCCAGAGCAGTGGTGAAGCAGTATGCCGTCCTGTTCAGGGCCCCCAGCACTGACCGGAGGGCCTGTTTGACGGGTGACCAGGCGAGCAGACTGTGTTGCGTGGTGAAGAGGGCAAGCAGCCCCAGATCCACAACAACAGCCCCGAGGACAGAGCTGTCCTGCAGGGCCACCGACCACGGTATGGAGTCTTGGGTGCAGGAAAAACAATGTGATCAACAGGAATATGGTCAGAATTTATGTTTATCGAGTGTTTAAATGTTGTCCTTATCGTTTTTCATTATGTAAACAATTACAGCACAACTTTACAAAGCAGTCACCATTGAATTTCACAAAAGTAAAACTGAACCCAAAGATTTTACTGAACCACTAAATAATTAAATCAACATATAAAAACAGATTATAGCGATGACCAAAAAGATGTAGGATGACTTGTTAGGCCGACTTTTCTAAGTATACAAACATTACAAAATATATGAACAAGCTGCACAGTCCAGACAATGAATAAAAGTTCATCAGCGGGTATTGCACACGTATACGTATAAACATATATATATTTACATAGCATTCATTATATGTAAAGGCATACAGTAAAAACTGTCAACAGTGTAGTTTACTCATAATAATGGTGTATTAGTGGACAGTCCATTCATGCGCCCAATAACACACCGCTGTCCATGGAGCCGCTGAGAACACACAACTACTGTTCACAAGCAATCGAGCATTAAACATGCCACAGAAATGCACAGGATACACAACCCCTCTAAATAGATTTACATCTTGGACCCTTTTCCACTGTTACACAAGCGAAAATTAAGTCCACACAAGACCCCATTTTCACTTTCACTGTTTCGAATTTGAAGAAATTATATTAAAGTGAAATTAAACAGTTGATATTTTTTTTCCCGATATCTGCTGTAAATGTTCGTGTTTTCACTCAAATTCTGTAGAAATCGAGTTTCGGCGTCTTCGCCCGGGCAAAAGGACGAGCATGTGCCTCAAAAGGAGCGACGAGTTCGGTTTCGACTTCGACCCCCACAAGGTTCGAAGAATTTCCGCAACGCTAACTTATGGGAAAAGGGCACCTGCATTCCGATACAGTCCCGGAAAAAAAACCCCCCAAAACTAAGGCAAATACTCAAAAATGAACTTCTCTAAGAAATGGAAGATTAGAAAATTGAAAAGAGCTGACAGTTGAACGTATTCGCTGATCCAGACTTCGCGCGAAATCAAACGTCGGCTCAAGGAAAAGATGCTCGCCCAACGTGGGGCTCGAACCCACGACCCTGAGATTAAGAGTCTCATGCTCTACCGACTGAGCTAGCCGGGCACTGTGCACCCCGGGCTCTGTCGTCAGATTTCAACGTGCACTAACCGGCAACGGTGAGCAAACCTCTTTGGAGAGGAGACTGTTTATCTGACAAAGTGCAGCATTTTTACTCACCATACAGAAACACTTAGTTAAAGCCACGAAACACCCCCCCGTCATGCCGTGACTACCTTCGTAACGGCGACGAGTTAAGCCCCGGGAGCCGTGTCATATTATCTAACTTTTTCCTGGTCGCCTGCCAAGCAGCGGTTACGACGGCTTACCTTGACACAGGGTCGTCTCCCCGGTGATGTTGTGGTAAATGGCTCGAAATGATATAAACCGCATGAACTCTGCACCGGATATGAAAACAAACGCAAAGTTTAGCAGAGACACGGCGCAGAGAGCCCAGCCACGTACCGGGACTGACGCCATTACAATCAGCGTTTATCTTCATTTGGCAACTTCCACGGCGGTTTCTTCCGGGAGGGGAGTTGCTGGTAGTACCGATTATTGACACACGGTGTCGTTACAACCAACGGGGGGAAGTGCACACGTTTCGGTGCTGTCAAAGTGAGATTTCTCTTGGGATATTTGCATGGACGGATTATTAAAAAAATGGCCCCTGGGCACAGACAGGTAAAAGTAGTTGTTTATCACCGTTTTCTCTTTATGGTCATTCTGCATCTCTTTTCAGTCATTTCGTTTGTCTTTATGGACATTTTGGATCTCTTTGTGGTCGTTTTGTGTCTCTTTGTGGACATGTTGTGTGTTTTAACTGAGCTCTGTGACTTTCAGACAAGAAATATTAACTGTCACTTCATACAGAGGCTCTGGCTCAGGGGCCCCCCAGACCTCTTGGGCCTCTGGACCTGTTATCTTTCCATGGATATCTGATGGGGTTTATACTGCGGAAGGCCAACTGAGGACATGCCATCTGCATACTTAAACAAACAGAAACCCTACTCTTTAAACATAAATTAATTTCTGTACGAAGATAATAGTACCGGAGAAAAGAAGAAATCCTCGATAAGCCCTTGTCTGACGCATTCTGTGGACTAGAACAAAAACTTTCATCCACATAATCAAGTGAACATCAATATCAATTAGCCTATGTGAGAGGATATCTGTTTTTATGGAGTTAGAAGCAGAACAAAAAAATCAAAGGTAAAACCTAAAACAGAGAGAAAATAAAAAGGAGGTCTTCATCACCACTAAAACATACGAGAAAGTCTTTGTAGTATGAAGTGGAAATCTGGGTTACCAGTGTAAAATCCAATGACACCATTACTCTGCCTAATCTGACACTCATCATTTTCAATTATATCACGGGCTATATGACACACAACTCAAAAGAAATAGCGTGCACAAAGCAATACTTTGACTTGGGTCTGTTTGCAGTGACTTTATTGCAGACAAGAAATAGTGCAAGATGTTATCGAGGCATGGACTCAAAAATATACTCATATTTCATATTTACAAGCAAAGAGCATCAGGAAAAAAAACCACAACAATGCACATTAGCCTGCTCCTTTCCTTAAATGAGGTTAACCTCACCGCTGTAGCACTCTACGTGGTAATTTCTGTTCCCTGATACCACTCGAATAGACTCTGTAGACCCCTGAAACAATTAACACATGGAGGGAAATTGTTACAAACATTTCTCCAAAAGCTAATATGTGAAATAAGTTAATCATGTGTTGTTGTTTTTTTTTGCCGTTAATTAAACAAACAAACAAACAAACAAATGCACAATATATTTATTTCTCTTAGTTCACCTCACTCGGCAGTATCGGCATTCTGCAGGCAGCACAGCGGGGGGCCTGGACCCTGAAACCGTGAAGAAATCTCAGTAAAAGGTCGCAGGAACTGAAAAATGACGTCACTCCGGGCGTGACTCATCTCATGTGCAGCCTGTCTGGCAAGGTTTGGTTTAATCTTTTCCCTTGAGTGTGTACCAAATGGGCTTGGCCCATTGTATCGGTGTTGGGCAAGGGAGAAACTCACTTGTGGTAGTCGCTGACACAGTAAACCCTGCTGCTTGAGTCTACAGTGAAGGGCAGACCCTCCAGGCCCCGTCTGCAGACGACGCAGCGGAAACAGGACGGGTGGTAGGACTTCCCTCGAGCCTGCAGGACCTGACAGCGCAAAACGAGCTCGTCTTTACACAGTGCGAGAGCACGCGCCACGTATGCACTCACACGCACATATGGTAAATGAAATCATACTCACCATATCCATGATTAAATACCCACAGCTGTGACACAACTCTGGGGATGGACGAACTCCTGCGTACTACAGTAAACAACAATCACTGCAGATTTGTACACTTTTTCTAAAACTGGATACAAATCATATGTTTCTGTCGGATTATAACTCACTCTACAGCCATGCCAAAACAGTATATTCTTACCAAAAAGTCGTTTTCACAATAGATTCCTCCTGACATTGAATAAAATGGCTTGCCACTGAGCTTTTCACCTTAACATGAAACAAAAGGACAAGGAACAAGGTGAATATGGGCAAATGGCTCCTTTTCCGTAATTTGACATTTGATAACATACTAATGATTCACTTTAAAGACCAAACATACTGTACCATATTTAATATTATGTACTATGACTATGACGGGTTTTTAGGATATTTTGGAGCCTCAGTGTTCAACCGAAACATCCACAGCGCATGGAGAGGACTCACTGCAAACGCCGCAGGTGAAACAAGTGTTGTGGAATAAACGTCCCATCGCCCAGCAGGCTCTCGCTGCACCGTACACGGCTTCACCGCATCTCGCGCAGCTTCCTGAGTGTATGCGAAACACAGCACAAGGAAGAAACACGCGCGCCCACAAACCGGTTACTGTGAAACCTGATCCACTCTTCATTCACTGAAAACAAACTGTAAAGACTGACGACACACATGCTGAATAATGATCCGTCTCAAGGCAGAATAGATGACCATGCTAGAAAGGTAAATGTTCAGTGCCTTACCGAAGTAAAGATTGGCACTATAACTTGGGTCCATCTTCTACAGTATTTTTCCCAACCGTCTTGTCCTGCTTGAGCCTACGGTACGACCGTCTGGAGGTCTAATTTTATATGTGGTGCAGACAGCTGTAAGGGGAGCCGCTGTCTGGGTCTATGGGTGTTGCATTCTGGGCTTTTGGTCTCTCTGGGGGCAACGAGTCTTCAGACCCCCCTGACTCCTCCATGGCTGAGTGGGTGGCAACAAGCGAGGCCAACTGGTATATTTCACACATGGTATTAAGACATTGCTGGTGCTGGATACGCTTCAAAATTATCGTCATCTTAGGGCCCTGGGATTCAGGCCTTAAGATGACACCACTAAACCACTAAACTCTAAGAATTTGAAGTTGTTCCTCTGCTGAGAAAAACACACTTCTCTAATTTCTGCTATTCCAGCAACCTGACTTTGTGGGGATGGATGACACGCATGAAACATTCATACATGACAAGCACAATTGTCAAGTAACAATGTGACCAAATTATCAAAAGCTAGAGCAGAGTTTCTAAGGTTTTTTTTTCTGTTCTACGTGCAGTTAATGGTAGGCAGCTCCAAACAGCCACAAATAAATATAGTATAATATAAACGATATAAATACAAAGCTTGACTATCTTGTGTAAATCCCGATAAACATGACTTTGTAACATTATATACTCCCCAAAAGGAGGGAGGTATTTAAACTTCAGCTATGGCGCCCCATTTCAACAGCGCATAGTGCTGAAATAAAGTCTAATAAACTTATCAGGTGAAAAAAAAACTGATGAATAACAGAATGTCAAACAAGAGACCTGAAACCTCCTTACCCTGAAGCCATAAAAAAAACACATGTACGTTATAAAATGATACTGCTAATACAGCTGGTGTTAGTGCCCTCATGCGGACCGTTCAGGCCCCTCATTTTATAACTCCTGTCCTAAAATCAGACCCGCCCAAATAACAGTCAGAGACATATGCTGGTGTTTGTGCTTGCGGTGCCAAGTGAGCCGGGCTGATGTAACTGAACAATTCGTTGTGTATTTATTCGAAAAGCTGCTTGTTTTTCTTGTTCAAATAAGTTTTACATTCGATCTTTGTTTTGTTCTTTTTTCATTTTCCATTGGCCCTACTTTTATTTATGTCTCATATTTTTATTTATACAACAATTGCTATTTTTAAAAAAAAACAAACAAAAAAAACAAACCACAGACGAAGAAGAAGAAGAGCCAGAAAAAGACACTGAACACGAGGACAAGAATAAAAAGAATTTAATTGATACGATACTTTCAACGACTGACTAAGCATTTCACAATTTAACAATCTTTGACATTTCCTGTTCAATCTAGCAATCATAACATATTTTGAAATATTACTCAGGATACAGTATCTCCAAAAATTCAGGGACAGCTCAGAGTTTACTCCGGTCATTGGTATGACCGGAGTAAACTGCAGCCTCCCGGCCCCCCCCCCGCAGCACATGTTTGGCTGTCCGGGATCTACAGTAACGTGGGAGGGGAGGGAAAGTCTGACAGCTGCTGATCCTTCACTGAGGTCCCTTGTTAGTTAGGACACTGGAGCTGTCTAAATTCACCGCACCGCCCGCTCTGCATGCTGTCAGACTGGTTCAGCAAAAAAAAAAAACAACAAAAAAAAAAAAAACCACTCAGCCTCACATGTGTTTGATTGTGCTTCTGTTTTGGGGATCAAAGTGCTCTCACAAAGACAAAAAGATTCGGACAAATGAGAGCGTTTTCCTCTTTCATCCGGACTGTTAACTACTGTGATTTTAAATTTTACGTTTAGATGAGAAAGTGATCAAGTTGAAATGAGGCTATGGGTTAAACTGAGGCTAGTTTGGGCTTTTGTCTTTGATTTAGAGTTCATTCCCAAGCTTTCTGGATTGAAGTAAGGGTAAATTAATTAGGCGGTGATGAGCTAAAGCATTCGAAAGTGTAACACAAATGTGTGTTTGTCAGTGGTCTTGCCCTCAGGTGTGTTTCTGTGCAGGAATGTCTGTGTCAGGAGGCATGTGGAGGCAGGAGGGAGCCTCCGCAACATGGGAGTGCCATTCACAGTACAGACCTGCTATCAGCCAAACACTATTAATCACATTTTCATCAAAATTTTACAGCAGAAAAATGCAGCTGACCTGACACAGTCTGATTTTTGACCATATTTGTCCATCTGCCCACTTAAACTGTCAGTAGTAATATTCCTTTAGGGATTGAATTTTCATTATATCGAAGGACAGACTCTTGTATTTATTAGTGTTTGATGCATATAAAGCTACGAATTTTAGGCAGTCAAGCATAAAGAAACTTCTGCTTTCAGCTCTGTTTCCACACCCTCCCCTGCCTCGTTTTGGGGATGCACAGCACCGTGCCAGCAATCCCTGGCATGCTCGGGTCTTTATAAATAGGGCGCCCATTGTTGCCACAGCGAGGGGAGTCACACGAGGACCCGCGTCTCATTGTATGTCCACGCTGTGCGTGTCAGCTCCGCGGCGCACCGGCGGGACGCGACCCTCCTCACTCGTCAAGTTTGGACAGGTAACCGTAAACCGCCCGCGGTCCACGCCCTCCGCCGCGCCGCGCCGCTGCGCACAGGTAACGTGTGGCAGGAAGTGGCTGTCAACGCCGTCGATGTTGTTGTAGTGTGTAAGGAAATGCAGCGGCGTATCTGAGAGATAAAAGGGCTGTTTGTTTGTTTTTTACTCCATTTTTTTTTTGTCCCGTAACGTTTCACTTTTTTGAGGAACAGGAAAATCCACCTTTTTGGTGACGATGCGGCTGTGTGAGACCTGCGCGCTCCTGGGGCTTTTGTTTTTGACAATCTTCAAGTCATCAGGTGAGATAACACCGGATAATATTCCCACTAATTGTTTGGTGAAGCTCCGTTGACCCGTTTTTCTTCTTGCCTTATTTTTCAACCCTGTTTTCAATCGGAAGAAAAATGTACCAAATCATCGCGAAAACTGAATAGTGGCTTCCCTTCAAGTTCGTGCCAAATGGGTCGAACTGGGATAAGTGCATGCTGTTGGAAGCGAATGCCGAGATGCACTCCTGTAGGGCACTCTGGGTAAAGTGTTTAAAGTGCCGTGTCAGTCAGTCGGTCGGTCGGTCGGTAGGTAGGTAGCAGAGGAAATGAAGGCAGCAGCACATGCGATTGATCGACCTGGCAGTGGCGATGAGAAGGCTGAAGCACATTTTCAGTCGCAGTCTGGGCGGAATGACTCTCTGCCCTGACTTCCAGGCCTCCATTTTCAAAAGGTTTATGAGGCGTTTATGGAACTTCCTGGAGACATGAATTCATCAGAGCTTCATTAATGATTGACCAGCAATCTGCTGCTGAGCTGTGAATCTGCAGGGCGTTTTATCATATTGTTTTTTTGCTAGATTTAAACTCTTAACCCCCCTCGATTTCATTAATTTTTGGGGGGTAGAAGTCATCAGCAGCATGGTGAATTTATTCTCTTTTGTAGTGTGGAAATTCTCTTTTGCCACTAAATAGCCCGTGGCTCTTTGAAAGCTGTGACATCCCCAACACACCCATTGATCACCGACACAAGGAGTTCTCTAGCCCACGTTTTAAGCAAATGCTTTAATATTGTTCTGTGCTGCTTTCAAGTTCTTGCAAGTTCAGGTTGCAAATTCCTGGTTTATCTCTATGTGTGTGCAGCCTCCCACACGTAGGTCTACGGTTATAAAGACATTACACTGAGTGTTTTCAGTCAAGGCTGCGTGAAAACCGCAGAGTGAATGTTAAACTGCGGTGACATTACGATTTATGCAGTTGTTTTGAGAGTGCCCTTTAGTTCAGACTTTGGGGTTTTGTTTTTTTTTAATTATAAATTTGATATAAATCCTAGACTGTTTATACCAGGTGACCCATTAATTATAGTGGACTGTAGAGCAACAACATGCAGTGCAATATAGAAGAAGTTATATAGATTATGCTGAAGGTAAATTAAAATTAGAAGAAGTACATGATACTGGAAGACTCAGGATCTTTTTGCATTGTTAACATATGTCTTTTTTTCTTCTATTTGCTTATTATCGAATTTTCTATTTGTTTATGTGGCAATATCAACAAAATATATATGATTTAAAAAATTATAATATTATTATTATCAAGAAGTTTATTCCCAATAGTGTTCCACTAAAAACAGCAAGAACGCCTGACCGATACTAGATTTTTGAGGCTGATACTGATAATAATATATCGTTCCCATAGCAGCGTTTTAATAACAAACACATAACGTACACAGACAATCTTGATATGAAACCAATGCTGCAATGTACTGTAGGTTTACATCTAGTGATGTATTAAATTACAGAGGAAATGGTTTCATTTGAGATTGTAAAGGGATATGGCTGCATATCAGCAAGCTCTTCAGTAGGGGACATTTGCATTGGTTCCTTTTGTCACATAAATATTGCTGACGTGGAGAACTGATACCTTTAAATTGTTACACAGAACAGCCGGACAGTGCTCTGCTCAGTGAGAACAAACTGTTCATTTATCTGAGTCCTTCCTCCTCTCTGATATTTTGAATAGCTTCGACCAATAGTTATTTTTGTTATCAATTAATTTGCGACTAATTTGTTCAATTAATTGTTTTGTCTGCAAAATGTCAGACTGTAGTGAGATATGCTCATCGTGGTTTTCCAGAGCTAAACGTTACATCTAAAAATGTCTTGCTGTGTCTGACCATCAGTCCAAAACCGGGAGATATTTAGTTTGCAGTCGCATGAGACAATGAAAAGCAGCAAATCCTCTTATTTAAGAACCTGAAATCAGAGAATATATGGTATCTTGGCTTGAAGTTGGCAGCCATGTAAATGACTCTGCATAGGCACAGCAGTGCTGTTAGCTAACTGCTAACATGCTCACAAAGACAATGCTAATATGGTGACGCTAAGGTATAATGCTTATGTTATAGTTTAGTTTAGCGTGTTAAGATTCTAACATTTGCTAATTATCACTAAACGCAAAGTTTTCAGACTTGTAGCTTTTTTCCTCATGCTCTCCCCAATTAGCTAAGCTAAACGTTTTGTATTTGAATAGCTAACTCTGTCTTTGTGCATCATCTATGTTTAAACAAGACTAAGGTGTAAGGTGTGATGTTTGCCATGTTCACCATCTTATTTAACATGTGTTAAATAGCACAAAACACAAATTAAAACTTCAACCTGCTGGTAACAAAACGCTGAAAAGTCAGGGGTTAGACAAAGTCATGAGGACACATCCTCTGGGAACCATGAATGTCTGTACAAAATTTAATGCCAATCCATCCAATAGTTGTTGAGATATTTCGGTCTGGACCAAAATGGTGGACCCACTGACCGACGCTGCCATCCCTAGAGCCACGCCACTAGTGTGGCCGAAAATCACTTAAATTACTTTAGAAAGATTGATTATCATACCAGTTGCAAATTAATTTTCTGTAGACTGATTTATTGGCTAATCATTTCAGCTCTAGTTTTGAAGAACACATAGCTAATTTGAATTCTTCTTTTATGAGGATGAGGAATGAGCTTGTTAAATGTGAGTTTGTGCAATATCCAAAAAGACTGAAGTCGAAAAATGAGAATCTGAAAGAAAGTATGCACTCAGCCGGACAACACAGGCAATAATGATCCTTTCTCTCATTTTGCATTGTCAATATGTTTTTACTGTTTTACTATTTTATCCCCAACCTATTGAGAAATCACATATTTAGATTACTAATCGCAGTTTGTGGAAATTTTAGGCTATTGCCAGCTAAGTCCCTCTGATCTGTTTCCTCAGAATGCCTACAGACGGTGGTCCGACCAGACAAAGGCTCGATAGTGACAGTGTCCACTGACCTGCCTTTGGATCAATGTGCTGTGTGCAGAGTCAGCGGCGAGAATGACACACAGACTTCCTGCCACTCCTCTATCACCTTGGTACCCGAAGAGGAATCCAAGCTGCTGTTCAACTGCTCCCAGCCGATTGAACAATCTTACGCTGTCACAATAACTCGCACCATTGGTGAGTTTGCAGTGCAGGTGGTCTGATGATGCATACAGTAAACGGTTTACAGGTATGAGTGTCAGTATTTTCAAATATACTCAGGTCAAAAATTATGCCTCAAAGTGCAGTGCTTAAGTGTTCGACAGCACCAGCTCCTCTGTTCAGTTCAAGTGCTGCAAACTGGTCTCATTTAAAGTTTTTCAGGAATTGCTGTGTTTAGGGAACCAATGAGGACCAAGTATAGGATTACTCTGAAAATCCCTGCAAAAAAGATGGATTTTTCATGTTAAACGCCTCATGAAGAAACTCCTCTTGTGTGCACAGGCCTGAAAACAACATACCCAAAATAAAATGGTTACTCTTCTTGAATGTTTGTGATCTGCAGTCAGGATCTCGTTTTCTTCTGAAAGGTTACTCTTTGTAGGTGTGATAATTTTACTATCAAAGGGTCAACCTTCGTGGTATCGACCTCGAGATAATGTCCAAAAAACCCCAACATTCCAGTAAAACTTCAGTTCTGGGTGCCTTACACCGTGAAAAGATTGTTGGGGTGCTCCACTTCATTTAATTCTAATGCCTCTTAAGTTGAAATCACATCAAAACATAACTAATAGATTTGCATATGCACCTTATACAATAGAGTTTAAATTCTTAATCTGTGCACATTTTCTTGTCATTGATTGTAATCCAGAATGCTCTAAGGAAGCCTGCAGTCCGACAACAGTAGAAACTCAACCCTCCATCCTCACAGAGTTCACCAGAACCTTCACCTGGGAACTGAAGGCACCTGAGAAGACAGTTGTGAGTCTGGACATCCTTGGGGAGGGACTGATAGAGACATCACAGCCATGTCCTAATGGATTGCAGTATTCAGTGGCCAAATCCAAAACAAACAGCAAGGGTCGGACTCAGTACTGTCGAGGTGGTTCTGTGACTCGTTTAGACCTGGGCAATCAAGCTGCCGTGTCTCTGCGAGTTAAACCAAAGGCTCAGGTGGAATCCGTGTTGTTTCAGGCCTCCGCCGAACCATTAAGTAAGAAAATATTACTGAATACAGACTCTTCTTTTTTTAAGAAAATCCATAGTTACCTTGTTGTTTTTAGTTGGCGCTTCACCAGCTGTTCTTAAGTGTAAACTTAGTCTAGTTATAATGTAAATATTTACTAGATATTTATCACTAAATATTACTAAATTTAAATACTTTGTACCACACACAGTAATTATTACATTCTTTGTTTAGTCACTAAATATTTACACCCAGTAACTGCTAAGTGTAACTGTTACAGCTGCCTGAATCAACTCACTTGGCTAACGTTAGCTTGCTAATGTTTTACCCATTTTGACTTGTAAACAAAATGAATTGACCTGAAATACTGTTTAATAACAATGTATATTGGAAGATTCAAATTTAAAGTTCACAAAAATAACAAAAAAAAACTACACATTTTTTTGCTGATAATTGACTAAATGACCAAATAATGATAGTTAGGTTAGCATAACTGGATATTTCCACTTATTTTAAACTCACTGTAAATGAATATTACTACTGAAACACATATTTCTCCGAGCATCCGATTTACACATTTCTAAAGTGTTTACTTGCTATAACATTTCTTAAAGGAAATTTCTGACACTTTGGAAACACGCTTAGTCGCTTTCTTGCCAAGAGTTAGGTGAATACAGGTACGCTAACTATGAAGCTACTGCCAGAAGCCAGCTAACTTAACTTAACAGAAAGACACGAAGTAGGGGGGGAATAAGCTACCCAAACTTGATACCAAAGGTATCAGGAGCCAATGCACCTCTAAAGCTCACTAATTATATTATAAATCCACCCACATAGTTAAGTGTAAAATGTTAATGTACCGGACTGTTTCTTGGCTGTTAGCAGTTGACAGGCAACCAGTGAAAATTCCAAAAAGTCGCTGCTCTCAACCAAGAGTTAAACCCCCTAAAGTACAAATTGTTGTTTTTACACTTTGATTTTTGTACAGATTAAACAAACAAGATGTAACGTGTTAACTAGTTAGCTTAAGAGGTGCTGGTATATGGATTTTGATACCTTTGGACAGAGCCAGGCTAGATGTTTTCTCCAGTTTCCAATCTTTGTGCTATGCTATGTTTGCCGGTTTCTGGCAGTGGCTTCATATTTAACACAAATACATGGGAGTGATGTTAATCCTCATTTAACTCTCTAAATGTTAAACTTTCCCGTTACGTTTTAATGGTGTAGTCCGATTTAGTAAAACACTTTGAAACTTGCTAGTAACGAAGACGTTAGGAGGGACTTTACACACAAATGTAGTGATAGGTTTACAAATAGCTTGTGCAACCCAGTCCTAATGTCTGTTTCACTCTGCTTGTTTAGAGGGCCGAACGATGGTTATAACTGTTGATTCCAGCACGACTGTGGTCATCAGCCGGGATCCTGAGGGACCAGAGTGTGACGTGTGCACAGTTGACGGCTCCACTATGAACTGTAGCCCAACAGAAAAGATACTGACCAACACTGAAAAACTCTCGCTGGAGTTCAGCTGCCCGAAACCTCAGGATATGTACAGTGTGAAGATGAAGAAGAAAATAGGTGAGAGCATTGGTGACTACATCACAAAATCTATTTCAATTACCAGTAGATTTTTGGATTGATGCTTTTAAATTAACTGTACATTAAATGTATGGAAGACAAAAAAGATTTATTCATCAATAAATGAATTAATAAATACTTAAGTAAATTCTCAAAAAATGCATAAATGGTTAGCATAATAATGCATAAGTTAATGATTGAATATTTTTATGAAATGATAAATACATTAATTAGTAGAAGCTGTAATTCACACACAAATAAATACTTGAATGAATATTGAATTGCCAACATTGAATAATGAATTGAATCCTTAATTTTAGCACTTATTTGTATATTTATTTCTTTATTTCTTTATTAAAATGTTTATTTATTAACTTCTGTATTTATTTAATTTCAGCATTTATTGTTGTATCACTGTCTTTATCTTTTGATGAATAAGTCATCATTCATCTATTCGTTTATCATTTTCTTTACTCAGAATGCACCCAGAGCTCCTGCACTCCTGCGGCAGGAGAAGTCCATCCCAATCTGTTGAAGGACTTCAAAAGATACCTAACCTGGGACGTTAGTGTCCCAGAGAGGACTGTATTAAGTTTGGACTTCCCTGGTGATGGACTGAAGGAGATTTCTGAAACAGAAAACTGCCAAGATGGCTATCAGTACTCAGTGAGCACAACCAAAAGTGACGGAAACATCAAAACTAACAGCTACTGCAAAGGCGGGACGATGTCTCATCTGGATCTGCTTGGAGCGACGACTGTGACTGTTGAAGTGCCCAAAGGAGGAGAACTGGACCAGACGGCATTCGATGTCAAAGCAGCACCAAGAGGCAAGAGCTTATTCCAATTTTTTTATTTTTGTTGTTGTTCAGACTAGAAAAAAAAGAGAATTAGCTATTAGCAGGTTAACATATAATTTTATCAGATAAGCATTTCTATTATAATATATCCAAGACATTTCTATAGCTGAAGATATGTCCCTTTTTAAAATGACACAATGATGCTTAATTAATTATACCTGACAGTATCATTTTTCATAGTAGTGTAAACCTCTTCCCGCGGCCACTGTTGGGCAACTAAGGGGTTAAATTTAATGACTTGCCTAGTTTTAGTTTTTTTGATTTGTTAGTTTATTTGGCAGGGACAGTGATCAACAGAAACGGAGAACTGTAAATGAGCTAGAGTTAGCATAGAAAGGGAACTTTCGTTTGGTGTCCCTGGGCAAATGTTAAAAAAGGACCATAAAAATAAAATAAAAATGACATATCTTATAAAAGTCAAGTACATAACATAATAAACATGCACCACACTGTCCAGAGAGTATTTGCAGGAGTAGAACAGTTTCCAAAAGAAGAGTAGTCTACATTCAACGCTAAGTACAGCTCTGTGAAGCTGCACTTAGCATTGAGCTAAATGCTAACTTCAGTATGCTAACATGCTCACAATGATGATGCTAACATGCCGCTTTCATGTCATGTTGGAGGGAAAGTGTTGAGACAGATTCCCATATTTACGACTTGCGAGCGTTCACGCCATCAGCCAACTCAAGATGGCAGCTGTCAGTCTTCTTGTGCCAGTGCTTCTGTCTTAATCAATAAACACTAATAAAACAAAATAGAAAGGCACAAACGTTAGCTTAATTTCTTCAAAAGACGTCACTTGACCTAGCAAGCAAATTGTTTGCTAAAAAAATGAGTATTAATTAGTATTAATAGCTAGCTATACACGAGTTTAATTTGAACAAAGAATAATAACGTTGAGTGTGATTGTTTTACTGCAGCGTTGAACACGTGAGTGTTAAAAATACCAAGCTTGTTCAATATAGAACTATATTTAACAGCATTTAATTACCTTTTAACAATAGTCTTTGGTGGTACTTCTGTCACAACAAGTCAGATATTGAGTGTATATATATAACTCAATATATAGGTTTTCTTTGTTTTTTTTTGTTTTTGGGGTTTTTTTTGTTTTTGGTGTGTTTTAATAATAAATAATAATAATTACGGTAACTCTGATATGACGTAAGAGCAGCCTTAGCAGGTATAATTTTGACTATGTTCAAAAAGTGTTCAAATGATTTGGCCACATGTCATTTAACTTCCCCAAAATTATTTGTTCAGTTACTTTGATGTATATCTTTTATACTGATGTACATCATTAAAAGAATATGTGATGTGTAATATTTTGATTTATTGTTAACATGACCTTATAATATAACGGAATCTCTCTCTATATATTTTTTACTCGAGAAGCCATTGTGCTGAGAGGTCTAGGCTCTTTGGTGTGCTCAGTTTCTTATCGTACTACTTTTCTCTTTAGGTGGCAGAATGATGTCCGTGACCCCTGACCCTAACACCATCATTAACATCAACAGGGTGACCAACGAGCCAGACTGCAGTGTGTGCGTGAACAAGTCATCCAAACAGATATGCAACCAAAGACAATTAAGAATTACTGATCCTCGCAACACCTCAGTAGAGTTTACCTGTCCTCGACCTCAGGATATTTTCAGTGTGGAGATCAACAGAGAAATTGGTATGAAGATCTAAACATAGCAATTTGATATTTATGGGTTTTTAAATATCTTTCTTCAGGATTCTGAAATGTGCTTTGCTTTGACTAAAAGCCTTTTCTTTAGGTGCTCTTTGCATGGGATTTTTGTGAATTTATGATGTGTTTGATGTAATATCTAATATAGTAACTGAGCCATGATTGACAAATTTACAAATGCTAATGTCAATGACTTTTAAAGGTTCTATTCCCAAGATTTGATTCAATTTACTTATTATATGGGCAAAGTTTAATTTAAAAAGTTAATTTTTCACAGCCCTAAGTCCTGTTACAGCAAGAGGAAACATGCACTCCATGTTCTTGACAGTGTTGTTTCAGTAAAATAACCCCCAACCTAAGTTGGTTTGTAACTAATTTCACCAGTATTGTTAATGATGAAAATGAGATTTTTCCCATTGGTCTGCAGTAAATGATCCTCAGCATACAAATTGATTCATCTTGAATATTTTTAAACTTATTTTTATGCTTTAACACTGCAGTTATTTGAATCTTTGTCAACACAAAACTCTCTGAAAATCATCTCTTTTTTTTGTCCTCCTGACTATATAAACTCCAGACTGCACAGAGATCTCCTGCTCTGGTGACATTGTACAGGCCGAGTCCTCACTGTTCCCAGACTTCAACCGGACCTTCACCTGGGACCTGAAAGTTGTCTCCACTCGGGCTTTTCAACTGGACTTCCCAGAAACAGGAATGCGACAGATTCCCAACGAGGAGACCTGTCCAGATGAGCACACATACATACTTGTTACATATCTGCGCACTGGGCCAGCAGCCATTGGTACCTTTTGCAAAGGGGGAACTGTGACCACCATCCTGGTACGATACAAGGGCCGTGTGTCTCTGAAAGTGCCTGGGGACAAAAAGCTGGACCCTGTTGACTTCAAACTCAAAGTGGGGCCTGAGACCAGCAGTAAGTTAGTTAGCTTTTTATTTCTGTGTCATGCTAAACATTTCGCCCATCCCACAATGGATTGGAAGACACCATTACAGTATAAATTAAACAACATACTGTACATCATGTTACAAGACCAAAAGATAAACATGAGTTATAACATTAAATATATTTCTATATACTTTCAAATAATATACACTCATTTGCCAGTTTACTAGGTACACTTAGTTAAAACTAAAGCAGTCTTATACAACAGTCTTGCAATAAATCCAACCTTCATTACGCTGTGGAGGATGTAGTCTGTGGTTCTCTTGAACTGTATTGCATTATACAGAGAGGTGGTTCTGTTATTTAGTCTTCCTTCATTGATATAAATAAGGTGACAAAATAATAACAAACAACCTAAATAATAGAAACACCTATAGAATAACGCAATACGTGGTAAAATATTAGATCTCCACTGGGCACATGAAGATCGTCACTTTTTATATAACTTATAAACAACATTCACAAAAAAATCATATTTTTTCATTCTGAATACGTGCAATTTTGGTTAAATCTACATGTCACTAGCCCACTGTTCTTTACACTCAGCAAACATTGTTTCTCTTAACAAATATTGATTTCATCATTTTTAACAAAAATAAATCACCAAAACTGTAGTTGTGAATAAGTTTTCAATCATCATCAGATATAAAAAGGGAATTGACTGAACGGATTTTGTCCTGGGGTTTTGCTTTGCAGGCTGGAAATGACCATTAAGTACCTACAATTGCATTTAAAAGCTTATCTAAAAAGAGAGAGATGACTCCCTGTGCATGTTTCTAACCACAATATTCCGTCCTTGTTTCCCTCCAGTGGTGGCCATAGTGAAAGTCAATCTACCACAAGGTGTATCAGACACAGCCTTCATCACAGCTAACTATCCCAGGGATTTCCCTGATGACCACCAGATGCGGTGGGACTTCACGGTGCCCGGCATGCACAACTATACGGTGCGTTTTCATAATCACACAGCCCCAGAGTGCCTCAGCAGGGAAGTTGAGGTGGAGTACCAGAAAGAGGACAAGAAGGTGACCAAACTGACACTGACAGATCCTCAGCCAGAGCATCAGCAGGGCAACTTCAACATGGTGCTCAAGAATTGTGAAACCAACAGGACGCTACAAGGACTCACATTGACGTACAGAGTTTCTGTAATGAGGAGTGGTCATCCAGGTATAGTGTTAAAACTTCACAGCTGGGTGTCTGATGAGTTGGGAGTAGTGCAATGTGTTTACATGCATTTAATTAAGCAGGTTAAGGCCCCTTTACACTGTGCAATTTTTGCGCACAGTGTCAAGGGGAGATGTAAGTTGACGGAGAGAAATGTGGTCAAATCTGTGGTCGTCAATCCAAAAGTTGGTGTCTCTCACGGATATCGTACAGTCTGACAGAGATCGCAAACCAAGATTTTATTAGACCCATCCCGCCCAGTGTGACACACAGTAATCTTACAGGAGCGTTGTTATTGCACAGTCTAAATGCGCCTTTACTCTGAGAAACCTAATCTAAGAATGTGTTTACATGGACTGTAGTAACCTGGTCACTGTAAATCCACGTATACATGCAGCAGGTCAGAAATCAGATTTCTCTGCTAACGTCCAACCTTATTTTGGACCCATGACTTGCTTCTTGTACGTGAATGACAGTGCAGCGGACAAGCAGACAGAGTTGAGTTTTTCCTCATAGCGTGAAAGTGTGTGAATTTTTTTTTTTTTTTTTAAAAGAGAATTGAATTATTTAGACCTCTAGAGGCTACTTTGTGTTCGTTTTTAGTTTTAGTCAGACTTTGGATGGAATTATTTTTAAGTACGAGGATGCAATGCTCTGTGTAATTACCTCCACCTTTATCCAGCCGCTCCGTTGCTACTTTCTCTGTCTGTAGTCTTTTGTCACGCAAGAAGCCGATTTAGAAACCTGGTCATCTGTGTACATG
The DNA here is from genome assembly GCF_016859285.1 of Xiphias gladius. Taxonomy (NCBI): domain Eukaryota; kingdom Metazoa; phylum Chordata; class Actinopteri; order Istiophoriformes; family Xiphiidae; genus Xiphias; species Xiphias gladius. The sequence continues at coordinate 17,964,843 of NC_053423.1, read as the reverse complement.
GAAGATAAAGCGTTCTCCAGGAGAAATCTATCTTGGGAAACCAGGTTTCTTGTTTACATGACAGCTAAAAAAAAAAAAAATCCCCTTTTACTGGAGATAGCCGAGTGTAAGCGGGTTACTTATGGTCTTATGGTGAGCTGGCTGATTCCAGTTCTGTTGAAACTTCAGATTTGATTCTTGTCCCATAAGTCACTTTTTCCATGTCCAGACACCCATGTATTCATGAGCAGATCCAAACAGCCTAATTTTACTTTTATTAATACATGTAACTAGAGATCTGTAAGATTGTTAAGAAATTTGGAAAAAATTTGTGCCTTTCATATCTCACATCACATTCAGGTCACAGAGAAAAAATTTATAAAATAATTTGATAATATAATATATATTTGTTGATCTTTGAAAAAACCCAGAAGGTAATTTAAAACCACTTAGCACTGGATGAAAAAATATTGTGTCTGTTACACAAGAAAAAAGATTTTGAACCTCTTTCTCAAGTTGTGCAACTGTTTCCTAATGCAAACAAAGATGGTAGCCGGAAATGACTTTTATCCAATTTGTACAATGTGAACCAAAATAAAAAACAGGTATTTTGATGGTTTCCACTTCCACCTTTCAGTATTTTATATTTATGCACAAAATGATGCGTTAATAATTTGCTTGAGTTTTACAAAAAAAAAGAGCAAGGATATATGTCATCTTCATCGTTGCAGTTTGAGAAACATGTTTTTCATGCAACAGACAGAATATTTTTTCATCCAGATGGATAGAAAAGTTCTGCTAAATGACTTCCTGGGTTTTTCAAAGACAGCTGGCTATTAATTTTATGGAAAAATGGATCCTTCACGTTGTGAATGTCCTGGTAACAGATGAGAGGCACAAACTGGGGCTACGTGGGTCCAGATATCTGTTCAGTAGCCCATAATTAGATCAAAATTAGGCTCAGATCGGATTTTTTTGCTTGTCCACCTGTCTGTGATATTGGTATGCAAAATTATAAAGGTGGTTGTTTTGTGCATGTTTTTCTACACAGGAATGAGACAGACAGAGTACACATTTTTGATTTTTGCAGGATCTATAATAAAATTCTATCATAATTAAAGCACAAGTCAGGACGAATACCAAAATTATCCCTCTGCGTTGTATTTACTTTTCAGTTCTCTGTACTGTGGATCTAACCAAACGGCAAGGAGTGTCCCTGCAGATAGAGAAAATGGTTTCTGATCCATATTGTGAGATGAGGATTAACTCCAAGGTTGAAGAGAAGATAAATGTGGCTCCAGGCACAAAGGCCAGCCTCTCCTTCCTCGACTGTCCAAATGAAGATGTTCGCCTGACTGCCACTGAAGTTGTCGGTAAGATGATTTTCTTTTTGTAGATTCATGAATAGCTTCAATCATTGTAGCTTTTTTTTTTTTTTTTGAGGTCAATGTCTGTCACAGTTCCCTGATTAAAGAAATGTTAATGTCTATTTATAAAGTCTATTTTAAGTCTCAATGTAATAGTTCAATATTTTGGGAAAGATGCTTATTAGCTTTCTTGCTGAAAATTAGATAAGAAGATTGATACCACACTCATGCATGTACATTAGGAGACTCTTAGCTTAGCTTAGTTTAGCATAAAGACTGGAAACAGGAGGAAACGGCTGGCCCAGCTGTGTCTCAAGATACAGTTCTGTTTTTACACGGATTTAACAAACAAGATTTAGAGTCGCTGGTAGGCTGATTTTGTTACCTTTAGAACAAAGCCAGGCTAGCCGTTTCCATCTGTTTCCAGTCTTTGTATTTGTTGCTTGGGCTGTTCCTTTAGTGGGGAAACTCAACATTCTCGATCTCTTCTGTGCCTTTTAATCGCAGGTTGCCAAAACGTGCCGTCATGCTCTGCGACTCTCCTCACTGTGCCCAAACTGGATTCCTGTCTACCGATGCCCCTCCACAGCTATACCTGGCGCCTCAACATCCCTCAGGACAGCACGGTGGATCTGGTGTCGCCCACAGGGAGTCTCCGGCAGTCCCTGCCTGGCCAGGAGTGCAATCAGTCCTTCTCATTGCACGTGACAGAGGAGGATGGGTTTCCTGTCGGAGATTTCTGCTTTAATGGATTCATCCAAAAAATTCAGGTGCACGCCAACGTCTCCGTCACAGCTACAGCAAACGACTTCAGCAAGACCAGGGGGCCTTTTCTCAATGTCAGCTTCAGTAAGGAGATCCCAGGTAAAACATGAGTGTACTGTATATTGTGGGGCTGCAGCTAATGGTTATTTACTTTTTGATTTACCTGATGAGTATTACCTTGATAAACTGATTAATCGTTTTGTCAGTAAATAGTGAAAAATGGCCATTATACCTTCATAGAACCAAAAGCGGCATCCTCATATTAACTGTTGAGTCCAACAAACAGTCCAAATATGCTCTGTAATTATGGCCTAGTGAAACATACAGTATTCACTTTACTTTAAAATTCCACAGAGGGGCACTGTTGTACCACAAATGCCGGAGACACCTTTTTAACCGTATAGACCAGCAGAGATTACTCACACACAGGGTACAGTACTGAGACTCTGCATTATTCCCGTTCCCTTTTCAGAGACCATTATTTACAGAGTCAGCCCTAAGATGTCGTCTCCGAACCTGCTGGCCACCCCCAACTGGCCTCAGGGAATGAAGCCTTCCTCCACCGTGTCCTGGATCGTCACTCTGCCAAGCCGGTACCGGGCAAACGTGCATTTCCTCAACGTCAGCCAGCCCAAATGCCTCGACTGGCACACCGCCATCACGGTGAAGATGCTGGGGTACGAGGAGGAGATCATGAGCCGCAGGGAGGACGAGCAGGCGGAGGACAAGCTATTGGTCCCAGAGAGCTTCTATCTCAACATGTCCAACTGTATACCAGAAGAGGGACACTTCGGTGCAGTGACCAAAATCGTTCTGCAGAAGAAGACCAGTGAGCAAGCACTTATCCCGCCCTTTTAATATGCACAAAAAATCGTTACTTTAAAAACTAAAGTAAACATTAATTCTCCCATTTTTTCTTTATAACTCTATAGATCTCTTGGCCATCCTCCTCGGGATAGCAGGAGCCCTTTTGGTTTTGCTGATAGTGCTGGCTGTAGTGTGCGTCATCACAAAGTGAGTAAACCTGTAGCAACACTCTCATAAAGTCTGGGACTGTATTTATCAAACCGTTAAAAGTGACATTCAGCCACACAAGTGGAATATAAAAGTGCAAATCTTTCACTTTTACTTTTAAATTTCAAAATTTAAGCGGGTTGTCAAAATTCTTGACTTCAAATGCTCTTAACCAATGATTTTTTTTTAAATTTATGATGATTTTTATGATTAAATTTTGCAATCAGGAGTGTGAAACACACAAATCGACCTCACGCAGCCTGAAAATGATTTTGTTCAAAAGATAATTGTCCTAAAGAGACAATGTGTCAGGTCTCTATTAAGGAAATTATAAGTGATTTTAGGATTGGTGCATTAATAATGTAGGGATGCATGTAAATTTTTTTTTGGGGGGGGATTCTACCATTATAATGGAAAGCATGATAACCAGTTTCATCATAATTTATTTGCTTGCTGATATGCAGAAAATAGCATTTCTGAAACCAAACCTATGCCCTTGCTTTCCACACATCTTTATTGTCTGCACTTATCATGTGGTACTTAATTCTCTCTCATTACCTCGGCAAAGGAAGTTGTTTTCACCCGTGTCAGTTTGTTGGTTTGTTTATTTGCCAGGAGGATTACAGATTACCCTATTTCATCCAGTTTCCTATAATGTCATCCCTATTTATTTATTTATTTATTTATTTATTTATTTATTTATTTGCATGTAATAAATATTTTTCCACTGTCATTAATTTCAAATGGTAACTTCTAGTGGAAGTTTTGAGAATTTTACACCAAAAATGAACTTAAAATCATTTATAATAACATGAATAACTTATCATGGGGTAAATTGTAAAGATTGTTTTAAAAAAATGAACAATATGACAGTTGTGATGATACTGATAATAAACTCTGTTTATTTAGCACCTTGAATACACATTTCTCAGACGAATCAATGATTGATCAAGTGAACACTTGAGAGTTGCTCTTAAGAGTTTTCTCTTACACTTTGCATTTTGCACAACTTTTGTTCAGCTCTATTTTTGACTTAGTTATGTCAGTTTTGAGGCTCCATACAACTCCAAAAAAAAATAAAACTAACCTGTGAAACTTGTGGAGTAAGGTATTTGTCTATATTCTTTGAAATTCGTCTGTAACTGGCAGTTTATTGTTGTTTCTGCTCCGTCTTCATCTTTTCAAACAGGAAAAAGAAAAAAGAGAGAATGTACAAGGAGTCCTCCATCTACATCGGCAAAGGGAGTATCTTCCACCCGGGTGACAGGCACTTCACCAAAAGCCGATCTGACAACGAGTCCCATGTCTACGCCTCCATAGATGAGATGATGGTGTACGGACATCTACTGGACGACTCCAGCTACGCGGACAGCATGCAAGACCATTTCAAAGGGATTCAGGTGGACTCTTATCAGACATTTACAGGCCCCACTGACGGACAGCTGCCTGTAATCAAAGAACCAGATCCGGAGCCCGAGATTGGCCAGTACAAGACGTTCCTGGACCCCTCTGAGACTTTCATCCCATCCCGTCCACGCACTCCCATCGACCGGCAGGACAGCCTCGGCTTCCAGGACCGCAGGATGGTGGACAATGAACTATACACGTTCAAGACTACAGGGGACATAAACACGATCCGGCTCTCCGGTGCTGATATGGAGCCCCAGCCGCCGATAACAGAGGAGTCCCTGTAGTGTGTTAGGACTGTAGCTGCATGATGGACCGCTGTTTCTCTACTCTCATTACAGCACTGAGTATCTCTGGTCTGGACTGATGTGAACCTCTGTGCCTCGAGCACAAACAGTGAATCTGAGTTTGATTAACTTTTGATGTGGTGTTCGTTGTCTTTGTCAGAACTCAGTCATTTCCAAAGCTTCAAGAGTAGAAGCGGTGAGCTTTGTCTTTAAAGGAGGAGTTCTACATTTTGGGAGATTATTGTTTTGATTTCCTGCAGAGAGTAAGACGAGAAGATCGATTCCAACCTCATGTCTGTTTATTTAATACGAAGCTCCTGCCGGCAGCTGGTTAGTTTAGCTTATCTTACCGTAAAGGCTGTTTGAGCACCTCATAAGCTTATTAATTGTCATGTTATATCTTATTTGTTTGTAATCTGTGCAGTGACTCCTTGGAGTCCTATTTAACGTACAAACATGGGGATTATATCGATCTTCTTATCTAACTCTCAGCAAGGAAGCAGAAAGCGTATTTTCCCAAAATGTCACACTAGTCCTTTTAATTTTTCTTTTTTTTTTAGCTTTATTAAATGTCTGACCATAAGACATGGATTCAGGAGCAAGGATTATGGAAAAAAATATGTAAGTACCTCTGGTTTTTAAAAGTGTTTTTATATTGTTTACTAGTCTTTTTCTAAGAGAAGTGCTTTTTCTTTACCTGTAAGTACTGTTTAGTTTTTTGTTTGTTTGTTTTTTTTGCAATAAATTCTAGGTAAATGGCTTGGTGTGGAAACAGTTTACTTCTTGAGGCAACAGCTGCCATCACCCACTAAAGCAGTGACATTCAATTTTCCCTCTTATGCTGAGAACATTGACCTTTTTGCATTGTGGATGGTGAAAACATCTTCAACCTCAGCAACTCCCAGCCAAGAAAAACAGTGTGAAGAAGGGTGTGGAAGAGGAGGCTGCTGACCGCAGAGCAGCAGCTAGTGTTTACCATGGAGGAGTGTGTCTCACTGGAAAACAATAAGTGCAGACGCCAGGTTTACGCAGTTGCTTCAAATGTTTTTTGCAGTCTGAATTTCTGCTTTTTTTTTTTTTCCCTTTTCTTTCAGTTTTGAGCCTTTTGACATTAGAGAGAGACATTTTGGGTGTTACACCATATTCTGTGCTCACCGCGAAGTGTGACAGCAGGGCACTCTCACATGTTACTCTGTATGAGTGGTTGTTGCTATTAATGTTTGTCGGTCTTTTGAAATGGGCGAATGGTTGGTGAAGTACCTGACTATATTGGGATATTGCTTTTTTTTGTTTTGTCTCAGGCACAGTAGGGTCAAAATTAGTGGCACAGGTCTTCAAAATGCTGTGCTTGGAAATTGAACAGCTTCACTCTGCTGTGCATCCGTTGACGTTTACGTGAAAACTAAAAAAAATTTTTTTTTTTTAAATCTGCCTCCATTAATTATCAAGTGCTTGGAATTTCTCACACCTTCTTCAAAGACTGAATGACACCAAAAAGATCTATCGGGGGTCAACAGAAGCACAATTGCCTGACACAGGCGAGCAGAAACTGTGACCCCACTGTGCCTTGAAATCGGACAGACATATATAGCACCTAAATATAGTCAGGTACCTGGCCTTTCTTTCGCCCATCTTAAAGACTGAATAATGTTAACACACAAAGTAACATCCACCCAACAGCGCCCCCCCCTGTAGACACACTGTACACTGATTGCAGAGTATGGTGTATCACTGGACTATTTCTCAGCCAGGACTGGTCGTGGCCAAGAGAAAGTCCAGTGCATTAACTCTTCTATTGTTCCCAGTTTGTTGTTTTTATTGCATGTATTGTTACCACTGGACCGAGCTAGGCCAAATGTTTTCCCCGTTTCCAGTGTTTGTGCCAAGAAGAAACTGAAACTGAAGAAACTGTTAACTGGCTGCAGCTTCATATTTACCATAATAATAAGAGTGGTATCGATCAAACACTCGGCAAAGAACGAAAAAAAGTGTTTTTCCCAAAATGACAAACCTTTTGTTTTAAAAAAAAAAAAAAAGACAATAGAGGAATATAATTTTTGTATTTATTCATGGTCTTTTTCAGGTTACATCAGTCTAGACATAATGGTAGAATACAAAACTAGCAAACTGAAATAGTCTCTTAAAAGAATACTGATTAAAGATGGTGTTTTTTTCTTTTTCTTTTTTTAATGCAATATCACTTATATTATTCTGTCTCCAAGTGAGTCTTGTAGGTAAAATGCAGTAGTTAGATGTGAAGGGAGTTTAAACCAGTGGTTCTCCGCCAGTGAGTCATGGAGCTGTCGTAATTGAGGTGTGGATGTGTGGAAATCATGGAAAATTACACCCATTTTTTTTATGTCTGTGAAAGGTGCCAGCACCTACACACACCTTTGGAACATTGGAACATTGGAATTTTGAAATCTGAACATCTAATAGCCGATATATGTTTTGATATTATTGGAAAAATTATAATCTTGTATATATTTTAAAAAGAAGATGATCTGCAGAAATCACTGATGACTTAGGGAGGAGATGATGTCCAACAATCTCTTGCCTATTCTCGACTGCACTTTGTTCTCCTTGGTTTCATTGCGACCAGAGGGAATGCTGCAAATTACATATCGCCAGATCACTTTTGTGAAAAATAACTTGGTATATCACTGTCTCATGCTGCTGACTGTGACTTCTAGGTCTGAATTTGTTATCCCGATGCAAAACCGGCTGAGAAACCACTGGCTTATAAAGCTCCTTTTAGAATAGCAGGCGAAGTGGCATCGCAGCAAGAGTACACCGACAAAGCAGCTCTAACTATGCGCAGAGTCTATGATGAGTTAAATGTGATCAAACAATGTTGAACTGGCAGACAGAGGGCTTCTCCTCACGACAGTTCTCGTCAAACCACTTCCCACTGGAGGCCCCGGACAGGACGGCACAGTTCTGGGACTGGCCGCCGTCCGGCTGAGGGGACCGGGAATTGGACGTGTCCCAGTTTTTGTATGTGATGGTGACGCCGGTCTGGTCGATCCAGGTGCCCTCAGTCACTATGTCGTTGATGCCCAGCCAGATCTGCTCGTCCGGGCCGACGCTCTGGCGGATGTAGTCTCTGAGCTGGTCATTCTGATTGCTGGATGTGGGCAAACTGAGGACGCCGCCCTGGGCGTTACAGTCTTCGCTGGCATCGTGATAGCGCTTCTTCACGGGGTCAGCCAAGAAACACTTACTATGAATCTTTATGCCTTTCAAACAGACTGAAGAGGAAAATAAAAGGGAGAATATGGTTAGCTAGAACCAAACTGTGATTCAGTGTCATCTTCAATGTTTTTTCCTTTGGAGGAAGAGTTATCTCTGAGGATTGCCATTTGATAATATGAATAAAAGTTGTCCCATGGTATTTTGGAGACAGGGTACGAGCACAAAATCCTCAGTGATAATGAGCAACATGGTGAAAAAGGTGCTTTGCATCAGTGATTTTTAGATATGCAGGAGCAACTGGATATCATTTTGTGTTCCGAACAAGAGATCACAGAAATGTTCGCCATGTGCTTTCCACATTAAAACGCGCGGTTTCAAAGACTACACGTCTGCCATCTGTCTTTAATTTTAAGAGACGCATGCCTCAGACTATTGGCCACAACTTGAATACATCGCTGGTGCCCTAAACAACGCAGCTCATGTCACGATATCAATAAAATCTCTCAGCCCTCCCCTTTAAATGTTCACAGTTTATCTCCGCCGACAGAAGTGAGGCTAAGAAGTGTTGTTTGTCTTCGTTTTCTGTGATGCTAACGGCTGCCTACCCACCCTCCACAGGGGATCACAAACTAGGCTCAGCTACTGAAGAGCATCGCTAAGACTTGAAGGTTTTCATCTCGCTCGAGAAAACTTCAGCAGGTAGAAGTTTACTGATACGGGCTTAAACCTGGATAATCTGCAAGTCTGTTAGGACCTGTTAGGAAACCCCGGGGTAAAAAAGAGACATTCGGCCCCTTTTGACCCCAACTTCTGGCCCCAGTGTTTTCTATGTGTAAATTGCCATGTTCCATACTACTTACCGATGTGATGTTGTTAAGTAAATGTTTTAATAAATATACTTAAAACAGTCATAACACAATCTAATGAGGTCGATTTTTGAGTGTGCTGTTGATGCACACAATTCTCCCACAATGCAGTGCACAAAGGAGCTGGAGGGGGAGCTCACAGCGGGAAAAAATTAAAAGAAATCGTGGGTTGTGGTGAAACAGCTCCAAAAAATGTTTTCAAAGTTGCTGTTTGATTGACATGTGACAACACACATATTAAATATGCAATATTTAATATCTCTATAATATATAATAAAGTATAGGTGCGTTTCCACCAAAAGTTCCAGGAACTTCCTAAGGACTAATGTACTTTCTCTGGGGGAAAAGTTCCTCCAGTGCCTTGTGAATCTCAGCTAAATAGTAAGACCAAAGCCCCGTGAGGATTAAGTACAAACTTAGCCTGCTAATGTATCAAAAGCGCGACTTTGGCCTTCCACATCATTTGTACGCGTGGAAGGTATAGAGTGATGACGACATATAAAGTGAAAACGGACATCTCCCACTTCCCCAGAACTTAATTCTGACCCTGGTTCCTCCGGCTGAACCGAAGACAGGGGAACTGAGTTCTTTAAAAGGTTCCTGTTCCCCAGGAAAAGTTCCTGCAGCAGAAACGCACTTATGTTGATATTTTTGTATACTAACTGCTAAAACCGTGTACTTTAAAAGGTTTGCATGTAGTATTGATTCAGGACATTGACGATAACTCTGTGGTGATTTGATTATAACAACATTACTCAGGACAATGCAAAATGAGAGCACTTTATAAACTAAAATAAAGCTCTGAAAACAGGATTTTGGCACAGGGCCCCAAGATAAGGTCATAATGCAGGATCCAGCTCGGTGTACGTTGTGCCGTAGTATTGCATATTCCTAGTAAAAGGAGATCACTCATACTGTATTATGCACAACTGGATGACACGCAGCTGTCCACTTTGCCTGATTAGTAATCCAGCCACGTCCACGTTGTTAGTAATCTAGTGAGATTCTCCCGGTTGTGGGGCACATTTGGACAAAAGAGTCTTACTTAGAGAAGTATTTATATTCTTTTGCTAATTTAAACTAGATCCACCTCTATAAGATTCAGTTTTACCTGTCTGCAGGGCCTGTTTTTCCTTCAGAAGGTTGAGCTCCTGGAGAATGTCGTTGATCTGTTTCTGCAGCTCCTTGATGGCAGCATCCTTTGTCGTTTCTGAGTCCAACAGCAGCAGGGACACAAGAACGTTTAAGTCAGGTGGCATGAAATTTAGTGGGAATTTGTGCGTAAAAGAACCTCTAGAGATATATTCGAATAAGGTCTGATTTCACACGGTTTTAAGCACACAATTATGAGGAAGGCACCACATAGAAGGAAAATCAAGAAAATTCAATTTGATAGCAGTTATCTCAAACAACCCATAACGCAATCGTGATGTGTAAATAATCTGTCATCCTTCATACAGACAGATGTTTTCCATCTACCTTTCTTCACTGGCTTCTTCTTCGCTGGAGTCTGCTGAAACGAGCAGTTCACCAGCAGTAGTACTCCCAGCAGCACACACACTCCTTTGAACTCCATGGTTAGACCTGTTGAATGAGGCTGCTCCAACGTGGACGCTTGCAATTTATCTCTCTCTCTCTCTCCCTCTCTCTCTTTCTCGTTCTTTCTCACACCCTCCCTCCCATCCCTCAGAACAGGGAAAAATACTTAACTGCCATTTGCAGGAATAACAACCTTAGTGGCGTTAGAGGATGGTGTGTACGGTGTGTGTGTGTGTGTGTGTGTGTGTGTGTGTGAGAGACACACACACACACACACACACACACACACACACACACACACACACACACACACACACACACACACACAGATGGCTCCAGACACTCTGCATGGAGGACCAGTGCTAACCAGAGCCAGGTCTGGACAGCAGGTGGAGACTGTCAGACAGGGCGAGACAGTGTAAAACTGTAATGACATAACCCCGTACAGTTTTCATCAGTGTCTGAATAAGAAATTAACAAACACTGATTCATCTGTTGCATAAAAGCTTAAATAACTTGGTTACAATTTATTTCTTGGTTCAAAAGACTGCTAAAGTCTTGAAAAAAAAAGATGGAATAAGACTTTCTTTGCTAAAAGCTGGTCAAAAGGTGTTTTGGAAACTCTTACGCATAGCCTCATTTGGAAAAATTTGCAGCCCCTTATCATTTCATCAATGATCCTCCTCAGACATTTTTTCGTTTCAAACTCTGCAGCGAGAGCTCCGGCCATAAATAGGAGTTTGTTTTGGACTCGTCCACTCTCGGCCTGTGCACACGCCCTGCAACAATCTGAGGGGAAGAGTTGAAACGATCCAGTCACATCTGGTTTCTCTGGAAGACGTCCACTTCACATAGTCCTCAACTGACACGTGGCAAAGACAACACGACGCAGAGAGGCTGGGCTTTCCCTGTGCAATGCTGTTGTGACAGTACAGCACTGACTTCAGATCTGAGAACTCACCAGAATGTTGACTATTCCATTTGTTTCTTTACCAAAAAAGTAATGAACTCAAGGTTGGTGGGTGTGGACCAAAAACACCCAAGATCCATCAACAGAAAAATTCCAAAAAATTCACTGGTTTCACTTTCTCAAATGTAAATATTAGCAGTTTTTTAGTCTTCTCTGATAATAAACTCAATATATTTAGTTTTGAACTGTGAGTCAAAGAAATCAAGCAATTTAAACTCTCAAAACTGTATTGGTTTCAGACCTAAATCAGACCTTTGATTAATGATAACTGGGACCCTGGGATCTTCTACAGCGGTTGATGTACTCTGATTCAAATGCCAATAAATCTCCATTAAGAGACAAATAAAAGGCTGCTATCTCCATCAGTTTGAGTGCAAACACGAATTCGGGTTACATCAGACTTTATACACACGTTTTGGTGTTTATTGAAACATTAATACCATACAACAGTGTATTTAAACTGCACCAAATACATAGGCAAGCAGACTGTGCAAATTTAAAGTTTTATTAGAAAACTATGTATACATGTACAAACATACTGTGGATAAAGTGGTTGATCTCAACCAAGGAAGCCAACTTTCTGTCTCTTCTTTCCCAAACTCTCCTCCTGTTGCAGCAGTTTCATGAGCGGAGCGTGAAGAGCTTTCCCGACCCGTTTACCTGCCTGGAGACAATGAAATACTTTAGTACTATTCTACCATTAGTACTGTTCTGCATTTCCACACAAAACAGTATAGTGGGCCAAGACTTAATGGTAGAAGGGAGTAGATGGAATCTTTACATTTTGTCCAATAATGCAAGAATTCTCAATGCAAACAGGTTGAAACTTTACAGGAAAAGTGTTTTTATGGACCATAAATATTACACATTAATAATTTTTTGATATGCCACGGTAACGGTTAAATAAAAGTAGTATAAAACCACATGATGCTAATGTTTCGGTTGTGGCTAGAGGAGGCCAGATGGTCGAGGAGGAGGGGTGGACTCACCTCTGTCATTTCAAAGATGCTCTCTGGGTCCAGGCTGCCTCCGCCCACCTTCCGCACGCCGGTGACCGTGCCCTTGTGCGTGACGGAGATGATCAGGCTCGCCACAGAGCAAGCCTTCTCCTGCAGGGTCGCGTCCACCACGTGCCTGTGGCCCACCTGCAGGAAAACAGTGTACACTGTATGTTCCACTGTTTGCGTGACAATGGGCGTTGGAAATTCCTTACACCTGAGTATCGGCAAGTGAGCTTACCTTGCACAAGGTCACTATACAGGGGACGTTCTCTACATTAAGTCTCATACAGTCGTACGGGTCATCTGACAGCTCGATTTCCTTTCCTCCTTCGTCATCCGCTGATATATGCACTCTGGGAATTCTGCCAGTAAGGGGATCAGAGGACTGTGTATAAGCCTTTATGAACAAGTAGCTCATTAAACTGAAAGCTATGACAGCTGTAAGAGCTCATAAAGACTGACAATCCAATCATAAAGACCCAAATAAATATCAGAATGACACTTTACTTACTTCGTGTTGAAGAGAGCTGCCTTGATAGCGATTGAGATGGCATCGTACAAGTTCCCATCACACTGCAGGAGCTGAGGGGACATAACGGTGTGAGATGTTACCTTAGTGAAGACGACGGAACCGAGTACTCAGATCAAATAAGCTGTTCTTATGTCAAGTGCGCTGCTTTGATTTATTCCTCAACTGAAGCCCAGGAACGCTTTGTCCAGGAGAGACACTGTTTGTTGAACAGCATGTCAAACGCAAAGATGAGTTAACGTGTCGTATCGTACAAGTAGGAGTAGATCAGAAGTACGGAAGCCAAATAAAGCTGAGCCAAAACCACGCACCAGCACATCCACATAGAGCACCCAGCAGTGTTCCCCAGCACTGATACAGAGGCCCCTCAGGTCCACACTGTGTTTGTTGTTAAAGACTTTGTAGAGGGTGTTGTTCAGCTCCGTCCCCAGCTCCTCACCTCCTCTGCCCTCAAATTCAGGGGTCGCATTGGCCGAACTAGGAAGGAGAAAACAGGACAATAAACATGTGCGGTAACAGAATATCTATCAGTCCGGGAGGTTTCATTCTTTCTTGAGTCAGTGGGGAAAAGGTGAGTAAGAGCAAGTAGGGAAAGCAGTGAGACTGACTGACCCTGCTACCCTTCACCACACACATTGCATATTTATGGTTTTTATAAATATATATCTGTCTCTCTCTCTCTCTGTAAACACATCTCACAGAGAACAGCTAATACTGCAGTGGCAGGGAATCCATAAAAAACACTACCAAGTGTATCATCGTGTGTAGTAAATACTTACTACCTCTACTGTAGTAAGTATTTATTACTGAACTTGTCACAAGTTGCAACTCCTCTTGTGGGCACCAATGAGTGGAGGCTGGTGTATAAACAGAATCAAAGCTAATATAGTAAGCTGAAATCATATAATATGTGCCTTCATAGGCTCAGTTCTAATTGTTCACAAATACTTTACGCCAATAAACAGTTAAAAATGTCCCTATGGTTGTCTTCGAGGATTCTGGAAATACCTTCAAAAACAGTGGTAAGCAAGGCTGGATTATCAAACCAGGCAGAGCAGGAAACTGCCCCTTGACCCGAAGGGCACTCGAGCACCCCGGGTTCATAGTGTGGCAATTTGTGGTAATTTCAGTATTTGTAGTTTTATATGGGAATAAGCAAGGCTGGGTTACGTAACAGGGCAAAGCAGGCAGCTACCCTGGGATCCCAAAACTACAAGTTACAGGCAACGGGTGTGTCAACTGTTTGGTGCTAATTTAAATCTCTCTATTTAGTAAGGCTCATGCAATTCTAAATTACAATTATTAAATGATTATATGCTGCTTATAGAAGTTAAATAGGAAGTGAAGTTTTAACAAAATTTAATATGCCATTTCATAACTTGAAAAACTTTAAAATGTATATAGAAAAAGTGAAATATAAGCCTCATCTTTAAAACTCTTCAATCTTATTTTACTCATGGCAATATGCACCATACCTACCAGTCAACGAAGAACTCCAGATAACCTTCATTCGGCACCATGGGCCTTGGTTTTCCTATTTCAGCCTTAATGCCAACCAGAACCGCTGTGTGGCCCTGGCAGGGAGACAAAACAGAAAATAATAATAATAGTCAATCAATCAGTGGAAATACGTACCAAACAGAAGGTAGTAGAAATGAGATCATCTCGGGTATAACTACTAAACAGGACAACGTTCAGAAGAAAAGATTTAGTGCATGTTTCTGTTTAAACAGAAAATGAGCCAACATGTTGGACTCTGTATGTTTATCGGTACCAGTGAGACTTTGGCTGATCCGTCTGTGTTGGACACCACATCAGTCTCTACTTCCATGTGTCTGTAGTCCTCGCAGCCTCTCCCGTCCACTCGCAGATCATCCTGATGGCAAGAATCGACATGTCAACAACGCCACAAGCCTCCGTTAGCAAAATGCTAACGCATTCTAGCCCACCGGCGTCGTGGAGCACGACACCCTGCCGTGGCATTTATCGGACTGATTTGACTAGCGGGGGTCGAAGGACCCCGGAGGGTCGCCGTCGGTAACTTACCCGTATACCGTGTAAAATGTACACTTTTTCAGCCTCGCTGACTTGAACTGTTGCCATAATGGCGTGAAAACACTGGCAGCATGCGTGCGCGTCGCTCTTCCTCTACGCCATCACAAGACGACGAGAGAAAAAAAAAAAAAAAAAAGAAAAGAAAAAAAAGATGACACTCCTTTGAGTTTGTCTGATTTGCTCGCCTGGGTGTCCCAGAAGATGGCGACCCCGCCCGACCGGTGCTGCCGGTCTCAATAACAGACTGAAACTTAAAAACACTGTTTTAAAAATACATTTCGGTGCGTTTACAGCGTCTTGTTGCGTAAAGTGATGGCTAAGTTTGCTCTGTTTGATGTTTACGCTGAACTAGGATTTCAACCTCTGTCACTACACTATCACAATAAATACATAAATAAAAAAATAAAAAATCCTGTGTGACTTAAATGCATTAGAATACATGAAAGCTAGGCCTGATTACCAAATGGACCAAGTGGGGTAACTTCCCGGGGGCCCGAAAAGCTCCAGGTTTACTGGGTCTACTATATTTATGTCTACATAATTTGATTAATCACAAAATCATTAGAGATATGAAGTAGGATATCAACTAAGACAGGTCCTGCGTCCCCCATCTTGTTGCCCCGGTCTTGAAGAGGGACCCTGTCTCAAAATCTGGTTTTAAGGCCTGAAATGTTTGTGGTTTATATTGAGCTCATTTGTTGTAAAGCTATTCTTAATCAATACGTATTCATTTATCAAATCACTTTAATACGACATTGGGCAATTGTCTGCATTGTCGTATTAATCCATCATAGGAGTAAGGCTGCAACCAACAGTTATTTTCACCATCAATACAATGACGTGATAATTATTCTCTTTAATAATAAACTGATTGTTCAGTGGATAAAATGTTAGAAAATAGGGAAATATGCCCATTACTATGCACAGAAGCCCAAGTTAACATATTGTAATTACTTCCTTTAGTGTGACCAACAGTAAAAGCCCCAGAATTTTGAGTTTACTCTCATAAAAACTTGGGAAACTAGGCAATTTTCACATTTGGGAAGTTCATACCGCTGAATTTTCGCCAATTTTTTTTCCTATAAAAATGTCTCAAATGAATAATCGGTTGTCAAAACACCTAAAATACTTAAAAACGGCAGTTCTAGATCACTGGTTGGTTTCTGGGAGCCTGAGGAATAACGAAACTGCCATGTACAACGGGGGTTAGTAGGGGCCCCAATACCAAATCTTTGCCCCATAGCCTCCAAGGAGGTTAATCCGGCCGTGCGTGAAAGGCACAAACTGGGGCTGAGACGCGGTAGAACAAATCCAGCAGACGATATGAAACAGAATCCCCCAGTATGAAGAGAAATTAGGAGGCTCACATCAGTATTTGATGCACAGATAAGAGAAGGTGCCGCCTGGCAGACTCGGCGCAGGGAGGTCGATGCCCACACAAATCCATTGGAGACTTCCTGGTTAGCTTTGCTGGGTTTTGTTGTCCCGGCGCCCGCAGAGCTTTCTGGACCCGACAGAGGAGCGGGCCTGTTTCCATTCTCGGTCCTCGGCCGGTGGGTCGCACACGGATAAAAAAAAACGCCAGCGAACACGCCCGTCGACACCGAGGCGGCGGCGAGAGTGGGAGCCGAGCCGAGCCGAGCCGAGCCGCAGGGGCCGCGGAGAGCAGCAGTCCGGGGATCAGTGAGGCTAGCTCGCACTGAGCTATCAGGCGGAGCCGCGGGGGGGGGGGGACTCCCACTCTCACTTTTAGTCTGTTTTAACTTCGCGAGTCTCCGAACTTCGCGGAGACTTCGAGAAAACTCTCGTAGACAAGCCAGGAGGCTGCGAGGTAGGTTTTTGCGACATGTTACTCTTTCAATAGTCAAATAACATTCGGTATATAGCGACTGGAAATCCAGATATCCTGCCCCAGCCGCAGGAGGAACTTCCTGCTCGGGTCGATTCCATCAGCGCTTTCTGGAACTGAACCCCTTTACGATGCCATAATCACCGCACATGCCCTGTTAATCATCGCAGGAGGTCATTTTAGCGGCAGCAGAAGAGGCTCTGCCCAAGGGCACTACAGCAGGGCAGCTGTGCACAGAGAAACCGATTTTGATTCCCTAGTTCGTACACACCGAGTTTTCCAACACATTTTAGTTCATGCCTTCTTTGCCCGCGACTAAATCTAATCAGCCAAAACTCTAAACGGGTGTAAACACGAAGTTGCCGGTTATGTCCCTGTCAGAATAATTAACCAAAGGGCTGCAACTAACAGTAATTTTCATGATCAGTGAATCAGTCGGTTCATTGATTTTTGGTAATTCTTAACAGGTGGCCAACGCAAAAAAAAAAAAAAAAAATGGGAAGGGTCCTCAAAAAGCCTAGAATTAAACGGTTGTATGGAGCCGAAGTTTTGAAATTTCACATCATTTGTCGGCTGCATGTGTGTGTCTGTGCCTTGCATCTGAAACAGCGTTGGAGCCTCTCAGCTCTCGCAGGGGAACCATCACGCAGCAATTGCAGTATGTTGAGATTGCGCAGACTTTCTTAAATGCGCTATAAACGTTTCATCGCTGATACCGGTGCTCGTTCATACCCGTTAATTCAGTTATGGGTAAAAGTGTGACCATGGATGTGTTTAAAAAAAAAAAAATTGGACAGACGCCCGCTGAGGCTGCACGTGTACGGGGCCCCGACTTTTGGGGTTACATCGCAGCAAGTTTATTTAGTCCTGAGCATGTCAGTCAGAAAACAGTTATAAAAATATCATTATATAGTTTTTCTAGAGTCCAGATTTGAAAGACGCCCAGTTTTTTCTTGACACAAAAAAACAAACAAGAAAAGCAGAACTCCTAACATTTAGGAAGCTAGAATCAGCAGAGGTTTGGCATTTTTGACTGGAAAAAAAAAACCATGGGAACAATTGATCAATCATAAGAATAGTTGCTGGTTATTTTTTGGTTGACCAACAAAGCGTGTGAGCTCTGTTAAATTGCCGTATTTCTTCGTCCGCCACCACATCAAACCGACCCAAACAGAGCGCCTGCGGTGTTTCCGCGTTGAAGCTTCGCGCACAGGTCGCTGGTTTGACTTTGCGCTGTTGCAGCAAACCCTTTCTCCCAGTCGGGAGTTCCGGATATCTTATCATCCGCTTGCGCTTTATTTGGAAAGCAGCGGTTACCCGAAGTGGTCCCGCCGTAGGGTTCAGACACGGTGGCTTCGACGGCTCTGAAACACCTGAGTGTACTTTAACATACCGACGCGGAGGGACATAAACCGACAGGTTGCCACTTTTTAGTACACAAAGCTTCAGGTTCAGTGCGCTGCCCAACGAGGTTATCGGTAAAGTGAGATCACATTAGCGTGTTAATGAACTGTTTGCTGCCCCAGGAGGTCCCGTGTCTCCCTCTCGTCTCAACCTCACACGTCTCGTCGCACCCTTAATCCTTCCTGCCCACATTGGTTGCCCCCCATTGCTCTTCGCTGTCAGTTACTTTGAAATTTTTTTTTTACTCTAGCAGCAGGTGATCCAATGTACCCACAAGCAGGCGTACATTTGGCATTAGCTCGCTGCCACAGAATAAATCTGCCATTTCCACGCACTGTATCTAATCCCACAGGGACTGCAGAGGCGTCACAGTTAGTGGCATTGCAGCAGCTCTCAGCTGTTGTGTCTTTTTTCCTTTGGGTTGACACAAATAAAGAGGGGCTGTTCTGCAAAGTGTTTCTGTTACAATCAAGTTAGTCAGTTGGTTGTTTTCATTGTAAATGCAGTCATTCACTGAGGGAAACCTATAGACTCTACTACAAAAGAAACCATTCACTGAGTTGACGGCCGATAATGAACTCTGGTTTTGCAGTTAGCCTTACTCCAGGTCTTTCATGACTTTTTATTGTTGCGTGTTTCTATCCCGTCGGATCATCTGCTTTTTTTAATAAACATTGTTTTTAGGGCAATCATGGCGTCTTTGTTTCTATTGGAGTGAATCGTAAAAGCAGTTCACATAACAATCACATTACAGGGCAGTTATCAAGCGTCCTGTATCCCCCTCCCTGGAACCAGTTTCACTTGAAATGGGCTACTCCCACCAGCTGAGTCATTCTGACAGTCGTGAGGACGACCAACAGTTAGCTTGACTGAAAAATATAAAGCAAAACCTGTTTAACAAGGATTTTGTCCAGGTTCTTGAAATTGATTTGTCCTACAGTGACAAATCACGCAGACGAGTAAAATGACCTTGATAAGATTTCACTGTGTTGATGACGAAAACGATAATGCCTGCACACACATTCATTCAAATGGACAAAGTTTCGTTGGATTTTTGTCAGGTCAGAATGTTAAAAAATGTTTACAACACCCAAATATGTACCAATGGGCTGATAGGCTTTATGATGAAAGGTGAAAAAAAAAAAAATCACCAGTTCAAGTAGAATACAAAAAAAACTCGGACAAAAGTACATTCACCCGTATGTGAAATCAACCAAACTGAAGAAGAGCTTATGCCAAGTTGCCAGGCTGAACACACACAGGCCGCTAGTTTTGCTTCTCAGTTTGATTTGCAATATAACAGCACTAAAAAAAATTATGAATGTCCTGTCCCAGTTGACCTAAGTGTAGGGCTGCAACTGACTAACTAAGCAAAGGGTAATAGACATCTGAGAAAGTTAACAGACCAAGTAGAATACAATGGAAACTCAAGCGAAAAGCACAATATATATATATATATATATTACCTGACATAAAGCAGTAAAAACATATTTAAAAGGAAAATATTCGCACATAGGCATCATATTTTTCTCTTAACCTACACTAATGTAAATATATGTTATGGTTTAGACTATGGGCGGCTATCGACAAAAAGCTTCACCATAAGTGAATCAAAATTTACAAAATGGAATCTCCGGGGTCGTATCATGTTTGTTGCCTATGCAAAGTACGTATCTAAAGGAGGATAGAGGGGTAGGGCTGAGGGTGTCCACAGTTTCACACTTGACAGATTGACTCTGTTTTGCCAGAAGAAACGAATCAATGGCCACTTTAAGGGTGTTCTGTTATTGCGTCATTGGACAATGTATCTATGACGTAACAATGTGCACGCAGCATCTCAGTGTGTCACTGAAGCCGGTTAAGGTGGAGCTCATTTTGACTACTTTATACACTTTTAAGTAGTTTAATCTAGACAGTGCATCGTGTGTTAAAGTCGCCACCTGTTCTTTTATGAAAAATCCTAATCCACATAGTCACTTTGTAACTCCAGCTGTGGAGTAAATGTACTTCACTTTACCGTTTACTACCACAAAGATGGTTCAGTAATCCTCGACTTGCATTGAAAGTGATAGCTGCAGACATACCAGACCTCCAACTTGACCTCCCACCGTGCCCGACCCCTGCTGTGTGATGAAAAGGGTCAGGGGGCGACGCCGCGTGGTTGGGGTCGGTCATACTGCAGGAAGTACTTGGGAGTTCATTTTCTATCAACACAATGTTCAGTGGATAATCTGAACCCGGCTAGTTCACATGATTTACTACTCTCTGTTCATGTGAGACCTATTCTATAGTGCTCATTGTGTAAGTCTTGGCAGGGTTTGTGTGAGTTTTACCATCTTTGTTGTTTCCATATTTTTCTTCCTTTAGTAAAATAAAAAGGGTTATTTTTCAAGAGATTGCAATGCATTTTTTTAGAAAACAGTCCTGTATAAATATGCTGTGTATTGTTTTTTGCTATATTGTTTCGAAAATCCACGCAGTGGCTCTGTGAGGCTGTATGTAGGCACAGTGGGGCTTGAACTTTGAAATCCTGACCTCGTGGTGGCGCGAAGTCAGAGGATCATCAAAGTCAGTAGGAATCCTCCTTTGTGGACCATGAATGTCTGTACAAAATTTCGCTGCAGTCCATTGAATAGGTGTTGGGAATTTGTCAATCTGTACCAAAGGGGTGGACCCACAAACTGACACTGCCGTCCATGCAGCCAGCATGGCTAAAAAAAAGATAGTAGAAGTAAAGAAGTAAAATCTAAAAAACATTTCATAGTTAAACAGATTATTCAATTTTTTTACTCTATTTTGTTTTTCTGTTGTAATGAAAAAAGGCCCGACACATGGAAAATGCAGGAGCGCAGTTAGCATGATATACTTTATCCCACCACTGAACAATTAAACTCACAGGCTCAGATGAACCTGTAACACAGAATGGTGGAAGTCCTCAACAGGTTGCAGAGAGGGGATCGGGGTCTGTAAAGAGGATCCAGATCTGGGCTGTAATGGACCGTGAGATGTCTTTGCTCAACCCAGAAATGACTTCGATTAATTTGCTCCCGCATGTGCCATATTGTTTTCATTCTGTTTATGTTCCTGTCCTTGGGGAAACACAACTGCCGCTGCCAGGATCATCGGCCAAGCCCTAATTGATGCGGACATAAACGTGAGATCAGGCTATCGCTCAGTTGAGCCTAATGGATAGATTGAATCCTCAGGGATGTCCCGGCCATCTGATTGCGCTCACGGTGAGCTCCGGTTTTAGTGAGGAGAAGGGCGCCGGGGTGCAGCCGTACTCTGGGAATGAGCTGTTTGATTCCGGTCTGTGTTATCCGTCTATACTAATGAGGCCTATTTTTGGTTTTCTGACATTTTAGCCCCTTTGAAGTCACTTCATCCTTATCAGCACACACTCTGACCTGCTCACTTGCTTATTCATACAGCTCGTCTCCAAACAGCGCTGAACACACACTCAGGCCCAGCGAAGGTCAGTAGAGCTTTGATAGGCCACATTGTTTTGCTTCACTGTTAAGACCAAATGGTGAATTGCAGCCTCCGAGTCCAACAACAGCCTGTTTTCTTTGCTGCGAGAGGAATTCGCATGGATTGTGTAGCCTCTCGGGATTGGGCCAGTCGTTGTTTGTTCCTCCTTCCCTTAATGCTTCCTCCTGAGTATTGTCCTCAACGTCGTTTGCGGATTCACTGCGTCTTATTAGGCCCTGTCTTTCTTTATATTCCTTAAGGATGTAGAGTACTTATTAGTCTGTTTACACAGGCTCTTAATTGTTGTAGGATAGCACTTGTAGTAATGCAGACAGGACATTTATATAGAGCTGTAACAACATCTGAAACAAAAATCTGAAACACAATCACTGCTATTTTGATAGTTGACTAGTAGTTTAAGGCTTTTTTCAGTCAAACGCACCAAACATTCTCTCGTTCCAGCTCCTGGACTGTGAGGATTTGCTGTTTTTCTTTGTCTTACGTGATGGTAGATTTATAATTCTGGGGTTTTGGACAACAAACAAGACATTTGAGGATGTCACCTAGGATTCCAGAAATGTGTGGAGGGCATATTTGCCCATTTTCTGACATTTTATAGACCAAACAGTGTATATGACAGTGTATGTAAATAATCATTAGTTGCAGCCCTACACTTACACCGTCTCTCATTGACACAGACTGAACGGAAATCCCTCATCTAACTCTCTAATTCCCTTTTTTCTTTCATTTTCTTCCTGTCCCTCTGCTCCCCCTCTTCCACGCCATCTGTCTCTCTCATCACTCTCCGCAGCATGTGGTTGGAGCCACGGGCCTTGTAGGATGAAGAGCCCGGCGCACCGCACCAGGGACATCGAGCGGCAAGCTGGCTACCTGAAGCCCGAGCACTGCGCCCCTCCCCCGCTCCGCACCAGCTCCGACACCATGTGGTTCATCCGCGACGGCTGCGGCATCGTGTGCGGCATCATCACCTGGTTCCTGGTCTTCTACGCCGAGTTTGTGGTGGTGTTCGTCATGCTGCTGCCTGCCAAGAACGTGGCCTATAGCCTCTTCAACGGGGTGCTCTTCAACGGACTCGCCTTCCTCGCACTCGCCTCTCACGCCAGGGCTATGTGCACAGACCCGGTCAGTCAGGCTCTGATACTCTGATAGTTGGTTTGGGAGCGTGTCGGCCAGTTAGCTGACCACTTTCTCGTAGTGCTCTGCAGTAGACTTTGGTTAATTTACTAGGAAAAAATCGATTAGTCGATTAGTCGATCGACAGCAAAATAATCTGCAACTATTTTGATGACCGATTAATCGTCATTTTTCAAGCAAAAAATGCTAAACAT
The DNA here is from genome assembly GCF_016859285.1 of Xiphias gladius. Classification (NCBI taxonomy): domain Eukaryota; kingdom Metazoa; phylum Chordata; class Actinopteri; order Istiophoriformes; family Xiphiidae; genus Xiphias; species Xiphias gladius. Next base: position 17,941,796 of record NC_053423.1, on the reverse strand, counting down.
TGTCTGGTTCCAGCCCCTCAAATGTGCATATTTGCTGGTTTTGTGATAGTGAACTTAATATCTTTGGGGTTTTTGATTGTTTGTTGGACAAAAAATAAATTTGAATAAGTCAGTTCGGGTTTTGGTAAATTGTGAAGAGCATTTTTCACTATTTTATAACATTTCATAGACTAAACAGTCTTTTTTTTCTCATTAAAAAAACCTTCTCTGATTCCCGCTTGTCAAGTGTGAGGATTTGCTACTTTTCTTTTCTTTTTTCTTTTTTTCAGTGGTAAACTGAATCTATTTAGTATGCGAAGTGTTCGTCTGACAATACAAATAATTTGATGACATCACCTTCGGCTTTGCTGACATTTCATAGAACAAATGATTGATTGATTAATTAGGAAAATGATACACGCCTCGTCAACTTTTCTCCCCTCTCTCGCAGGGAGCCGTGCCTAAAGGGAACGCTACCAAAGAATTCATCGAAAGCCTGCAGCTCAAACCAGGACAGGTGGTGTACAAATGTCCCAAGTGCTGCAGCATCAAGCCTGACAGAGCTCACCACTGCAGGTACAGCACTCACTATGTGAATATATGTGTTTAGATCCGGGGAAAGAGTACCAGTCTTCATTGCAAACTCTGCAACTTTTAAGATGTTGGTCTGGGCGGGCAGAGTGTTCCGCTAAAGTCTGCACCAAACAGAGGAGAGTCCCACTGGGGACTCCTGTCCTCATCTGTGTTTGTTCCTGCACCTCCCCTGTGTGTGTGTGTGTGTGTGTGTGTGTGTGTGTGTGTGTGTGTGTGTGTGTGTGTGTGTGTGTGTGTGTGTGTGTGTGTGTGTGTGTTTTTTTTTTTTTTTTTTTTTTTTTTTCTTCTTTGAGAGTAGCTGTGTAGCTTTTCCCTTTAGACTCCGCAGTTTGATAATAATGACTTTCCTCTGTGGCTGCTCAGTAGGTTTCCTGGGATCTGGAGGCATGAAAAGTGCAAAAACACTGCAGAGTAATTGAATTGTAAAGTGGGCGGGACTCTCCGTCTCAAAGACAAAAATGGGTGTTGTAATAGGTGATTTTTTTTTTTTTCTTTCTCTGCCTAATATTATGAGTCGTCCTTGTAGGTGGTTCGGATCGTGCACTTGTCTCTAATCATCTATAAGAATAACATATGAAACATGGTGGATCCTTCAGAAAGTGCATGAACAGTGCACACAGTGCTTCGCCAGATGATAAATGATGGGTTGTCAGGCCTTACCTGAGTTGTGAACCGGCTGCAGTTCTGTCAGATAAATACCCCCCACAAATATACACACACTCACTCCATACACACATATGGACACGCTCCGGCCACCATGATTGAGAGCATGCTGGCTTTGAAAGCTGTTCCAGTCTCACATCAGTCAGTGTCAACACTTCATGCCGCTGAAGATGGACTCTCTGCAATTTACTATGATCAAAGTTTTAATAAACTCTCGGTTCAGATGGGTCTTTTTCCTTCCCAAAAGTTTCTCCCTGTTCCCTGCTTCCCTATTTTTATTCCATTTTGTCAACTTTTTTATGTACCTGTGTGTCCACAGTGTGTGTAAACGCTGCATCAAAAAGATGGACCACCACTGTCCCTGGGTGAACAACTGTGTCGGCGAGAACAACCAGAAATACTTTGTGCTCTTCACAGTGAGTCTTTAACCGCCACGCCACGAAAATAAATGACTGCAAACGGAACGAGAATGCTCCACGCAATAATAAATAAAATAAATGTAAATTAATAAATAAAAAACACAAAAAAATTCAATAATAAAAGTGTAAAAAAAAAATTACACACCTTAACAAAAATGAATCATTAAAAAAAAAAAAAACAAGAAAATAAAAACAACACAAAATAAAATATGCAGGACGAAAGCAAAATAGGGAAAAACCTTACTGGCAAATGAATATCTAAATTACCAGAGATTCAGACAGTGAAATAGTACAATATTCTGCTTGATTAAGAGTCATGTGTTCATCTGTTCTAGCGTCAGTCAAGGAGGGGTCTCAAATTTAATAGAACATTGATGGTTTGTCATTGAGCTTGTAGATCACAGCTTCCAGAGGGAGGAGTTGAGTTAATAACATCTTGTTAACATTTACTCTTTGTTTTTTGTTTTTTTGTTGTTGTTTTTCAGATGTACATTGCACTAATATCCTTCCATGCACTAGTCATGGTGGCTTTCCATTTTGTGCTCTGTTTTGAAGAAGACTGGACAAGTGAGTAATATGGTGCAGTAGTGGCTCCTACATGTTTTGCTTTTATTTCAACTTAAAAAAAATTGACATTTTGGAAAATAGCCCACTTCAGGATTCATTATTAGATATTCCTCCAAGCCATAACCAGAATTTACAAACATTATTATTTGCTTATCTCCTGTTAGAGCTGACTATATTTTGAATGTACCTGAGGCATATTAATAAAGTGCTCAACTCAATTTTGTAGCTACAAGGTTTTGCACAGGTAACAGACTTCCTTTTAAAATGAAAACTCCTCTTCTCTCCCTCATCAGAGTGCAGTAACTTCTCTCCACCAGCAACCGTCATCCTCCTCATCCTCCTCTGCTTTGAGGGCCTCCTCTTTTTGATCTTCACTGCAGTCATGTTTGGGACTCAGGTTCACTCCATTTGTACCGATGAGACGGTGAGTGAGTCGGCAGTAAGTTCACTTCCACGTCACTCTACTGTGAACCTCCTGGAAGTGAACCTTGGCTGCGCTGATGGTTGGGTTCAGGTAGTCGGAAGTTGTGAGGTTGTTCTTTATCTAGAGAATCAGCTCTGAAGCCTCTGTACGAAACCTTCCAAGTGCCTTTTAAGCAAGTCACTAAAGCCCTTCCAGCTCTATGGAAAATGTGCTGTGGTGGCTCTGCCCCCCCCCCCCCCCCCCTGCAGGGTGCTGCAATGGCCACTCCACTTGGTAAAGGAGTGTAAAGGTCTCCTCTGAAACAGCAGTCAGGCTTTATTTGCATCCCAACATTACACAGGAGCAAGAATGTTTATCTGAACTTGCCCTGACATGTTCAGGAAGCCAACATGTAAACATGGTTTTAGAATACATTATTGTATTTCTTGTTTTTTTTTGTTTTTTTTTATTGTTTTGGTAAAAAAAAAAATATTTTAGTCTAATAATCAGAGAATTGGGGAAAAGTCTGGAGCACTTGTGAGAGATCTGAACTCTTGGATCTGTTAAAGGCGTCTTCATGATCAGAAAATTTTTTTTGTATTTGATATATTATATTTTTATATTATGACATTTATTGGACACTTTTCTCCAGAGCAACTTACACTAAATTCAACCTCCATTAAAACAAAAGAGTTCATTGCATAAACTTTAAAAGAGGAATTCCAAAGGCTGAGATAATCTCGGACATATTTTCTTAGGCCACAAGATGCTGCACATTATTGTAATTTTAGAAATGAGAGAGAGGTTGTTTGTTATCGTACAGAACAGTTTAGCCTCATGTAGGTTTACACCAATGAAACCTAAACCATATCTGTTGAAAAAACAAACAAACAAACAAACAAAACATTAATTTTGGGGTGTTGTGGTGACTAAGTGGTTCATTCCTAGTTGACACAGGTGGTAAAAGCAGGTGCGTTTTGATATTAAGGCAAACGCTCCTTGAGCAGCTACTTTGTTAGAAATACAACAGAAAGGCAACTGGTGCATCTGTTTACCGTGCAGCCAAAAAATATCCACTTAAAACAATCTGCTGACGCAAAAACGCCAAAAATGACCTTATCTTGTTTTGTTCACACAGTACAGTAATGAACAGTTGTGGTCAGCGATAACATGACGTGACAGATATTTTGTGTTTCCTGTGTGTTTCCTCCACTGACAATAAAAGCCACTATATAGAAAGGTAATCACTGATTGTAAGTGCATTGAATGGCTTTTGCTGAAAAAAATGCCATAAACAGCATCTAAATCTTAAGGATCATAACTGTCTGGCATCAACCATAAATGTCTTCCTCTCTCTTAATTCATTTTCTTGTCATCGCTCTACTGTCGTCGCTCTAATAAAATAATAAAATGCACAAAAAAAAAAAAACCCCTAGAAAGCTGAAGCCTAAGAAAGCTGTTCATAACAATATAATGAGGAAGGCCAGACTTAAGTCATGAGGAAAAAGAGACACACTTCAGGGTCAGTGATAGAGTTTGGTTAACCAGGCACAGGTCTCTTACCTGAAAAACAGTTTGCAGTTGAGCTGCCATTAGTTAATATATCGGCTCTGACATCCTAAATTAAGTCATAGTAATAGACAAAGGTTAAGGGTTATGCATTCATACAGTTGTTCACTCAATCAGGGCACAGATGTAAATAGGAGCAGGTAATTCACTTTGAGGCTCCAGGCAGGTTGAGGGTACTGTATTCTCTCTCTCTCGGCGTATCTGCTCAAACCACCCACGAGGATGATTCACAGTGTCATAATAGTCACTACAAAGATCATCTATTTCAGTCAATTTCAATCTAATGGGGCCTGCAGGGCTGTGTGTGTGTGTGTGTGTGTGTGTGTGTGTGTGTGTGCGTGCTGTCCTTCCATACTCGGAGTGAGTGTGTAACCTAACCCCGATAAAGACTCCTGAGAGGAAAACAAACAAAAGCTTCAACATGCTTCATTTTAAATCCTCTTTATTTGTTGTTATTGTCTGTTGGGACATTAAATTTTAAAGACACAGCTTTGGAACACGAATCAGTTCTGGAGACCCGCAACTTCTCATTGCTGTCATATCACACTCTTGCAGGGTATTGAGCAGCTGAAAAAGAGGAGAGAAGATGGGCCAAAAAGTCTAAATGGATGAATATGAAAGTGGTGTTTGGCCATCCGTTCTCTGTAGCCTGGCTGAGCCCGTTCGCAACACCCGACCACGGCAAGGCGGAGGTGTACCAGTACATCGTGTGAAAGCTGGAAACTAAGCTGAGCTCTGCTGCTTTGGACTTAGACTGATCAGTCCTGGTATGCCCTCCTATTGGCTGGACCTCAACGAGCATGAACTCCTCGTAACCACTTACACATTTTCTTTCATTTATTGAAATTTCAGGGTATTTCGTTGTGAGCTTTTACACTGTTTATTTTTTTAAAATATTGTCACCTTCTTTACATTTTATAGTTTCTCTCTTGGTGCTTACTGAGATCAAGGAGGTGTAGCTATACTAAAAAAAAAAAAATCTCGAACTCAACAGCGAAAGCTTCACAAGAAGCACTTAATAAAAGTTGTTGAAACAACACCAAGAGACTAAGTTCTGCCTTCTCCGGAGTACAGTTTCCTGCATCATTTCCTGCTTCCAAGACTAAACAATGTGAACTGAAGTCCAGAATGTTTTCACACTAAGCAACACAGCCCGGGTGCCAAGCCGGTCACCTGGTTTTGTCATCCTCTAGACATCATCCCTGTCACCTCTTGTATTGCTGTATTTCTGTCGATGCAAAAGTTTTTTTGCTGGATACTGCTGACGATTTGCCTTAGAACCAGTGCATTAGTGAACGGTGGCATCTGCTATTTTTTTTTTTTTTTTTTCCCCTAATTCTGTTATTTTGCCTTAATGTGAGAGTCAGCATTAGACAGGATCACACTGGTTAATATTATTTTAAATGGGTTTGTCGTATCCTTCTGCGATGCCGGATAAGTGGATGTGTTCAGAGTAAACGTCATCAAGTTTTCTTTTGATTCACATTGACTTGTTGTCTGCACCAAACCCCACCTGTCTGGCACGCTAAGAAAGTTTGAACAAATCACGTGCAAGAGCAGTTTGAGCGTGTCCTTTTGTTTAGAGGAGCTATTAGCCAAGCGTGGTCAAAAGGCTGTAGGATAGAGAGCTGCATTAGCCTCACAGTGGCCAGTTAAAGTTATAATCCTTAAGATTTCAGTCGTGGTTGATCTGGTGACACCTGTGGTTACTGATGGTAGCAGCAAGTGCGGTTTAATATCACAGCAAGTGCTCGTTGAGCAGCTACTTTGTCAGAAACACAACAGAGGACCAACTGGTTGATTTTATTTACAGTGCAGCCTGACAAACTCAAAAGAAGCCAGTCAGTAATTGGTTGTGTTACATGATGCCATAAGCAACAGCGATCTGATTTCATGCTGCACGTGGTGCGAGTAGTTTACCACACAACGGCAGGGCACAGTGAAAGGAGTTGGTTACCTTGCATTGGAGTTTTCACCAGTAGCTCTTCATCTAACAACTCACTGTAACTGGTCCCACTTAGTCATTGCTGCTTGCTGTCCGTGCTAACTTTGGCAAATAATACATTTTGTGTCCTGTGATTGCTTCACAGCAGAAGTGACCCAGTGTTTTGCAAGTTGAGTGCTTTTAATGTGAGGCGGCAGTAACTTAATACAGCTTTGATAAGGGGTTAGGAGGGCGAACAGTAAACAATAGCAGAGTTTTCATCCAAATTTTGTACATATTTTAAATGAATTTCCAGAAAAACGCTAAAAGAAAATGTGAATTCACGCGTGTTTCCATCCACTACTGTTATTTGAAATTTAGGAGTTGTTTCATCGAGAAACAGTTGGTTTATGTCTGCAGAAGAACAGTGTGCAATGAAGATGATGTATTTAACACAGCACCAGTCAAAACATGATGAAAATGTTTTTATCATGTATTAATTTGAAGGACAGTTCCCTTATTGCTCCGCACAAATCAAATTTTTTCCATATGCCACAATTTTTGTCTCTTCATCGGATGTTTAAAGGTGCTATATGTAAGTTTTTGCTATCGCTACATAGCAAAAACTTACATATAGCAAGTTGGCTATGTAGCTGTAGCTATTGCTACATAGCCAACATTAGCATTAACAGCTGTTTACTTACCTGTTTACTTACCAGTTTACTTACGCTGCGAGTTCAGCATCAAACTTAATTCCTGTACCTGCCAAGAGCTGTGTCCAGCGATGGAAAGCAAAGCCAGTGTTTACTCTTGTTTTGCTTGTATTTCTATCACTTCTTTTCTTCTCCTGAAGTTGGCATGCTAACCAGCTAGCACTGGCCCGGCCCATCATGTAACACCACTTTGCGATAGTGAGTCACTGTAGCTTCCAGTCTGCACCTCAGTCCAACATGAGAGGATCAGGAAGTAGCGATACTCAGAGGGAATATTCTAACCTCCTCTTGTAAACGCAACAATGGCTGAAGCTCTTGGTAAGTAAACAGCTGTCACTGCTAACGTTGGCTATGTAGATATAACATCTTTAAATGACATATTTCGTGTAAATTGTGATTTATTCACAAAGTCTGTTTCCATTGCACTTTGTCGCGTTTTGTTTCTAACTTTTTTTTGTTAACTTTTCCACCTCAGCCAAGTGCAAAAACGTTTGTGATCTTTCAAGTTTTGTTTTCCAGACTTGCAGCATTTCCACTAAGGTGATTTTACACGCAGATTGAAAATGAAACAGGTGGATGGAAATGCACTTAGTGAGGCTGATATGAGTGAGATATATTTAAAAACAGTAATGCTGGATGACATGCTTACCTCATTTTCTTTGAATTCTTTGTGCGTGTGAAGGTAAATTTGAATCCAGTGCAGGAGTGACAGACTCCACCACTAACAACGAAAACTGTTTATAGAAAGTTAATTACTAAATGTAAATACATTGAATGGTTATTGCTGAAAAAAATGCAGAACGCAAATAATATCAAAAATTACTATTTATTTATTTCATGGCAGTCTTAAGGATTATAACTTTAAAATCTGAGACTTGGCAGGTGAAGAAAGTCATGATTCTAGACCAAGAGGCAGACCGGCTTGTATGATTTTTGAAAGTGACACTTGACTTTTAAAATCCACCAGGCAGTTTGACCGGTGTCTTTTTGCTCATTTGACAAGTCTGTACCGTAAATGTAGACGACCTCTTTGCTTGATAACCGTCACAGTCACCAGCTCAGATGGAAAGTCAGGGAATAAAGCAATTCACATTTCTCTCTGAATGCACTGACCCTAAGTGTAATTCACTTGCTCTCCACTGATGGAATCTTCTTATGGATAATCCAGTCGTAGATTCGTGGTGACTGGAGGAGAAAAAAAGCCTTACAGGGTGAAGCGTTGATTAAAATTTAGCCCGGTGGGAAAACGTTCACTGAGGCCCAAAAGACTCATGCTAGATATGCATATTTTAACTGTCGCAGCTGCGGACAACGCCAGGCCGCCCAATGCGAAGAGACCAGATTTTACCTGTGGTGACGAGAATTTGATGCAGATAAGAAACAGGCCAAATTACAGTTGATTTAACACTAAAAAGGCCTTTGCCCAAATGTGTTCGAAAGCCTTACTGTAGTATAAATCGTGCTTTTTGAAGATGATGAAAGAATTTATTAAAACATAGCCTCCATGTTGCCAAATTGAATGCTTAATGAACGGAGGCAGCAAAGTAACCATTTCAAGTATAGAGCATTACCGAGAATGAAATTTTCTTAGGCTTTTAAAATCACCGGAGATTTTTAAAAAATGTTACGTTAATGTGGTGATGCAACAGTTGCTATCCCGTTTACACATACAGTACACCAGCTTTCTTCTTTTTCTAAAATCGTTCAATATGTTGTGTGGTCATGTATGAATACTATTTGTAGTACCTGCTGTGGACCACATGATGATTTTTTTGTTGGTTTTGACTGGTGTTTGTTTCAAGGGGAATGAAATAAAACTATGTAAGTGACAATGTTCCTTTAAGTTTTTATTGATATCTTATTGACCCTTTTTTTTGTTCAGTTTGATTTATATTTTGGCACATAAGGTTTTACTTTGCGAAAATTAGCGTTCTACTTTTTAAATTCAGGAATATATTTGACACTAGTGTCAAAACAACAACAAAACATAAACAAAAACTAATTGTAACGAACATAGTCTGACAGCAAAAGTTGTCAAACACACCATTAACTTAAATCAAATTATAGAATTGTACAATAAACTATCCTACAACAATTTCACATTTTTTGCTATATATACCCTTTTCAGTTCTTAAAAGACCATTATTGAACATCTCTAGAATGTGGAAAAATCAAACAATTTACCTCTAAAATGAAATAAACACCCCCCCCCCCGTATATTTGATTGAATCAGTTAATCTGTTTACTTTTATTTAGGAAAATAAGGTCTCCCTTTGGACACAACCTTTATTTCATAGATGGGAGGCAAAAAAGAAAAATATTCTAGTGTCAAATTGAAAAGAAAACCTATGATGAACATATTCAGTCCTCACTGCAGTAGCACGCTGTTATGTGCCATGTGAGTGAGGGCAACGCATCTCAAAGGCCTTTACACCAACTTGTTTTGAAGATGAACTGAACGCCTTCTTACAGCCAACGATATCTGAGTGACGGAGACGAGAATCCTGTTTGTCGGATGAGATGTTTATTTAATAATTGACAATTTACACATCCTTTTAAGTGTTTCCTATTAACAGAATATATTTACACTTTTACAAACATTTTTTTTCCCCACATAATCTGTAAAACACATTGTGAACGGTTTATATCAGAGCAAACAGTCTCTCCCTCTAATCACACTTTCTCGATTTGTGTTAAATAGTTGAACGTCATGTTAAATTCGTCAGTGTAGCAGCCTCCAGATTTAAGTGACGACTGATCTGCACATACTTAAGGTTAAAGAGTACCAACAAACTAGTACAAAATCAGTCTCTTTTCCATTAATCTGGAGTTTCCCTCATTTAATATTTCACAGATTAAGATTGAACAAGCTTGTTCTGCTCTAAGGAGCTCTGGTGTCAACAGGACACCTTCAGATTGCTAAAATCTATCAGATTACTGTCGCTTTCTTGCAGTGCAGTTCATTAACTCGTCCATGTGACACACGCCCCGTCAGGTCAGGATCATATTCAAGCAGTTTTTCTAATCTCTCTGTCACAGAGCTATAAATGCAGCCACTGCAAAGCTCTGATCAGCTATATTACAGTGAAAGTGGGTTCACAGGTAGATGGTTTGCCCTCATACCATGCCGTTCACTGGAGAAAAGCCAGGCACCAGAATATTTTCAGAATAAAAGCAAAGATTACAGATAGTAAAGGTATATTAAAGGAATCATTTGACATTTTGGGGAAATATGCTTATTCACTTCCTTGCCAAGAATTAGATGAGAAGCGTAATACCACTCTCATGTCTGTGTGGTAAATATGTGGCTCGAGCCATCAGTCAATTATCTTAGCTTAGCATAAAGACTGGAACGAAGGGGAACCAGCTAGCCTGGCTCTGTCCAGAGATAACATAATCCACTTACTAGCACCTCTAAAGCTCACTGATGAACACGTTTGTAAATCTGCCGTCCTATCATCACGGGACTCCGTGAAGCCACCGCTCCTGGCCTAGAAATACTCCGGCACAAAACCCCCTGTAAAACCAGAAACTGTTTCTCTTACACTTCACTTTTTGTACAGATTAAGCAAATGAGATCTATCGTTAATGAGCTTTAGAGATGGCGGTAGGCGGATTTTGTCCCCTTTGGACAGAGCTAGGCTAGCGGGTTCCCCCTGTTTCCAGTCTTGATGCTAAGCTAGGCTAATTTGCTGCTTGCTTCGGTTACATATCAATCGGACAGACGTGAGAGTGGTGTCGACCTTTTTATCTAACCCATGACAAGAAAGTGAATAAAGTGGAATTTCCCATGTTGTCCAACCACCCCTTTAAGTAACACAACACAGCCAGGATCCCACAACATGGAGGCACAAACAACTGAATTCACTCCTGATGTCGCTGCATGTGTGCGTGGCTGTGAGAGATCTCCACTGCTGAAAGATCCTGCATGGTGAGTACAGCCCTGCTATGAAACAGCACTCAGCCAGCCTTTGATATGAGAGCTGTGTAATCACATTGTCACTGCGGTCACATTAATAGGGATGCATGTAAATCACATGATACAAAACCTGCACAGCAGCAGTTGGAAGGACATCTGATATATTTGTGCGCTGCTGCTGTGGGATATTACGCACAGGTATTATAGCTACCGTTATGCATTTATATTATGATATGTATCCAAACAACAGCAATGTGATTTTTAAAACACCGTTCAATGAAGCAGCCTTTGATGTCATGTTCAGGCAAATCTCCGTATACTACAGTATACTTAGTTAGCTGATTTATGCTAATAGAAAAATCCCTCTAGTAGCATGTATTGCCATTTTCTTTGCTCAATTATTAATGCTCAAAGCTCCCTCGCCGTTGCACACATCACAGTGTCATGAGATTTAAAGGAAGTTTAATGTTATTGCACTCTTGCTGACAACTCCAGGGATGCAGAGGGAAGCTTTTGATGAAGCCAGGTGTCTGTTAAACCCTCAGAGACGATCGGTGATGGATTGACATTTGTGACATGCAACAGAAAATTGCAAATGCAGGGCACATAAAGCGCAACAGGCAATCAAAAAGGCCGTGTAACGGCCGTGACGCCGGAGAGACAGTTTGGCCACAAGTTTAATAAAATGAAGCAGCTCACAGGGACGTCGCTCCGATGTGAAACGACGTTCCAGGATGCTCGGGTGTGATTTATCTGAGTTCAGGCCTCAGTGGGAACATGCACACGTCCTATCATGAAATGGAAGACCAGCTGCCTCCGAATCAAAACATGTGTCACGCTCATATCTTGAGGTTAAGGTTCAAGCTATCAAGAAAGGCAAAGAAAAAGTAAAAGACCTTGGCAGAGGGCAAAATCATACCAGGGATGAGCCTTTCAGCGCTACATTATAAGGATTATTACTTGTGAAAGTACACCTCGTTAGCTTCGCTTATAACATCGCCTTCAGCATGCATTAAATGGAACATCGGTGCAGGATGTTTACAGTGAGTGTCATAGTAACTTAAGGAAATGTGAGCGTTAAGAAAGCTTCGGTGATCTGATGGCTGCAATAAATAATGCACAAGCTGACAGACGGTAAGGTCATGCACATGGTAAACAATTCTGTCTATTACCCATGAACAAAACCCAAAAGATTCAGATCAGTCTGTCAACATGCACATAGGTCCTCAAACTATATTCATGCTGCGTGTTATCTTCCTCTCGCTTTAAAAGAACAGTTTGACACTTGAAATACGCTTATTCACTTTCTTGCCGAGAGTTAGATAAAAAGTTTAGTACCAGCCTCGTGTCTGTGTGCTAAATATGAAATTACAGCCAAGAAAGGGTTAGTTTGAGGTGCTTTTCCAGTTCCAGGAGCTTTAATTTTTGTCATTTTTAAAAAAAATTTAATCGCACCAGCTTTTCAAATGTGAATAATCATCAGTTTTCTCTGTTTTCTGTGACAATAAATTTAAAACATTTGGGTTTTTGACTGATGGTCAAACAAAACAAGTAATTTGAATATGTTAATATGTTGTTTTTCACTATTTTCTAACATTTTATACACTGAACAATCAATTGATTACTAAAGAAACTATTTGCCAGATGTATTGATGTTGAAAATAATTGTTGGTTGCAGCCTTACATTTTCTCCTATGATGGATTAATTCTACCTTTCCCCAGGTTTTCTGTGTGTTAAATACTTGACACACGGAAAAATTGACAGAGCAAATCCCAATGCACTGGAGGAACTTTTACACCCTGGGAAAGTTTCTGGACATTCGTCCCTCAAAAATTAAAGTTCCTGGAACTTTTGATTCAAAAGCACCTTAGGCTAACTTTCTCTTGGCCGTAGTTGCATATTTAGCATACAGACATGACAGTGGTATCAATCTTCTCATCTAACTCTCAGCAAGAAAGCGAATATGCGTACTTCTCAAAATACTGAACTATTTCTTTTAGTCTCTTTGCTTCCCTTCACATCTGCTATGTTAGTTCATGAGTTTTTGTCCTGTTGTTGACTAAACGGTTTCCAAAACGTAACGAAAACCTAGTATCATTTTTGCTCCATTGTAAGCCGATGGATAAAGATGATTTTAGAGCCTCTGGGTAAACGGGACGCAGGCGTCCATTACCTTGTCTCCACCAGCCTGACCGTAACTCCGCCATGGCCAGACTGGCTGAGAGCCAACATCTCCTCTGATTTTAGAACAGGACTAAACAAGGCTGCACCACAGCTGACCCAGCAGGCCTTCACAGCCGGCGTGGCCACAAACCGAAGGGCAGTCACCGATTCAAAATAAGGACACAGAATGAGTGGCATTTAGTTAAATAGTTCAAAAGGGGGATTAATAATCTAAGAAAATATGTGATTGGAAGGTTAACAACAAATTGCTCATCTTCCTTCACTGAAGAGCACAAAGTTATTGTTACGATAAGTAAATGTTTAGTACACGGACTCGATGAAAAATAAATAAATAAATAAAAAACACTAAACACAACCGCTGTTTTCAGATTTCACTAAACTTTGGCTAGATGTTAAGATCAGAGGAGTTGCTAACCTAAAAACACCACATACCACAGCCAGCTGGAGCCGGGCTGAGCTGAGCTAGTGGAGACCAGACATATTATTCATCCTTCTTGGCGACTGCCCCCTGTTGTCCGTCCTGCGGGGAGACCCTCTGCAGTACCAACAGACCGGAGAAGGTCAGAGAGATCCCAACCCACCACAACGTAATCTGGGCTTCACCAAAGATCAGCTGGCCTAGGAAAGCCTGCAGAGGTGAAAGAATCGGGGTGTCTCCTTAGTCAAAGTAAATTAGCCTCTACAAAGCCATTTAAATCACAGCCGATAAGGAAACCTTGATGGAATATGTCAAACAAGGAGCTTTTATTGTCAAGAGGTAAGACACCTGTATCACTGCGACGAGTTATTTCTGAATATAGTGCAGCCTACTTTCTAAAATAAAGCATCTTATATAAGGAAGAAAGGATGTAATGTGATTCCAAAACTATGGTAGTTTACACTCCACTACTGTCTGACGTGAAATATTTTGCTTGGAGGACAAGTAGTGAGGCCACAAAGAAAATACAAGAAGAGTGAACAAGAGGACTTGTAAGAGAGGCTGCTACTTACAGAAGATATGAAGTTGGAGGCGGTGGTGGTCACAGTGGTTCGGGTGGAGGAAGAGGAATACCTGAGTGCTTTGGCAAGGAAGGTCCACATCACAGCGTTGCAGGTGAAAAGGAGTCCGCCACACAGCAGCCTCAGAGGGATATGGAGCTGGAAGGTACAGACAGAAACTCACACAAGAAGCTCCTGACAATTCTTGATTCTTTTTATTCTGTTTCCGCTTGAATCCCTTATAGGTGTATGACACAATTCTTTATACTGTGCGTCCGTGGCTGTTCCATTGCTGCAGCCAGGTGCACATTATTCACCCCTGCAAGCGTGATTCAGCCAGGCCTGAAGAGGTACAATGCGCGTATTCTTAAGCTGAAAGCCCTGCAGTCACTGATACAGCGGTGGAAGAAGAAGTAAGAGTAGTGTTAGAGCCAAGTATGCAGGAGAGAATTGCCAAGAATATGCAGCTCTATAGATTCATTGCTGAATGATTCATTTAAACCAGTAATGACCGTGGTCAGCTTCGGCTCCGTGCTTGCGGTACGAAACAAAGAACATGGACTTTGGAGTTTTTACCGAAGCATTCCTCAATTATATGCTCTTGGCTTAAATGGGCATTTCCAGGAAATAGCCAGAGCCACACTAGCAAATAGTAAAACCACAGTATTGTCAGAAATACTTAAATCACCAAAAGTAAAAGTGCTCACTAGCAGAATGCCACCTTCAGAGTGTGCCTTTTTTTTTTTTTTTTTAACATATTATACTATTAGATTATTAATACTGATGCATTAATATGTAGGCAGCATTTGACTGTTGTAGCTGGTCTAGGTGGAGCTAATTAACAGCATAATATACCGGCTAGTTCGCTCTGTAACACGGCTTCATTATAAAATCTTAATCTGCAAAGTGCAAGGTAACCGGTATAGCTGTCAGGTAAATGTAGCAAAACATACAGTATTTTCCTCTGATGCGTAGTGCAACAGAGCATAAAATGAACGCAGAGTACAACTACCTCAAAACCGTACTTCAGTAGCCTACGGTACTGGAGTAAATGTACTAATTGCTTTCCACCACTGCACCATCACAGCAGAAAAGCCCCGAGATGATTAACACACCCTGAATAAACGGAACTCGGGACGGTATAAATCAACTTAATACATCATCACCGAAAGCGACGGCCCCAAATATCACATCTAATACAATTTAACTTGAGAATTATACACCTGTGCAATCTAATACAACTGTTCCACCAGAAAGTCTGCTACACCACCTTCAACTCTGACCTCAGGAATAAATATATCATTGAATTTACACAGTTTTCGACAAAAACTGGATACTACATTATGTACTGAATCGGATTAGATTGTACAGGAGTACCTAACAGAGTACGGTGTAGGGTCCCTGTTATTTTGTCTATCCCCTATATGTCTCAAATCCCAGATGAAGTGTGAAAACCATCTGCGACTGATTAAACAAAGCCCCCCCCCCCCTGCTTTTTGGGACCCAGGGCGGTCGCCCGATTTACACAGTTGGTAGCCCGGCCTTGCTGACAAGATGCATTCAAACCTCGTGGTGCACATTTAGAGCATTTCCTTTGCAAAGCTAATTTTCTATTATTGTCCTGCAGACTTAAGGTCACTGTTTAAGGCGTCAGACAGCTGCGCGCAGAGGTTTCTGGCGTCACTGCGTGCGGAGAGTGTGAAGGTCACACGAGAAACCCGGACCCCTCTCCGAGTCACCAGCTCAACCACGGGGACAGGATACGGGTTACGAAATGACGCGACAGCACGCGCATCACACTCGTATGAGCTGCAATGTCATTCAGCACGCGGACTTGGCACGAGGGCGCAGCTGCAGCATGGGCTCCCCCCCCCGCGCGCGCGATGCTGCTGATGCTGCTGATGGTGCTGATGCTGAGGGAGTCAGGAGAGGAGAGGAGGGGAGCGGGCGGGCGGGGATAACCCCCTTCCCGGCTTCCTCAGTGAGAAATCACCCCGCTCGCGGGCACGCAGGTCGGCGCTTCTCTCATGCACATCCATCCTCACCGGGTTAATAATTAACTTTAACTGCGGCGATGCCTCACCCGGTCACAGGTGGTGGTTTCGTCCGCTTGTCTAAATTTCCGCTGCTCTCCCCACGTCCGGAGTCCGGTTTCACAGACTCCCTTCAGGTAGTCGGCTCCGAGGGACAGCTTGGCCGACGACGACGCCACGGCCCCGAGGAACCCCGCCAGCAGTGCATAGAAAACACCCGGGAACATGTTGACGATGACAGCCGAGGCACATAATTTTCTACTCCATCTTTACATTGCTGCTGCTGCTGCCGCTGCTGCCGCTGCTGCTGCTGGTCCGGATTGAGCTGCCTGCATGGTCGTGTCGCCGAGCACGTTTTCCTGCACTTTCCACCGACTGCCGTCCGGCGGCAGTCACACTACACATGATCAACACGGAGCAGTGCGGTGGTTGGACTAAGAAGCCCCTGTGGCATTCTGGGAATTGTAGTTCCATATTTTTTTTTAAATTTTTTTTTTAAAAATTAAAAAACAAAACCTTGACTGAATGAAAAATGACTCGGAAGCAGCAATAAGGTGTCTCCAAACATGCAAGAATCATAATAAACGACATTATTATTATTATTATTATTATTAGAGGGAAAAGATTGACCAGTGTTTGAACTGTACACCCCCTCTCCCAAAAACACACACACACACACACACACACACACACACACGAACACACACACACACACACACACAAACAGAGTCTCATATGCTATTAATACTGAGAAGAGGACAGTCAATGCTAATGTAATGTCCTTGAGTGTGGGAGGAGAGTAAAGTCCGACACCACTTGATCCAGACTGCTCGAAACGCAGAGACAGACCTCTGTTCCCTGCAGCATACGGATGAGGTGCATTATAAAGAATCATTACATGAAAACACACAGCGTCTAAGTGGGATGTATTGGAGGAGTATATGTGTGTGTGTGTGTTTTTATGTGTGTGTGGGCAGTAGAGGGTTACACATGTACATCCACACATGGGCCTTATTCACTCTCCTCTGTGCCCTTTATAGAGAGACGAGCCTTTCAGAGAGGAGGGACCAGAACAGGACTGAATTATTGTCCCAATTAGGGGGTAGAAAGTGGAGCCACGGTCATGAATGCATGGGCCTGTAATGACTGTATTAATCAGAGCGTCGTAATAAAGGCAAGAGTCATAACAGACAGACGTCCATCTCTTCATCGGACGCGGCAGCTTGAGCCTTTGGCTGTAGACGGAGAATCGATCAAGAAATAATGGTGCGAGAGTTCCTCATTCATTTAACGTTTATATCATAGTGACAAGTATATAGCATGGGCCAGTACCACGTACCACAGCATTTGTAGCCTAAGATAGTTTGCAAATCCTTTACACGAAACGGAAGGAAATGCACACAAAACAGCACAGAACACAAGCAGCGATACCATTGAGCTTGGTGGCAAACCACTACACAACCCGGAGACTTTACTTGCCAAACTTGGGTGCACTGGACTAACTGAAAACAAACGGTTCATATTAGGCTGAATACTGAGGTATTAAAACTGAACCGAAACAGAAAAGTAGAAAAGGAAGGGCTTCAAGTTTAGTTTTATGCCTTCATATTGCCTTTTTAGGCTGATTATTTACTCCAAAAGAATTATTTGCAAGCATAGATCATACGTAATAAATAAAACATCTCTACCCTTGGACTGTCTGAAGGGAAAGTGAGGTGAAAATGCAGTATCTGCAATTAGCATGTTCAACTTCCTTGCCCGTTTGAAAACATTTGTTTTAAAAAAAAAAAAAGCATTTTATTTTGATTATATAGTTATGGGGGATAAATTAATATGTATCTGCTTGTCTGTCAGTCTACCACTGATTGATGCAGTTTTTTTGTTTGTTTTATGGAAAGCGCCATTATAAATTAAATTACAAATTAATCAATTTAAATATTGTAAGGTAGGTTACCGAACCAAATCACATAAACAGGCTACAGTTAAGAGTCTGGAGCAGGGATGGCAGTTTCTCCCTCTGCTAAGCTAGGCTAGCAGAAACTAAGCTGGTCAGGCTAGTTTTAACAGGACTAGTTTAATTTACTTTAGCTTAATTTTTTTCAGCATTTTTTATGTGGTATAACAAACCAAATCACAGTTTAGCAAACTTGATATTTTTCACTTAACTACAGGAAACAAGTAGGAAAGAGAAGTCAGCTAGTTTAGCCTCAGCTAAGGCTAGCCAGGGCTAACTCCCTCACCTGCTAGCTTTCAGTTAAAAACCAAATAATACCGTGGTATAAATGAACTTGTTTGCAAAACAAGTGCCGTTTTTTTTGTGCTTTTTTTTTTTTTGAGTATTTTTTTTTTTTTTTTTTTTTTATTCTTTTACTCCACTACAAGTCAGAGGTAAATGTTGTACTTTTTACTCCACTACATTTATTTGATAACACCGGTAACTAGTTACTTTGCAGGTCCAGATTAATACATAAATACAAATATAATTGACAAATAAATGATCATGTGTTATCACAGGTTAATAAGACCTATTGATCCCTGAGGGAAAATTCTAGCCATTAAAATCAGCCCCACTTCACCCAGCTGCACTGCAACACTGATGGATGTTAGTAGTTGGAACACTTATATCGGTTACTATAATATACATCAAATACTTTTACTTTCGGCTTGTAAAGTGTAATTGGATGCTAATACTTTTTTTACTTTCACATAAGTAAAATTTTGAATGCATGACTTTTACTTGTAACGGGGTTTTTCTGCACTGTGGTATTGCTATTTTTACTGAAGTAAAAAATTTTAGTACTTCTTCCACTGCTGATAGGAAAAAAACAGATGTTGCCAATAACTTTAAACATGGCTCTGCTCTATTTAAGTGTCCTTGTCAGTGGGACGGTGAGAGGCGGTGTGCGCAATACCAGGACCCTGAAACTGAGGCAGATAAACAGAATTCAACCATCTTTATTTATTTATTTATTTATTTATTATTTACGCCTGTGCTTTTGCTACTGCGACACGTTACAACGTTTGACGTGAAAAAACGCCATTAGGAGTCTATTTGGCTGTATCTCTGTGACACAGAGATTTCACAGAAATTAGACATTACAGTGATCATTTTTTACAAGGTGAGGCAAATGTCAAAACTTCAGATTCTGGTCTTAAGTCAGTCAGTTATAAGTACTACGGTATATTTTTTGGCTTTGTAGAGGAGCGGAGTTCCTCAATCCTCCTGGGAAGAAGACATCACATCTTGAAGATGAGCTCATCATTTCTTCCACCGGGCCAAATGTAAACCCAGACTTGTTTTCTCGGCCAGCAGATGTCTCCAGTGTGCTTTAGAGAAATACATCCACATCTACCGCAGCCTGCTGCGGGTGGAAATCTTTACCTTGCGTCCTGTGTACGTTTATTGCTTTGTTATGGGTGGAGGCAACAATTACTTGGAAAAACCTGTTTTTTGTTGTTGATGCTTTGACCGCTTGCTGCTGCAACTCCTTTTTATCTTTCCATCTTGGCACTGGTGTGCAATAAAATCTTAATTAGTCTTTAAAGGAGCCATTATGGCATTATCACTGCTTTGAATGCATCTGTATATGTCAAGTTAAGTTATAAGGTGCGAAAGGGACTTAACTAAGAGGGTGATCATAGAGTGCTTTAAGGAAATTAGGAAAAGTAATTAAACATGCACATAACAATGTAGAGCGAAAGCTTCTGTGTGTGGGAGTGTTTGTGTGTGTGTCGTCTGCGCATATGTGTGTCTGTTTTCCTGTTGTCTGTGGTAAAGGATATTGGAGTTGCGAGCAATGACGGTGCAGAAAAGCAGTAAAGTGTCACTCCTGTCACAGTGTCCTCTGCTCTGATCTCCCTGAGACAAGCTTCGGGGGGATGAACGTCCTCGGTATGTCACATTTTGACACTGTCGTCTTTCTGGAGCATCTGCTTAGCAGGAAAAGTCTGAAACCAAGTGGAGCCATTAGCTCATATCTCCTCGCTTGGATTTTCCAGCCTGAAGCTTCTCCTGCAAAAACAAGTGTCAAGTTAGAGCGCTAATTGGAGTCCTTCTGCTCCTGCTCAGCTAAGTGAAAATTGAGACACAGAGAGTTTTAGTGACATTTTTACTGAAGGTCTATCACTGCCTTCCTGTGTCTCTGGCCACATTTTGTGCTTGTGGGCCTGTAAGGTGATTTAATATGGAAAAAAAAAAAAAAGGCTTCTATGGTTCATCACAGTGGAATGACTTTAAGTATGACCTTTAACTTTGGGGTCAATTGCTTGCAGACAAAAACAGATTTTTAACAAATTAAAAGGAAAATTCAGTCAGAAAAAATGGTTGCAAAATTGACGCCTTCCTTCATATTTTTGAACCATTTCCTTTGAGTTTTGCCAGCTTTGCACGTTTCCATAATCACATCTAAATATTAGACCTTCTCATTTCGTCTCGAGATACAGGGAAACACAATTAACTACACTCTCTTTAACAAATCATTTAACTATTTAACCTTTCTTAGCATGGAGCAACTCAGGTTTTTGCTTGAGAGTATGTTGACAGTTACTGTCTACTGGCAAAATTGAACTCTTGACTGTTTTGGTCACGAGGTTCTTTAATCTCCACAACCCTATAATGGAGATTAAGAAAAAAAAAAAGAAATACCCACACTACTGCTATTTTGTTCTCAATTCTTTTTATTTCAACATGTTGAATAAAAGAGCTATTGAGGCTTTTTTGTGCATTTAATTGCTATCCAATACCTGCAAAGAATTTATATGCGGCAGATGCGGCCAACTTCCTGATTATCTTAAATGCAACCCACATTTAGCTACATTCACATTTAAATAACTGACTCTGTTGTTATTTTGTGTCTATGATTTGTTAATTTCTGTACTGCACTTTTATTTCCTTTATTAAATTTGGTGCATATTATACTTACACTGTACATTTTGTCTATTCCTATGTTATTTTTCCAATACATTTTGATTTCTATTGATTTCATTATTATTATTGTTATATTTTGCTTCTTTTTTTTTTTTTTTTTTTTTAACCTTTTGTAAAGCACTTTGAGGGTTCCCAAAACACAAAAACTCAAAAAAAAGAAGTACGAATAGAACAGCCTCCATATTCATCTCTGGCCATCATAGAGCTTTATTCTTTACCTGCCTCGATGAAAATTCATGGTGTCATCTTTCAGCCCTGCGTGGAAAGAGGCAGCGAGCAGAGACGTTCGGTTAAGTATTCACTTACAGGCACACAACCTTGAACTATAAAATCCCTCACTCCGGCTCTCAGCTTCTCCCCTCTGTTTATCTTACACACAACTACATACACAAACACACACTGTCTGCTGACCTTGTCAGCGCACAGGGTCAATAGCCCCCCTCCAGTCCATTAAGTAGTTATTGGTGAGGTTGCTGGTCTTTCTGAATAATGCAGGCTGTTGTGGAAACATACGCAAGCTTTTGGCAAGTCAAGCATCCCCACATGGCATTTAAACACACGGAACTGACTCAGGAATGATATAAATTGAAATACAATTATACCGAATATAACCTAACATTACAATTACAGCCAATTCAGAGTAGGTGCTGACAGAGGAATTTAAGCTTGTTTTATACGTAAAATAAGCTTCTTTGCTAAAGGGAGCGCGACTTTTTATAGAGTCATGTTGCGGGGTTGCAGAGTTTGCAACAAGCAGATAAAATGTTCCCAAAACAAACAGGCTGGAGATAATCTCAGATCCCGTTATTGCCAGGAACAATTAGACCAGGTGAGATGCTAATCTGATCCAGCTGTTCTGTGTAAATGCAGCGGGAGCGGAAAACTGAAACAAAACAAGGTCAGCCGGGTCCCTCTGTACATCATTTGTTTTTATTTTGGTTTGGACTCTCCGGGACTCTGTTGGGAGAGAAGATTTGGATTATGTGTATTTGTACACTTTGTGTACAAAGCAGTGTGCAGATATCTGTCAGAGACAAGGACAGAAAAACTCACACAGCCAAACACTGATAAGATTTCTGATGAAATACACCCATGCTTATTCTAATTCTGACAGCCTGCCCTAAAATGAACCCTGCTACTCAGGAGTTTTTCAATATCCTTGCAAAACGTGCACTGACAAAGCAATGATGGTTTGTTCTGATGCGCTGTTTCAACGAACAAACTCACTACAGTCGCATTTGAGATGCCAGGATCCATTAAAAACTATGTTGTGGAAATCGATGCATTAGAACTAAGAGAGGGAAATGTGTGCTGAGGGAGGACTTCTTCACACAACCTCATCTTTAAAGCTGAGTCTCAGGCTTGTTCTTTGCTGAGCCTTGTGATCAATCATCAATTATTTTCTGAAAGGCTGTCAGACATCTAAATGCCAGCGGCACGCTTTGATCGAGTGAACTTTCGCTTGCGTGAAGTTTGCCGCTGCAACATACTGAGGAGTTCTCAATGAAACTACTTCCCGGTACGTTTTATGGCCAAATGTATGTGGACACCCAATATACAGTATGAGTGCTGAATATCTTATCCCAAAACCACCAGTTATTCCACAAGATTTGGAAACAGCCGGCTTGTTGGATGGGGTTGAGATCAGGCCAGTAAAGTTCTTTCACACCAAACTCGAAATCCATTTCTTTAATGGCCTGGCTTATTGTCAGCATGACAATACCCCTGTGCACTCAATTGCCTAAAATATCATTGTTTGCTGTAGTATCAAAGCAATAGTTATATATATATACTTGTTCACTTTCTTGCCAAGACTCCGATGAGAAAATTGAACCCACTCTCACTCTCATACGGTGCAGCCAGGAGGCTCTTAGCTTGGCTTGGCTGTAAAACTGGGAGCAGGTGTGAACAGGTACCCAGGCCCTATCCAAAGATAAAAACATCTGCCTACCAGAACCTCTAAAAATCATGAATTAAAAGGTTATATCTTGTTTGTTTAATTGGTACAAAAACTGAAGCTGAGCCGACTTTCTCCTGGCCGTAGCTCTTTATTTGCTGTACAGACATTGGAGTGATCTCGATCCTCTCATCTAAATCTCACCAAGAAAGCAAATAAACGTATTTCCAAAACATAAAACTATTGCTTTGAGGAGCTAAGGGGCCTAGCCCAAAGTATGGAAAACAGAAACAGAATGAAGCCCCAACTGTGCAAAAGAGTATGCGGACAGGAATATCCACATGCTTTTGGCCATATAGTTTACAGTATGTATATACAGCTTATAGGAATCTGATCTATTTATTGTTCATAACAGTAGAGATACATCAGTCAACAATTACATTTGGAAGGAGATGGGTACAGGTGATACTACAGTATATAAATGCATTAATTATAGTTTCATTGTTAAATCAATACACCTAAACATTAATGCACTTAAAGACATAGCATACACTTTAAATTCTTGACTTGGCTCTTGATGCTGAGCCTGGAGTCACACTGATGCATAGTTTTAGGCATGACCCTAGTGAAAGACAATACATAAAAGGGTAGTTACATATGCTCACCGTCAAGTCAAATTCCCCCTCAGTATGAATGAGAGTGATTTTAATCCCTTAAATCTCACAAAGCTGGGAGTAGACCAGTCACTACAAACTCATGCTGTGTAGCCAAACGTTGTGAAAACCCACATAAAGTTATTTTTTAAATTTTCGTGAAGATCCAAAAGTTTCCAATGATATCAACTATGTCAGCCTGATTTATTTTTTTTTTTGGGGGGGGGGGGCAGATCATGCACAAAACATGTAGACGATTTACATCTGATGGTATGCTGCAACCATAAAAATGTGTCTTTGGTTTGAATATTTCACTGCAATAGGCCAAATCACATAAAACACAAAAACAAGGGGAAATGTAAGCGTAAATAGCATTAAATAAAAATAAGATAAAACCTATGAATAGATCATAAAAGCAGGGCCATAAATTGTCAAACTGAATTTACAGCGTCGTATACACTGTACACCATGTAAAATGATAGTGCCCAGTTTATAAAATACTGTACAGTATCAGTAGTGCAAATAGGTGGATTATGTTGTTTGTTGTATGGTAAGGTGCAGGACTGTCCTTGGGTATTAAAACAGAATAATTAGATATATATAATTGTATATACATTTACACCTGAATCGTATATACATATATAGGTGTATATACAGATGGGCCTGAAATGTGCAATAGAAGAAAAGCAAGAGACATCCTATAGCTTTAAGCTGACACAGAATATACAGTATGCGATGCTTTCAGACAGCGTGGAACATGATTATTTTTCTAACCCGAAGCTACGTAAGAGTAAAAAAAAGGAGAAAAATTTATGGTAAGGGTTTAATGTGAAAGTCAAACTGAAGTAGATCCTCTATGGATCGACAAAGTTCTAAAACATTTGAGTTTGTAACTTAAAACTTGAAACTCTCAAAACCCATTTGATAAACTAACAAACACGCTGCAACGCTTGTTGTTCTTAGTTCCTAAAAAAGCTGACATTTTGGAGCTATCAGCTTTTAAAGTATCTCCCTCCAGGCTGTAATAGCTCTGGTGCCAAGAGTGGACTGGCGGTGGAAGATGATGAGGGCCTGCCTCAGGCAGTCACAGCTGCCATAAATCTGACCGCGCTGACACAGGACTAAAATGGAGGAGATTGGTGTGATGGCGGTGTGTAGCCAGAGAAAGGACACACACTGAATCCCGGCTCCGGGGAATGAGTTCTTTAATGAGTGTTTTACAGTGCTGAGGTGAGGAAACATCCATTTCTCTGCTGTGTCGGTGGTCGACGGCTCCTGCAGCCGCTTGTTCTTGTTTCGGCAGGGCGATGCTGACTGAGGCAGTCATGATATAAGTAACATGGATGATGGTGATGAAGAAGTGATGGAGGGGAAGAAGACGATTAGGCGGTAGGAAGACTGGGAGAGGAAGACATAATGATGATGCGATTTTTAAATGTGATGATTACGCAGAGTTTGGAGAAGGAAATAGAGATCCTGACCTGATCCTCACACTTGCCGTTCAGCATTTATGAAATGAAGCATGTTCCTGGGCAACGGCATCCATTACCAAGATTGCCACAAGAAATTGAAGCCTCTGTGGTTTTAACGAAGTTAAACGACAATTAATTTATGAGCACGGAAAAAATTACAGCTCCCATGACAATTTATAAGTGCAGCATGGCAGGTATTTGCTTCATTGTAACTTGGTTTCATCTATATCCAAAAAGTTCACCAAAGGACTCAAACTTTTTTTTTTTTTTAATATAATTTCTGCTGTCTAAAAACTTCTAGCGTTGCCCCTCTCTGTCTGTGCTAATGCTACGTTCACAAAATGTCACGCAGAAAGGGAAATCCAGGAAAAACAGCCGTTACTACAACTTTGGAGCGTTCCTGCATTATTCCGAGGTGCTCAGCCCAAGGGCTAATCTTGTAGTCACACCGGATAAACAGGCAATTAGCTTCTTTTGTTGTCTTAAGTATTTGTAGCTATTCATTTTCACCGAGCAGGAGATATCATCGCTGTCAGAAATTTTTGGAACTTTTGGAAAAGTTGGAGGCTGATGTTAATAAGTTTTCCCCAGATGGCTGCTAAGTTTAAACGACATGACACGATTGTGACACCTCTTCTGTTGAGCCGTGATGTTTAACGTGCGAACGTCTAGCGCTTATGAGAAATGGAGTTCGTTAAAGGGAGCTGAAAAACAGAAGTATTAAATAAACAATGATATTAGATCGTTTTCCAAAAAGCTACCATTCTTATCTAAACATATGAAGCAAGCCACACTGTTAAGAAAGGCTCTGCTCCAAGGCAGTATTTTTAGTTATTAGTTAAAGTTAAAGTTACAACTTTTAGCGGGATTTTGAAAGAATTTTTCTTACTTCTGGAACAAAACGCGAAAGATTCAGGGTCACTTTCTAAGTCCCGCTCTCCCTTAGTTACTTTTGCTATGTCTCACAGCGCATGAGCAGTTTACAGCGTGACAGATTTACCACCAAAATTCACAGTATTTTTAAAAAAAAATGGGTGTTCGATTTCACAAGATAAACAAATGCAGGCTTCTCAATGCATAAACAGGAAATGACCCTTCCATTGTCTGCTGAAATAACTCTAGCAGATTCAGCTGTAGCTGGAAAAAGAGACTTTTTAATTTTTTTAGCTGATTCATTCCAAAACAATAAGTCTGTTAACGGGTCTAAAATGTGGATGAAATGCTGAAAGATTGATGGCAAAGCTAACAGGTCCCAAAAAGTTAGCATCCTCATTAGCTGATGATCCGTGTAGAAGACACTGAAATAAAGAACCACCATAATTCATAGTACAGTATTATATTAGATTTGTAATATTAATTGTAATTGAAATGTGATTCATCCTAAAATAGCCCTGGTATAGTTTGAAACCCTATTACTGAAAACAGATACTTGGACAAGCAACACCATGGTTAGATTTATGCTTTAGTGTTCATGATTTCAAACAGAAAGTGTCACTTTTACAAATAAAAAACAAGGATTTGAGAATGAGAAAAAACTGCTGAGATTGGAAAAATCTAAGGCAATGTAACCTCATATAATAATACAGTTAGCTAATTACTGATAACCTTACTAGACCCCCCCAACTACTATGGCTAGTAAGGTAGTTAGCCGGACATGCTAACGTTTATGGCTTACATTAGAGCAGATAAACTCACAGTTTAATCCTTTGCACTTTTGCTCTTGTGAACTCTTGTGAACTCTTCATATATGGATTAGGTAAAGGAATTTACCAGGGTTTAGACAATGGTCATTTAAGTTGAAAAATGAACATGATAAATTAATTTTCCTATAATTTTTATACATTTTTAAATTGAAACCTAATAACAAAGGCCTGAGAGTCAAACTGCCCTGACCTCTCATGATGAAATGCAGCTGACCCGGGCTTGACTCTCAGCACAAGCTTTTAACAAACCACTGACTCTTGGTTGCCCAGGGGCTTTTTTTATTTATTTATTTTTTACTCTCCTGTATTGATCTTTGCTTTGTGGCTGCCTCAGCTGACAAGCAGAAGGAATCTATCCGTGCTCTTTTTAAGTGCCCTGTGGAGATTCATCGAGTTTTGCCTTCGATTTCCTCAGCGCAATCTCAGCCTATTTCTAATAGCCTGCAATGCTCCTCAGTCTGGTCCTCATTAACGTGTCCTTTTCATCTGGATTGTCATGGTGGTATTGTGTGTATATATATATATGTGAATAGATTACATAACACTGTGATGAAATATAAAACAATATGTATCTTATATGTATTGTATATCTGAAGGACATATAACGGGTCCCAAATTTATAAAATTTCACAAATATAACTAAAAAAAGATATAAAAAATTACATCCAGTTTTGATATCCACTGAAGAATTTATCAAATGATGATCTACCTCCCTATCTTCTTAATATGCTGAATAGATTTTAAGATAAATATTTTGTCTAAATTTTTCTTTATTCCCTACATATAGCCATTTTTTAATGTGATGAAAAATTTGTGCTGAAATGGTATGATTTTCTAGTTCTTGGGTCCTCCAATATTTTATAATATTTCTTATTCATCTCTATAAAAGCTGGTGGACTGATTCACGTTGATGGAAATAAGTCCAGGACTCCATCCCTGACAATATTCAATATTTTTTATTTACTGAACACATTGGAATTTTGTCAATAAACAAGTGGAAAGTGGGCTTGGAGAAATTGTAAATGTCATTTTCCCACCATTTTTTTTTTTACAACATTTTAAAGACTAAACAACTAATCGATTAATTGAGAAAATAACCAGCAGTTTAAATCGATAATGAAAATAATAATTAGGGCAGCCCAGTTTATAATATTACTTTACTGTATACTGAGCAATTCAATATTCTGAGGCTAAAATGTTGTCAAGTATAATGTAAAGATCAATTCTCCATGGACTCAGAATTGTTTAACTTCCAGTAAAAAAAAAAAAAAAAAGCCGTTAAATGTCCCCTGAAACACATTTGAAGTTGCTCAGCTGTCTAAGCCTGGCACAGCTACCGTAGACATGAAGGGCATGTCACTGCCTCTCTCTATGAGGGACCTTCCAGAGATAAGAAGGGGACAAAATGAAACTTTCTCTCTCTCTCTCATATATATATATATATATATATATATATATATATATATTTTTTTTATTTCTGTGCCATGCCAAACATCTGTCCCGGCCCACATGGGATTACAAAACACAGCTGTTTCACAAAACACGTATTTTATGGTTACACATTAAAAAAAACAAAAAAACAAAAGCAACAACATGATGAGTACTTCTCATTTTTTCAGATAACATTTATGTGCATATACTGTACATACCTACAGTTTATCCTGTTGAAGGGCTTTTTAAAAAAAAAAATCCCTCATCCCAGGCTTTCTCCAGGTAACGGTCTGCTTTAAATGTTTCATATGTCTTAATGCATCATCCATATTTACAAAGTCTGTTTTTATCTTACTAAGCTGAAGTACTGAGCAATTCCCAATAAAAGGGACAAAAGAAAACCAAATGGAACTATTTTATTATATCATTCAGAGAGAACATTGAACAAATCCAAATTTGTTTTCTTCCAGGTTGACAAACCATCCAGTATCGACCGCAAACGGCAAAATACCAAAGCTCACCTGGCCACATAAAGATCTTTGCCCTTCATATAAATTGTGTGGCCTCAGCCTACGTTATTCTCAGTGTTATGGCAGAAGCCAGGAACACAGGAAAGGACCCAAATCGCAGGTTCACGCGGAGGCAGGTGGGATGAGCCGAGTAACTTTTTGATAAGCGAAAGAGGCTCAGAGTCGGTCAGGTGGACATCTGGCAGGCAGGAATCCTAGGACACAGGCAACAGGAAGATGCACACAAGGAAAAAACGGGCAACACGACCAGGAACAAACAGAGACGGGCCAACGTAGGTAGAAAGTCCACAGAGAAACAGGAAGGAGGGGACGAGGAGTGAAGGGAAACCACAGACTTAAACACATTAGCGAGGAGAAAGACAGTGGGGCACAGGTGACATGAACTGGGGCGGGACAAGCAATCCGAAAAAAGGCGGGAAAACACAAATACGGGAAGCAAACGAACCAACAGACGCACCGGGAAACTACTTTCAAAATAAAACAGGAAATACAGAGGCAGAACATGACAGGACTATATTCGTTCTAATTTATCGTCCTAAATCTATGCAGTTTTGGTTTAGTCCATGTATCGTCAGCCCATTCACTCTGAGCAAAGAAATATTCTCCGAACAAACGAATGTTGAGCTTTTAAAACGTAATAATGTATAGAAATGATACATAAATGTACATGTGATCTTTTTCTGCCATTTTTTACTCTAAAATATCGTAAAGAAAGTCCTGATGTGTATCAGCCTCATACATGACTCATCTAAGGCTTTTTTTTTTTTTTTTTTTTTTTTGGTATGATGATGTGTATAACGGCATCGCTCTGTAATATCCGGGGGGCAGGTCCAGAGTGGGGTGGGAGTGTCCGGACTCTGCTCCCCCCTTCCTACCAGGAAAACGCCGGAGGAGACCCGGAGTGCCACACAGCCGCACACTGCAGAGGAGCGGGCAGGACACGAACGCCA
This sequence comes from Xiphias gladius, assembly GCF_016859285.1. Lineage (NCBI taxonomy): Eukaryota > Metazoa > Chordata > Actinopteri > Istiophoriformes > Xiphiidae > Xiphias > Xiphias gladius. The sequence continues at coordinate 17,912,287 of NC_053423.1, read as the reverse complement.
CCGAGGAATATGTCAGCTTTCTCGCGCACTGAGGGACGCTCGAACCGCCGGCGCAGCGCAGTCGATGCAGATCCACTACCTCTGCTTTAGTTCTGCGGACACACATCGACCTGTCTCACACTTATGCTCTTCTGAAACCGTCCCTGCTGCTGCTGCTGCCGCCGCCGCTGTCGCTGCCTCTGGTCCATCCCTGTCCCCTCCTCCCCTCTCTGTCCTCCTCCTCCTCCTCCTCCTCCTCCTCCTCCTCCTCCTGCTGCTGCTGCTCCGCCGTCCCGTCGCCAGGATGGACAAGACGCTCTGCAGTCCGCATCCCGGGACCAACAAGACCAACTCTTCCTCCGCGGAACGCGGGAGCTCGTCTGCGAGGAAGCCCGGCGGCCGGACCGGGTCGCACAGCCCCGGCTCCCTGGGCGGCCCGGCCGGAGCGGGAGGCGCCCGGGGAGCTGTGCTGGGGAACAGCGTGAATTTGCAGCAGCAGCAGCAGCAGCAGCAGCGCAAGAGGCAGCTGGAAGGGGTGCTGAGCAAATACACCAACCTGATCCAGGGCTGGCAGAACAGGTGAGCACACGGATGGAGTTAGGTGGAGAGAGGAGAGGGGCTGGGAGGGGGCGTTTGGGCGCCTGGACACGATTCACTGGGGGTTCAGGTGTCTGTGGCTCCGTGTTGTTATTTGCCCCGTCCACGTTGCACTTTTAACACCACGTCACAGTGAGGGGGAGGAGGAGGAGGAGGAGGAGGAGGAGGAAGGCTGAGGGGGGTTTAAATCCAAAGCTCTCACGCAGGCTCGCAGGCCTGCTAATGAACTCTCCTGCTGACTATTATAAGTCAAACGAACACCAGCATCTCCAAAAACCAGAGGGCGGAATTTGCAGAGGTGCCTGCCTTAAAGCACGTCTTTGGAAACTGTATAAGCTTCACTTTGGGTTGACATTGATTAGAGACATATTGACCCCACGCCTCAGTAATTGTTTAGGCCAGATTTAGTGGTGTTGTACTTGGAGACTGATCATTTGCTTGGGTCCTTCTTTGAGTGAAAGTACTGAAAATTAACTGGCTCCGATTTCTCCAGTGTGAATATCTTGTGGCTTTCTTTGTCATCCGTGACAGTGATCTGAATACCTTTTGGTCTTTTGAGTTGTTTGAAAAGTTGCAGACAGCAATTTTCACTGTTTTTTGACATTTTTAAAGACAAACAAGTGACCGGGAAAGTAATAGACAGATTAATTGATAAGGAAAGTGATCCTCAGTTGCAGCCCTATTTGTGTTGGATTTCATTTGTTATATTGATACACCATGTACTGTTAACAAACCATTATGTTATTATTATTGATTTATTCTGATTATTATTATCTTGGAATAATCAATTAATCATTTTGTCTATAAAATGTATTTGAATTGCTACCAGCAGTCCAAAATCCAAAGATATTCAGTACACAGTCGCACAGGGCACAGAAGAAAAAGATAAAATCCTCGCATCTAGGACGATGCTAACAGCGAATGTAATGTTGGTATTATGCTAGAAAAATGAAATAATAATAAAATGATTAATTGATTATGAAAACAGTTGGTGATTAATTTTCTACTGATCGATTCATCGACTAATCATGGCAGCTCTAAAATACTGCTCGCAATTTAACATCCGAATTTAAACCTGCAACAACAGATTTTTTTTTTTTTTTTTTAGCCACTTGGGGGAAGCACAAACAAGTTGCGAACACAACACCGACATATCTCCTTTTAAGCTGATGTGGCCACGTTGTTAGAAAACAGTTGCTAAATTACACTTCCGTCAGTTACGGAGAAACATTAGCATTCATTTGGAAGTGTGTTTCCGGTCAGCTGATGATTATAAGTCCAATACTGACCCTCTTTCAAGTCTATTTTGGTCTCTACCAAAGCCTGAGGGAAATATCTCGCTCTTTTTAGCTGCTAAATGCTCCACTATGTTCACCAGCTAATCTCTTAACTGTGTCTGTCTGCTGTTTCCTGCTGAACATGTACGGTACAGTCTTTTTTTATTTTTTTTAATTATTATTATTTATTTTTTTTAGAGCTTTTTCCCTGAAAACATCTGCCTGCTGTGGCTGAAAACAATGCTATGAGGGCAGTGAGAGTGAACCAAACAAGTAAAGTTAAGGTCAGACGGAAAAACGGTGACCTGAAACTCGCTATAAAGCTCCGTAAAGCCAAGAGGAGCTGCAGATTCAGATGATAATTCTCTGTAGATTCATCACTACAAGTGACCCCTTTCACATTGTCATTTGATATAATATTGTTATAAAAATATAAATCATAGCTGCTTTAAGGGATCATTATAAAAAATGTTTGTTTATTGTCTATATTTATGCTAAAAAACAACAAGTATCAGTCGATTTTTAATAATTGGATTTTTAAAACTCTTAAATACCGTTATCATTAAAATACAAACAAAAACATCACTACTCACTTCAGTGTCAAAAAAGTACCACAGAGCTGAATTGTTATAAGTAGGGCTGAACTAACGATTATTTTCATTATTGATTAATCTCCTGATTGTTTTTTCAATTCATCGATGAATCATTCTGTCTACAAAATGAAAATATGCCCTTCACAAATTCCAACTGAGCCCTCAGATGTCTTGTTTTGTCTGAACAAGGGTTCAGTCACCTTAACATGTTCAGTGAAGCGTCTCAGCAGACGGAGAAAAAGCAGCTCGCAAGTCTCACAAATGAGAAGCTGGAGCAAGAGTGTTTAGCATTTTTGCACAAAAAAAAATTTAAGTGATTGGTTGATTACCGAAATAGCTGCTAGTCCATCTGTCCCTCGACCTATTGATTCATTGACCAATTGTTGCAGATCTAGTTTTAAGATTGATAAAGACAGTGCTTCTTGTAGGGCTGTGGCATTGGATTGTACAGGTGTACCTAATAAAATGGTGACTTAGCATGTAGGACATTTATGTGTATTCAACCTCCACTATGTGCTGCCTGTTGCAGGTCAATGCGGTCTTTGATAAGCCTTATTGATTTATGTTATCGCTTCAAACAGATATTACCTGCGGTTGTCTGAGGTTCTTTCATAAAGAAGTACAGAATATCTCAGCGACAACAATCCAGGTCACAGCGGCGCATTATTGTGTGACTGCACCTCATGTAGCATTCATGGGTTTGCTCCCTGTCCTGTCTGATTCACTCAACTCAGACACCGAAACCCGAATACTGAGAGAGTTTTCATGAGAGGCTATGAGTGAGTTTTTAATTTAAAAATATTACTCTAGAATGCACTTGTTGTTGTTGCCAGCCACATACGAAACATCTGGTTGTGGTTTGGGTTTTTCTTTTAGAGGAACAGAAAGCCTTTTCTTGCGAATTTCCTGTACACCGCCAAACTCCTGCACAGCTAACATGAATTATGCAGGATTTCTTTTTCTGCAGCTGTAGTGTGATTTGGGAATTAAATTTGTTTTTTTTTTTTTTTTTTAACCCACATAGAAGCTAAAATAACTCACGTATAGTGCCTCGCTGTTGTTGTGCTGCATAAAGGAAGGAAGCTTAGAGACGCTGGTGTATATGATCTGGGCTGGAAGCCAGTGTATGTTAGAGGGTTGGGGTAGGGAGGCGGAGGTGGAGAGAACGAACGGCTGCTCCTTGCTCTCCTATTAAACTGACAGACACATGACGCACTGAACTGGATCTGTATATGCACCCACAGGAATACTTGGGTAAAAAGGACAACAAATAATATACTGAGCAGGGTGTTTTGATCAGGATCGGTTTATTCTTTGTGATAGCGCCTGTTCCCGTTTCAATCTTAAAGCGCCTAAAGGCAAAGGTCTCGCTTTCAAGGAGAGATTCCTTTCAGTTCATTGACCTGAGCTGGGGCCAGGGCCTCGAGCTCGAGTAAATGTGCAGATGTAGATAGCGAGCACTGACTGAAACATCCTGAAAATGTAGCCTCAAACTGACAAGCTTTTCAGTGTGCAGTCGGATCAAGTGTTTCTTGTGAGCGCATGGATTCTGATTTGTTACAGTTCTTACCTACTAGTTAGAACTGATTATTTTACCTTTAGGTCGACTGTTAAGGTTACTAATTATAACTATAAGATTCTTCCATTTTTGATCTCTCAAACTAGCAGAACACAATGACAGTTCAAATTAATTTATATTTTTCCTTTTTTTTTTTTTTGAAGGAAGGAAAACCACTAACTACTCATATTTTGCTTCATGCCGTTTTTTTTTGAGCTAAGCACGTAGTTAGGATGTGACTAATCGAGGCAGTGTTGTTTATGTTGTTCATCCGAAATCAAGATGAGTTAAACCCACAGTATATGAGTAAATTACAATGATTCCTGGAGTCCTGTTATCATTATGTTGTACAAAGCCATTATGTCACTCGCTGAAAAAAAACTTTAAGAACTGGTTTTCTTACAGAAATGCTCATTGGGGGGAGAAAATATGTGACCTGGAGGTCACGAGGTACTCTGAAAATACAAGGAAATGGGTCTGACAGTAATATTGCTGTTTCTAAAAGTTTAATTTGTAGAACAGCTGGCAAGGTAATTGTGACTGCATTTAACGCATTAGTTTTAGGTCGGAAGTCATCGGAGCAGGTTTTGTGGTTTTTGCGCGTGCAATTCCAAAACAATTTCCAACCAGTATGGACAACGAAAAGGCTACATAATGAACAGGCATAATGAAAACATCAGTGCAACCTCCATGGATTATTTTTATTATATGACAAACCACAGTATAAGACAGTGTGTGACAATGCTCTACGAGTTGTTACAGGAGAGGAGACAGGTCGAAATCATCATTTAAATTAGCTGGAGACGTGGCATTTATTGTGAAAATCCAATGAGTTTCATGTTGAAGTGGTAGTGTTTGCAGATTACCACAAGTTGGATCACTTGCTCTGTACCAACACACTTGAGTTGTGCTTTTTCCTTTTTTTTTTTTTTGCAATTTAACATAGACATTTTTTTAAGTACCTGCTCTAGATTCACTCTCTATTAAGAGTTGTACTCCAGAGTCATAACAGCAACTTGAAGTTGCTTTCCTCTTTTTTTTTTATAATCATCTGTGTGAGAATTTAAGGTACAAACAACAGTTGTTTTTTTTTAACCATATGCAAACCTGACATTTTGATATATATTGTTGAAGAATATGATTTCCACAGGAAAAAGAAGCATTTTTGAGATTTTAAATTAAACAATATGAAAGTGAGGGTCTGTGTTTACAAGGGAAATCGATGTAAAGAAACCTTTCACGACGTCAGAAAACATTAATAATCAAAATCATCACGTCTTAGTCTTAAAATACCCTTGACTTAACAGTGGAAGCAGGTTTCAGTTTTATAAACTTTATTTACATTTGTCCACATATTGTGTAATCCAGTTTTCCATTAGTCCCTGTGATCATGCGTGCTTTTTCTGCCACATGGGATACCTTAACGAAGATACTGTATAAACTACTGTATATTAGATTTATACTAGAGGTGGACACGGTAACTGGAATTTAGAAAAAATGAGCAGAAAAAGGTTAGAAAACGACAGCCTTTGGTTGGTTCAAAATGACTTATATCAGGCTTTTTCTAAACCCATTAGAAGAAGAAGAGAAGAATCTGGACAGTCCGTCGTTTCCCAGGTTGTGGTCAGAATTTACAAACAGTTAATATCTCAAAGTGCCTGCAGCTTTTAAATATAGAAACATCTGAAGGAGGAGAGGCGGTGTCTGGCGGATGACGGTGTTGGAGTAATTACTGTTGTCAGTCACGTTCCAGGATTTGTCAAGTGGAGGGACACATTGTGTGTGTTTGGCAGGTGGTGTCGTGGTGGGCAGCGGACCTGAGGGGAGCTAATTCTGCCACTGTGTGGGTGGCCATGTGTCAGAGTGAAGTGCTGTTAAGTTGTGTAGGTGCCGTGTGTGTGTTTGTGTCAGAGAAAATGTGCTAGGTAGCCGTATTTTTTGGTTCTACGCACACACGTATTAACACTTTACGTGTGTTCAGTTCAGTTTACATTTCAGGAGGATTACGACTCAGCCTTTGAACACAGTTGTATAAAGTCTTCTTCAAAAAACTGCAATAGAAAGACTGTTACAAACTGGATGTGTGGCGTTTGAAAGAAGTGGACATTTAGGATGCAGAAAGGGTCAGATGAAATCTGCTTTAGAGTTGCATTGTGGGGAATGTAGGATCTAGCATTTTTGGAGCTTGTCCAATATTAGATACCAAAAGCCAGGATATGTATTGCTTTGATTTTCAACGTTTCTGTGTTTTTTAAGATTTTTATTTTTTGACATCAGTTGTAGAGATACAGACAGGGAACGTTGGGAGGGAGAGGGGTTTGACATGCAACAAATGTCCCCCAGCTGGAACTCAAACCTTGGACATTGCGGTTTTGTGGTTTTGTGCCGCTGGGGTGCCCCAACTGTTCTGTTTTTAATCCCCCAAATTTAAGAAAGTGCAATACAAAAAAAAAAAATTTGAAATAAACAAATCAATAAATTGATGCCCCACCCGTTTGAAGGATAATGTGGGCATTATTTTTTGTGGGTTTGGCCATCCATCCTTTTTAGCGGTAATTATAACATTCAACTCACCAAGGTGAAATGCTGGAAACGCAACAACATTGTGAAGTGAAGATCGGCCCTGTTCCTTTTCTATTGGACCCAAGTGCTTCCTTTCTCAAAGCATTGTTTGAAAGCAGGTTACACGGGACTGACGCCAGCGACGTAAAAAAAGAATAGAAATTTTTTCTATTTGATGTAATTGAGGCCAAAATTCAGCGAGCAGCTGTGTGGCGATTTGCTGAAAAACCAACAAAGAAAAAGGAAAACTGTGGCGGGACATGAAGGCCTTTACTTGTTGCGGATGAATGTTCATTATTGTAGTTTTTTGGATGTGTCTTTTTGTATTTTTCGCAGATTACAGTTATACAACCAAAACTAAGTGCTGCTTGGCACAAATGTTTGGAGAGTCACAGGATGCTTATTAAACAATGTTTGCTAACGAGCTAGCTACTCACTAGCTTTCAAATGTTTGTTTGCAGTCAATGTGCGCACACACACAGTTTGCTTGTGCAATGAGGGATTATTAGCATCACTTCGAGTGCACTGATTTACGGTTTCCCTCAAAGTATATTAGGTATATTCTGGTTATACTGGTGGCCCATTTTACTGTCTGACCGCTCCGGTTTTGCTTTGCCGGACTACTGTTTGCTAGCGTTATAGCGAGGTTGCGGTGTTGCAACACTTCAGCAGTTTGGTGAGTGCACAGTTACCATAGCCAAGAGAAACAGTGGCCACAGCTATGAAAACAAGACCCAAATTGGGATAGCCCGGAATTACGATTTAACCATCACAGCTACGCCTAATCCCGACACTTGCTCCATCTCAGTCTAAACTCTAAATTCTTACACTTCACCCCAAAACCAAGTCTTAAGTCTCAAACAGTCTTTGGAAAAAGTGAAACGCAGCCAAAATGTCGTCATTCTCAATGCCTATACTTAAATTGGTCCCTAAAAAGATACAAGTCCGTGAACGCACACACAAAGACACACACACACACACACACACACACACACACACACACACACACACACACACACACACACACACACACACACACACACACCCATACTGTATGAATACTTGAGAATCTCTCTCAGAAATAATGAGTCGACTCTACATTACAAAGCCTCCAGGCTCCCAGACCCAACGTTCAGCTTGTGCACACACATTCAAGTTTAACGCACGGTTCAGCTGTTGGAAACTTTTTGTGACTGTAACGTGATGCTGTGTACAACACAGGACCGCATGCTGTGTGTTGTGTTGTGCATATGAACGCCATCAGCTGGTCATGCTCACTGTGGGATAATTCACGTTGAAGTTGCCGTTTTCGTTGGTGAAGCGGAGCGGAGATCTTTGGTTTCGGATGGCAGCTCGAAGCTGGTTTCCAGGGTGATGATGGTGGACAAGAAGGCAAAACAAGAGCGGAGACCTTAGATTCAGATTTATTTTCAAACTGCAGTGGCAAATGAGGTCTGGCTTTCAACTTTTGGTGAATGAGATATATATCTCTGTTTTTAGTTTTCAATGTTTTTTTTTTTTAATATATTTAACCTGATGACTGTTTGTGCATCATAAGGAGGTATTCCGACAGTTGCATGCGGATCACAGAGTACTAAACATTCAGAGCTCTCTCCGTCTCCTCTTCAGACATCTAGTAATGATAGGAGGCTGTGAGGATTGTTTTCTTGGTCGGTACCGATGTTGGGCCCAGATTATTTGGTAATGTGATGGGTCTCCAGATCTAGCCTTAAACCTCCCGAACTGCTCGCAGACTCATGGGGCTTCCCCAATGAGATTAAACACATTTGATATATTTAGGAGTTAAAATCTGGATGATTACAATTACGATTATTTCTCACTGCGAAGTATTACGAAGGTTACAGAAGGGTGTTGCACCACAGCCTCCATTTTGTTTACGTCTGCTTCCCCATGAGATCATGTGAGATCATGTGAGGTGGTGCTTTGCTCCCTAATTGCCCCCCCCTGGCACGATAATCTTAATAGTATCCTGTAGTGTGTGATGCACAAATATTTTTCAAATCTTGATTATTTTCAAACCGTGTAGTGTGTGCATGTTTGAGATTAGAGAGGAGAACCTCCGTGAAATTTCACCTTATGTGCCTAATGAAACCTGATTTCAAAATTGGTTTGGATTTTAAAAACTCTGGTAGTCTGAGCCCGGCTTAAGTGGTCAGCAGGGTGGGGAATACATTGTGAGGGATGAATCATTTCTTTGCAGATGTGCTCAGTGGAAGGGAGCACTGCTGTGCTTCTCTGATCAAAGCTGTGAGTCGGGGGTAATGTGGCTCCGGTGGGTGTCTCTCTGGCAGAGAAGAGGAAGAAAACTTAGGGTGTCAGCTTGGCTTCGTGTTAATTTGTTTTGGTGGTAGCTGCAAAATAAAGGTTTTTTTTTTTTTTGAAAGAAGTGGACATTTAGGAGGCAAATAGGGTCAGAAGAAATCTGCTTTTGAGTTGCTTTAATGGAAATGTAGGATCCAGTGTTTTTGAAGCTTGTCCAATATTAGATACCAAAAGTCAGGATATGTCTTGCTTTGATTTTCAACGTTTCTGTGTTTTTAAGATTTTTTCTTTTTCTGACATCAGTAGTACAGATACAGACAGGAAATGTGGGGAGGGAGAGGGGTTTGACATGCGACAGAAGTCAAACCTTTGACATTGCGGTTTTGTGGTATGTGCCCAAACCACTAGGCCACCGGGGTGCCCCAACTGTTCTGTTTTTAATCCCCCAAATTTATGAAAGTGAAACACATAAAAAAAATCGAAATAAACAAATCAATAAATTGACGGCCCACCCCTTTGAAAGATAATGTGGGTGGGGTCACCAGGGTGGGGAATACATTTTGAGGCATGAATCATTTCTTTGCAGATGTGCTCAGTGGAAAGGAGCACTGCTGTGCTTCTCTGATCAAAGCTGTGAGTCGGGGGTAATGTGGCTCCGGTGGGTGTCTCTCTGGCAGAGAAGAGGAATAAAACTTAGGGTGTCAGCTTGGCTTCGTGTTAATTTGCAGAAGTCATCATCACTCATCTGTTCTGGAGCTTTTGATCATATCCCACGTCTTCCCCAGCAGATTCCGTTTGCCCAGTTTCCCTGGATCTGTAAATGTTTGTAGTGTGATATGGTTGAAAGCTCCACGCCAAGCAAATGGGTGCATGGACCTTGAGATTGTTTCGTCAACCGCGGTTTCTAAAGTATGGAATTAACCTTCAAACCTTCGAATTACAGGTCTTTATGGGTCCACTCGCTTCTGAGGAACAGACACCGGGTCCAGTACCCAAGCTGGACGGGGTCCAAGTTATGCTCAATTAAATCAGGTTGCATAGGGATCTTGTTTTACTGCCATGCGTCAATATGTCAATATGAATCAAAACGTAGTCAGTATCAGGATGTAACATATTTATGCTACCTTGAATTTGATTCAAGGTGTTGAAATGGTCAGAAAATTACAATCCTCGGTTTATATATATTCAGGTTTACTACAGAATGTTTTATCGTTAGTGAAGGAGGTAAAAAGAGGAATTTCATAAATCATTCCTCGAAGCGTAAAACTAATTATTTTGGAAATTAGTTTCTATGAATTTCCATTTGTTCTTTGGATATTATTATTATGCTGCTGCTCTTTTCGACCGGGGCTGCTTGTTAATTGGTGGTGCATCAGGCTGCTGCCAGTGTTTGTGCTCTCTCTCTCTATTAGGGTCTGTTTGGGTCGACTGCATTGCGGAATGGGTCTGATTACCCTGGGGTCTATTCAGGTTCAGTCTCAATGTGCTCGGGTCCCCGTCAGATCGGGTTTCTCTTTCCTAAAAATTAATTTGTCTGTGTCGGGGTCAGGTAGGCTCTATTTTCAGTATTTTGGATCGGTAAATTCCAAGCATCTAACAAGTTTTAGACCCAGATCCATCTCAGGAGTTGGTGGAGACCAAATTTGACTTAAATTTGTCAGATGGCCTAAGAGCATGATCATGTTAATCTATGTCTGCTAAATGCTAAGGCCGGTGTTTCTGTAAATTTGTAGTGTTAACCCCGTATTGGTTAAAACTCATTTAATGCAGCTTTAACATTTTCCTGCGGTAGTATGCGAGAGTAAAATGTTGGCTGACGTAACCCCTTTGTCACCACAATGTTACACAGGTTTTTTTATAGTACTACATTTCTTCCTGTTCTGATGTTCCTCTTAGCATTTTTGAGAATTAACTGCCAACTACCAGGGAAGAGATGCAAATTCTTCTGACAAGCTATTTCCTGTAGCATCAATGTTAATGCCATTGGGAAATGGCAGTGTTTCTGTTGATGTGGACAAATGTGTTTGACTAAGCTCTTTTTACAGTGCTATTATTGTTATGGTAGTAGTTTATTTGAATGATATCAGCAAAAAAAGTATCAGTATTAGAGAGCTCTTTGTTGTTACAGTTGTCCATTCTTGACTGGATGAGGGATTACATTTCAGAGCTGTAAGCCAGGGATAGTTTTTGATGACAAATCGGAAATGCCACTGAATATAGATTAATTTTTTTCTGTGCCTGAAAAGTTAGAAACTATAGTGTTACGTTTTTCTGTACAGATGTTGGTTGAAAAATGTGTCTAATTTTTCTTATTATTCTATTTTAAACCAGTTAAGGTTGTAAAATCGTGATAAAAGCTATATAAACACAGACAACAAATGAGTTTAATCTGCAGCCTGCCATAAAGGCTATTTAGCATTTTAACCGGAAATTGGGCTGCGACTAATGAAATTTTTCATTATTTTCGTCTATAAAATGTCAGAAAATTGTAAAAAAAAAAAACCTCTAACAATTTCATATAGCCCAAGGTGAAGTCTTCCTGAGCGAGTGGGTGTTCAGACTGAAAACAGGCCTGCGTTAAATCGTTTCAAAGAGCTGTGCTGGTGAGGGCTAGTTGCTTTAGTTACCAGTGAGGCATGAAACAGGACCCAGTAAGTCCAGTTTGAGTAACACAGTCTTGAGTTTGAAGGGTTTTCAGACGTCAAAATACTGCACAGCGGTTTGTAAAAGTACAAGTCAGGATTTTACAGCCGTGTAAAATGATCGCAACGGCAATCATTTTATCTTTCCTCGTGATGACTGTGAATTAAACATTAGAAATACGATGCCTGCGTTACAAAATCATCCACCGAGAATGTGTGCTTGCATGTATGTAATTGGGCAACACAGCACCTCGCCAGCTGATGGTCTAGGCCTGATTCTCTCTTCCATTTACATTTGACGGTCAAGTAGTTTTGTATTATAGTACACAATTGTCATATTAGATGTTTGTTGTCTTTAAAATATACAGATATGAATATGTTGACTAAATTAAGTTCACTGTCCTCTGCTTCACTCGACACCGTAACTCCAAACAGCAACTTGTCAGTAATGCCTACAGACTGCTATTTACATATTTAGCATTTTAACGGGGATACATATTCATCATGAATCAGGTTTGGAGAAGCTGAGGAGTGATTAGCAAAATTAATTGAATATTGAAGCTAATTCACTGGAAATGATATTAAATTTACTGTCCTATGTGAGAACTTGTTCAGTGAGAAAGATGTTTAAAGGGGTGTAACAAGTGCCGTGATGCTGCTGCCAAACTTTGTTGCTCCATCAGTCCATCATTATATTTAATTTTCCCCAGTTTGCTGCAAGGTTAAAAGTTCATCCTGAGCCCAGATACTGTGTGGCCTCGCAGATCGGGTAACGTCAGCACTGCTGGAGGCCGAATGTAAAGCCCAAGGTCTGTTATCCAGCATCATCCATCATGTTAGAGGTCTGCGTTGTAGTTTAGCTGTAAAGGCGAGAGTGCCAGGAGGGGTCAGCGGTAAAAGCCTCCACTCTGCTGACTGATCAGGGGATAAGACTTCATACACAGTACAGTATGTGTGTGTGTGTGTGTGAGACAGAGAAAAAAAAAGAGAGGGCTGGCTAAAAACTGACGCAGGAGGATGGTTCCCCGGTTGGCTGTGGTCGGCATAAATCACCAGCACTCCTGATGGAAAGAGGCAAGTGAGTGGGGATCAATTTTCAGACAGCAGTATTCACTGCATCCTCTCCGGGGGACTCTAGAGCGTCCATGGGAAAATGCCTGCAGTAATGTAGAGGACGCAGTCATGGAGTTCCCTGTCCTCTTATCATTCGCATATTTTGAAGACTGAAGCTATTCCTGATGTAATTTCTCATGAAAACAAATGTTCGGTATTCTAGTGCTAAAAACAAAAATTTTTGGATAATCTGCTCATTCATCAAGCAAAAAAGCTAAACTTTTGCTGGCTTCAGCCACTAAAATGTAAGAATTTGCTGGTTTCAACCATTTTGTATGATTGTTAATGGAATATATCTGTGTTTTGCAATGTTGGTTGGACAAAACAAGTAATTTCAAGATGTCACCTTGGGCTCTGGGAAGTCGTGATTGGTGTTTTTCAGTTCTCTGACATTTTATAGACTAAATGATTAATCAAAAATAAGACTACAAGACTCTACAACCAAGTTATTAGAATTCAACATGAATATCTGAACCAAGTTTTATGGTAATCCATCCAGTAATTGTTGAGACATTTCACTCAAAACTTAAAATGTCAGACTCATGGTGGAAATGTCAGGAGACCACCAAAATTATTGGGCTTCATTCTCTCAGATGTGTCTGTACAGAATTTCGTGGCAGTCCATCCAGTGGATGTTAATTTATGTAAGTCTGGACCGATGTGGCGGAGCGATTGTCAGACCCACATTGTCATCCCTACAGCCACACAGCTAGCATCGCTAAAAATTAGATAGAGAAGAGTGCCCGGGCGAGACCAGTGCTCTCATTTTCTCAGATCTTAAAGTCTCTACATGTGAGAGTTTTCTACTTTTATCAGTTTTATAAACTAAATACACTCAGTTACCGGGTTATAAGGTACACCTAGCTAGAACTGATGCAGTCGAATACAAGTGGCAACAGTCTGGCAATAAACCCTCCCTTTTTATGAATGTTATAATGTTCAGTTTTTGTTGAAACGGTTTTAGAGAGGTGTTGATTTATATATATGATCGTTTTGGAGGATGCGCTGGAGTTTGTGGTGCTGTTGCACTGTATTTCGTTATACTGTGAGCTATTTATATGACCTTGTCCTCCCCATTTATACCAATAGAATAGTATAAATAACAGAAACACTGCTCTGTAAAATGCAATACAGCAATTTTTCAAAAAAAAAGTGCCAAACATTACCTACTTCCACTTTCTCAGTCGTGCAGATTTGGTGCATTTCTTTGTTACACGCAACAAACTGAAAATCTGCGGATTTAGACTCGGCCAGACAAAACTGGCAATATGAAGGTGTTAGGGCTGCAACCGTCAGTTGATTAATCAATTAGTTGATTGGCAGAAAATAAATCAGAATCTACTTTGATCATCAATTAATTATTTCAGTGACTTTTCTAACAAAATAGTTGGCTTTCAGCTTCTTTAATGTGAGGATTTACTGCTTTCCTTTGTCCTCTATTATAGTAATAAAAATTGGTTTGGGTTGTGATAAAACAAGAAATTAGCTGATGTCACCTTGGACTCTGATATATTAGAAAAGGGTATTTTTCAGTATTTCTGACAAAACAATGAATCGGCTAATCGAGAAAATAATCGGCAGATTAATTGATAATAAAAATTGTTAGTGCAGCTTTGGAAGGTGACACTTTGGCCATGAATTTGTAGGACATAACACATGTTTTTCTACAGACAAACAACAAGCCTGCGGAGATGGTATTTAAGATGAGAAGAGGTAAGAGACAGTGGTTGTGTGTGAGACTGAGGACCTCGCGGTCTCCTCAGTTATAACATACAGCCTTGATGTGGCGATGGGAAGAAGCAACAACTGTGCCTGTGCCGAGGACAAAGCTGCTTGATAGAGGCCTGATCAATACCTCAGCCTCTGTAATCGCGGACGGAAAGAGAACATTGATCGCTAAAATGGTGAATCTTGAGGGGAAAGAGGGCGGAACAGGGCCATGTGCTGAACCAGACGACATGGACAAAGACAGCTGCTGTTACCTCAGGTCACCGTACACAAACATGGAGAGGTTAGCCAAGGCCGCCCAGTTCCACTCTGGCCTGTGTTGAACCGCAGAACCAGAACAAAGTGTTAAGCGGAGCAGACAGGCCGGTTTCTTCAATGTCACACAGAATCTTTGCTGGCCACAGGAAATGAAACGTGTCTGCTTCTCTGTGAGTGTGTACGTAGTGTGTCTGACCGGTTTAGAATCTTGCAGCCAACACTGAGCCAGGCAGAGATTCAATTATGCAGCGATTGAATGTGATCCATTAATCACAAAGGGGAAAATGTGGGGTTTAATTTCCATGCCTCGAGCTGTGGGCTCTGCTGAAGATGACCGCGCTAATCGCTACCTTGAGTAATTTGGATCGAGCTTGCCGGCTTGGTGTTGGTGAAAAAGCAGGCCTTAATGTGCACAGAGGGGAATTTTGAACAAATCTCGCGTGAACGGAGCCGTGGTAAATAATATCGTGCAGGGCTTCGTCGCACGGGAGGTGAGCATTTAAAGGTGTTTTTCTGGCAGCTTTCTTTGGCCACATCTCACACTCATTCGTAGCCTTCCTCCTCGTTTTTCCTTCTCTCGACCACGTCCTGAATAGTTTGTGCAACAGGAAAAAGGCGTTTTAAAAAGTAAAGACAATGAGACCATAAAACTAAAAAATGTTGGCAGTAATGGGGCTTCTTCTACTTACCTCTCACTCTTCTTTCTCTCTGGTTCATTAATTTCTTAACTTCCCCTCTCTCTCTCTCTGTTTTCCTTTCATGCAGGTACTTTGTGTTAGATCCAGAGCTGGGACAGCTGCAGTACTTTGTCAACGAGCAGGGGAAGAGCCAGAAGCCCCGTGGGTCCCTGCCCCTGATTGGTGCCTCAGTAACCCCGAGCGACGAGGCTCCGCACATGTTCATTGTAAACTCTGTCAATGGAGAGCTGTACAAACTCAGAGGTACGACCTCACGCTGGCCTCAAGCTGCCCGTGTATGACAAAGTACAAACACTGAGTGCAGTGTGTGTTTTATGCTGGCGTCACTTGAAGTGCAGCGTGTATGCTGGGATGTTATGAATGAATTTTTTTTTTCTGCCCAGTGTTTCTGAACGCGATGGAACGTGATGAAAAGCGCCTCATGGAATTAAAGCTGCAGTTTTTTACTTTTAAAGCTGCTCTAATCAATATTTTTATATGAACAATGGATAAAATGATTATGTTTAATACAAAAAGGGGGCTCTCGTATTGGTGAAACCACGAGGAGTGTTAGTGATTCTGCAGCCCCCCTCAGCATAAAGGAACATTTTGCACCTTGCAGCTCATGTTTTGGTTTTAAGGCCCACAGCTTTACTGTTTCGGTTCACTCTTGGAGCTTTTGTCAACCTTGGTTCGAGCTCCACCAGGCAGCTGTTTTCAGCAAAAGGGACTCGATAATCCACTACCCGCCCAGGATCAAACAGAAGGGCAAAGTTATCAATCACGCAATAAGATCACGGGCTCAATTTAGAAGACATGTCAGGCTGCAAGGAAATTCTCCCCTTCCCCCATTAAGTCAAATCACATGTTCATTCACTCTTGCACAGACCCTGCAATTAATTTATGGTTTAATAAAGGGACTAGAACAATCCACAATCTATACATAGACACATTTACATCTTTCCCTCAATTTTCTCAAATGTCCAACTTCCATAAGAACCACTTCTTTTGTTACCTACAGATCAGGACCTTTGTACAAAATATTTGATTCATTTCCAGATCAGCCCATAAAATCACATGTCGACCACATCCTTGAATTGAATTCAGATATCCCAGATTTATGAGCTCATTAACACACTCCATTGAAAATTTAAAAATGGCCTGGGACTCTGATCTCGGAGCAGTTTTAACGTATGGCCCGAGGGGACTCACATCGTCACACACCATCTACGTCTGCTGAACACGGCTTTAATACAACTCAGAGTGGTACGCAGAGTTCGTTTTGCTAATGCTAGATCGGCAAAAAGATTTATCTGAACATGGAGCCAGCAGACTTAATGCACATGTTCTGGCTGTGTCCAAATCTCCCCACCTTATGGATTAGTGTTTTTAAATCTTTTGAGGGAGCTGTTTGGGATCCAGTTTGACCCTGACCCAGTCTGCAGCGTCTTTGGTGAAGCGTCAGAGGAATCCCATGCTCTCTTGACAAATAAACCCTATGTGGTCATAGCGTTCACTACACTACTAGCAAGATGCCTGATCCTTTTAAAATGGTGTTATGTATTTCTTAAAGCTATAAAAAAAAAGAATGCACTCTCAAAGGGTCCTCTCAAGTCTTTGTTAAGATATGGAGGCCCCTTTTTGCATTTTTATGAAAGGAACTCCATGATAAAGAGTAGAGTGGACCTGGAACAGGTAAATGTCCTATTACAGCTGTGAGCAACCCCCCCCCCTCCTGTTTTATTTTTTTGTCTTCTTCCTTTTGTTTGAGTAATTACTACTAATATTTGAAAAACTTATGTTTTGTTCCTTCGTCACCTAAATGTATCCTATATCCTGTAAGGCTCTGGGCGGGTGGATGGGTGGGTAGGATGGTAGGGATGGGAATGGGGATTTCAGTTTCTGAACATATTTGATAAATGGTGCCTCCTTGTATTTAGGGGATCAGAAGGTGACTTGAAGTCAAATATACATGTTCTGTATCTTGTACTCTAGTGGGATTAAAACTTTGAAAATCAATAAAATAGATTTACAGAAAAAAAAAGAAGCAAAATAACAAGTACCGCACGCATTAAAAATACTGTACTCAGGGAGCTGAGTTCAGTTGAAAAAAAAGGCCAAAATAATTTACAGTAGTTTATAACAATTGACAGATAACCTGATAATTAAAAATAATGGCAGCCCTAACTTCAACATAATTTTAAGACCTTTTGTTAAGTGCTTACTTTGTCAAGACTTTATAGTAGTGTTAATGCAGCATGTATATTAATTCCTTGATTTTTTTTTTTTTTTCTGAATTTATCATCCAAGGAATTTGGAAAAACCTCACACATACAGCTTTATAACAACACGGTATACCTGAGTAGCAAATCCAGCCGAGAAATCATGTTTCTGAGGCCAAACTAGCAAATCTGCAACAAAGTGAAATATATTTTTAAGACCCAGTGCCAGGCAAGGAGCCCGTAGCTGGTGACTGTGCTGAAGGCCTGTGTTTTCAGTGACCTGTATCCACCGATGCAAGAGAGACTCCTTTTTCACTGTTGCTCCGTTTGAGCCGCTGGAATGTCCCCCTCACGCTCTCGCGGGGGAGGATATCAGAATAACTTGCCCTATATTCCCTGAATAACTCAGCGATCCATGTATATTTGAGCTGAGAGGAAACAATGATCCCACAGAGACTAAGAAGTCGAGCTGAGTAGCTCACACACAGATGTATTTCCATTTCCAACACCTCAGTAAGATTCAAGTAATATCAAGAAAGTAGTTGAGCGATAGGATTGAGAATCTTTGATTATGGCTCAGCTAAACAAACCCCAAGACTTTTTCGAGGTTTAGCTGGTGCCAAGACCCGCAACTACCCCAACAACAAAAAGCAGCCCATTTAAATATTCCCACTCTGAAAGTAATTACAGCAGAATAGAAACCTTCAGTTTGCTTAAACGTGCAGGGGACAAAGTGGCTCGCACGTGACTCCTCAACAGTTGGTGATTAGGATTAGCCGGTATGCTCAGATCGGGTTACCATGGGAACCGCCGGAAAGCCAGCCTTCAGGGGCGAAAAGGGTAACTTTAAGGTTTCGGTCAGGAGTCACTTTCCGGTTTTTCAGGCTGAGCTTGAGGGCTGCGGATTATCTTACAGAGGGTCTGTATCCAAAGCTTTAAATGCCACCTTTATTCTCAGGTTGATTCATTTTCACAAGAAGGTTTTGAACCAGTTTCCTTACCGCTAACTGGCGTAAGAAGATACTGGATACGCAGACTCTGTCGCTGACGCAGAGACCACCGTGATGCAAGGATATAGATTTGTCCCCTTCACCTTCACGGCTTCAGTTTGATTCTGTCACTAAAAGAGCACTGAATTGATTCCGCTGACTGTCCATCCACCGAAATCCAGATGGGAGAAGGTCTGTTTATCATAATATTAGAATTGATGGTCTGAGTCTCCATCAGTTAAACCTTATCCTTCAAAACGTTGAGCTTTACAAGCAGTGTCAGTGATTTTCTGACTTCTTCGCCCCAGATTTGGCCCCTGCAGACACTGCTCGGCTCAAAAACGTCCCTCGACTCCTCTTCATTTTCCAGTTTAAAACAAAAAAAATTATTTTGCTTGTTTTTATTTGACGGATAATTATACTAAAAAGATGCTAGAACAGATGATCAATCAAAGATAATGCAGTAAAAGACAATGCTGATGCAGTAAAGACAGAAATAAAACATTATTTATTGAGTTTAAGGTTCCATATGTAAGTTTTTGCTATCGCTACATTGCCAGCGAGGGCATTAACAAGCTGTTACATGTGTCATATATAGCACCTTTTTTAAATGTTCAGTGTAATTAGCTGAAGCAGAGAAATATAAAGACAGTATTTCATTATCAGATATGAGAGACTGCAGAGCCTGGTGTTTTGCTGCGGAGCAAAAGTGGAGAGCAGCGGGAATTTAATCTAGTCTGAATGCCTGGATGGTAAATTAGGATATTTATCATATGACATCTCAGTGAGACAGTCAACCAATGAAAGGGTCAAGTTCGTTCGGCAGAGCTGATTAGGATGCCTGACATAATCTTTATTGTGCATCAGAATAATTAAAACACAATATGTTATCAGTGTTTTGATGCGGAAATCTGTTCTCATGATTGATCATTATAAACCCACCAAGACACCATAATACAATACCATACAATACAAATCTGCCAAAATATGTCTAGTATTTAAATCAGCCAACTATTTGTATGGTTTCCTGCGATGACCCCTTTTAGCTGTGGACTTGACGAGGGATCCGACTTCATTGTGTTGTTTTGACAAGGAAAGGCTGGTTTTCGCAATTGCTGGGCCACTCTTCTAACCTCTCGTCCCCGTCAGCCTGTCCATTCTCATGAAGTATACGTTTAAAGTGCCCCGCTCATAATATCTATCAGCGCTTTAATCAAATCTAACTGCTGGTCCAAGCATTAATCCTCAGACTTACCATTATCATAACCAGTAGCATCTCTCAGACTGCTATAATTAAAATGGGTGTAATTAGAAGATGATGGCGGTGCTATGATTGACTGGGAGGGAGGTTTTTTTTTTTTTCCTCTCTCTCGCTCAGTAATGTTCGGATATAGTTCAGCCGTCTCTCTGGGACAGATATGGCCATTTAAATAAGACGCAAAGAACCAGGTAGCGTGTCTACTGTTGCTCATTTTAAAGGGGCAAACGGACCGGCATCTCATTTCATTGTTAGTTCCCCTCGGTTTCCAATACAAACCCAGTGCATTCATCAAATGAATAGAACTGTCAGCGCGTCATCTCCGAGTGTCTTGTGACACAAAATCAGCTTTGAATTTTTCATCAGTATCATAGTACGCTCCCTGAATGAGAACAGCGCATCCTGCTCTTAGCCAAGCAGTGTGTGTACTGCCTGCGTCACCATGTGAACAGGTGCATATTAGCATAGCCACATGCGGACGCTGCTCTGCTCTATACTAATTATCTTTAATCACAGCTAGGCTTGTTAACATCACAGAGAGAAACATCAGATTTAGATGCTTGCTCACTCCCAAGGGAAGTGGTCCCTTTTTTTTTTTTTTTTGAGTGAGTGATTTCTGTGGAAGATCACAACAAGAAAGAAGTGGGAAGGCTGTTACTGGGTGTTTTTTGCCGAGAGACAGCGTGGTACAGGTGTTTCTGTGTGAATACTGTACTCCCCCCGGGGAGACGAGCAGCCAGTCCCAGTGGGAGAGCACGTCTCAGATGCCACGCTTGTCAAGAGTTTGTTCTCATTTTCTCAGAGTTTCACTTAAAGAGAACTTTTGTAGGTGTTCTCATCACCGTGGCGGATGTCAGCGGTGCGGGTGATTGACAAGCGCAAATTGAATTCTCCGTACGCTGAAATAACCTCCATCAGCGTGTCAAAAAACACTTAACGTATTCTTTTTTCACTTTGGTGAGGATGCAGTTCTTTACAGATCTAATGAAGCTATCCATCCTCACTATCGAGTCACTAATCAGGAGGTTGCTGCATTCATTTTCACATTTAAAGCTTTTCTGTCAATTTAAAATTTGGAAAATCAGGAGAAAAAATACTTAGAGGGCTGGAACGGAAAAACATCTGACAACCAGAATGGAATTTAATTTAGGCTTCCTTAAAACGAGTGGATTAAAGGGTTCAGTTTGCTTTAGATGAACCAGGTTATCTGACACATGTAGTTCACGTCTAGAGGATAACGTTTCACACGTTTGGGCAGTCTCCCCTTTGAAAGCGTTCATGGTGTTGTATAAGGTTATACATGCAACAAGTGCCAGGTTGTTTCACATCTCCACACACCTGGCTGCATACCTGCAGTGTACTGAGGCCTCCGCTCTCCTTTGTTCCCCTGTGTTCCCTCCCTAATAATAAGTGAAACTAATAGAAATGCAAGGATGAACCAATCCGACACGCCAGAGTGTATCAGCCCCGATACTGGCCTTGTTAAGCACTTGGGTATTGGTCATGAAATGGCGCAATTCCACAATAAAAAGTGTTTCTTTGTCAGTGTCATTGTAAGTCACATTAATTCAGACATGGCGTGCCGCCAACTCGGTTTTTAGTTCAACAGCAATCCCTGGTCCCATGTTATGTTACAGTAAAATGATCCCAATGAGTTCCACGCAGTGAAGTAAACAGATTTTAAGGGGGTTGAGGTATTGGAAAAAATGAACTAGGTGTTTTCCCTAGTTTTGATATAAATTCGTAAATTCTCCCTTTTTCATTATGCTGCCTGATGGAGGGCTTTGTCTCTCACTGTTCTGGCTCACTGAACGGAAAACATCAAGAGAGCCAAATGCAGTAGTTTGGATCTGAATGAGGCCTGATGTGTTTGGTAGACCTGTAAATAAGTGTTAGGTTGTTGTCCCATTATACCCCCCCCCCACACACACACAGTCATGTGTCTTGGGTCTAATGTGCACATTCAGGGCTCAGGGTGTGCCATTGCTGTTTTTGTGCTCTGCAAAGTGCTGCCATGAGCCGATGATTGATGCACCCTCTGGTGAGACTATTATTCATGACTGATTGTAGTGGACGGGCGTATAAAAAGACTGGTTCAAATTTTTTCATTCCTATTTTAAAACAGTACTCGCATGCCCATGAAAGCAGTTTTTGGTTGCTCTAACTGTTCCTCCTGTTTTCTGCTCTGTGCAGAGACGAATTTTAAAATTCAGCCTAAGCTAATATGAAGCAGTCTCAGTTAGACAAGTCCTCAAGAAAGAGTAGATTAATAGTGATTTCTCATGTAAGTAGACAGTGTTTAAAATCTGGTGCCTCAGGTTCAAGAATGAAATATGAACGGCATATGAAGAAAATGAAAAGAAAGATGGGATGATGTTCAGATGCCATTTGATGTGAGCTGATTACGTGCGACATGCCTCCGTTTTGTTACCGAGAGGGATCAGTAACAAAAGGAAGCGATGAATCCCCAGGTGCAGTGATTTTTCATAATCTGAAGTCAGATGGAGTCATCATCTTCCAATCAGTTGTTACTCCTCAGTTGGGATTGACCTACAGCCTAAACTCAATGCTATCAACCCATCGGAGACATTGTTCTCTAATCATTAGTCAGTGAAATGGGATCAGAAGGATATTATTTTCCTTGCTGACCTGCAGCGGGTCAGCACAAACAGACAGCCGGCGTCTCCCTCACCTGGAGGACTGCACCTCGCTGTGTTAGTCATATAGCAGGGCCACGTTCAGCCCCGAAAAAACGTAGCAAAACGTTTACTGAAACGTAAACGGTGACGCGTTGAACACCCTGTTGTTTTACGCAATCGCACTGCCTTTCAAGTACAGTGGGGCTTATAAGCATCACCGCTGATTGGGTAACACCTCTGACACACCCACCAAAAGATTGAAAGCGTACCTCAAAGCCCGTCGTACGCTGTTGCACACTGTTTTCAGATTGAACGTGCCCCAGGTCGCCTTGCCAAGGGGAAAAACAACACAGGCAGAGAGTGTCACGCAGCTTCCTGTGCTGCTTGCAAAGTGGCCAAATGAATTGCTGCTATTCCTTGAATACTAAATGTTCAATTTAACGCGGAGGAGAAAATGAAGAGGGTCAGATGTGATACCAGCCCTCAGGACATCATTCAGAAGCTAACAGGATCAAACGCTCAGGTCTGACCGTCGGCGAGCTGAATAATTATTTAGCAGCAAATGAGACCACTGGCATCCAGCAGATCGACCTCGCTGATGCCTCAGTCAAATGTAGCCGTCATCACCTTTTTTCCAAACTTTAGCAATTTCCTTTAAATTACAGATTTGAGGCTTGTTATGATATTGCAGCTAAAGGGATTTACAGGAGTTTACAGCAGATATGAATTTTGTTTCTAGAGCTACAAATACCTGATATTTTGTCAATGAACAGGGCTGTATCCAGAATTTTAGAAACACTGAGCCCATGAATTCAAGTCTCTTCAAACCAAACCTCCTTCCCTGCTCAGTAAATTTGGACCATGCACCAAAAGGAAACTATTAATTACTTGTACTTTTCAAATTGAATCAATTAACTGTGCGGTTAT